>NC_039298.1:1988750-2310000 GCF_003368295.1 Carassius auratus
ACTCACACAGGGCACTAATGTAATGTGACAGTGACAGCTCACTTCAGGCGTTCGGGGCCCCTGGGGACAGAACTACCATTTCATCAGCGCCTGTGATGATGGTTATGTGCTTGTATACAGGACAGAAGAAGGGCAATGACACATACAAGTATGCACATGAAAGATTACATTTTTCTCTGTTAGTTAAGGTATAAACAGTATGATAGGTCTGTTGCATAACTTGTAAGCTACAGCATTTTAAGACCCTGTGAAATCGAAAATGGGACTTTTAATTTGTAGAGGACATCAATAGAACAACACTGAAGTAGACAAAATTAACTATTTAAAAAAATATATTAAAATATATTATTATTATTAAAATAGATGTCTATTTAAAAAATTGCAGTGTATTTAAAACTTTTTTTTATTTTTGTAAGAAGTCTCAAGGCTGCATTTATTTGATGAAAACTGCAGTAAAAATGTAATATTGTGAAATATTAAAGCTTTTTATGTGAATATATTGTAAAATGTAAATTAGTCATGTGATCAAAGCTGAATTGTCAGGGCAAATATTCAAGAAATCAATCTAATATGATGCCGTCTGCCACGCTGGAGTCTCTAGCCATCACGGCCACCTTGTCAGAGCATGCTAACATGAATGCCATCCAGGTTTCCCCTGAAGATTTTTTATCTTTTTTTAAATTCATTTAGAATGATTTTGTATGTCAGTTACTGATGAACCATGATTGATTAGTAAAAATGTTTGAATTCTGATTTCACATCAGATTTGTGTACACATGGCTACTGAATGAAACCCAATATTTGTATATCCTATGATTTCTGTTGTTGTTGTTGTTGTTGTTGTTGTTGTTGTTGTTTGTTTCATTCTTTGTTTGTGTATTGAATATTGGAATATTGCTTCATTGGCTTTGAATTGAAGAAGTTTTACATTAAAATGTTATTAAGTGAACATTATGATGATAATAATAAGCATTAAAGTATAGAACTCACAAATACTGGGCAAACTAGTTAGATGCGGTTCATTCTTGGATTTCTGTCTCTGTAAGGGATAAATGCATTGCTGCCAAAGAATAAAATAAGGAATATTAAAGGGCAGCATAAAAGAATAGTGTTGAAAGTGCACCAAAGCTTTAATATGCTGCCTATGTATGCGACTGACTAGATTTTGGCAAAGACCTAATGTGATATTAACACTGCAAAACATGCTGACACCAAACTCTATTAGAATCAGAATCTGTTGTGTGCTTCTAGTGAGGAGCACTATTTGTGTGGCGTGTCTTTAAAAAGGGAAATCCACATTAGCCTCTTATGTGCTTCCATCAAAGTAACGATGCTGCCTTGAAGCCATCTGCCAGTTCAGCAAGCAGACAGAAACACACAGCTCCTTGGGTTTCGGAAAAGAGCTGGAGACTCCTCTCCTCATCTCACAACACCTCTCTCCTCTGCCTCACTGCCTCTTTTCTCTTTTAAACACACTTTCTCTTCTTCATTCATTCTTTATACACCCACATGTAGTCACACCATGGCTCTGTTCCAAAACCTAGTGAGCTGCTTTCGCAGGCAGCACTTTAAGTCATCCTAGGCACGCTCCTGATGTAAAAGATGATTCATGGCCAAATTCTACGACAGGATCGAAAGTATCATTCGCAGAAAAGCTAATCCCATTATGCATTGCAACAGACTCCATGAAAGCAATCACTGCACTGTGACTATATACATTTTATTGCGTCATCATTAATGCACCATATTTTAATTTTCAGAGAAGAAGCTTTTAAGGTGAATAATAATAATGAAAATCTTTGGGCCGTGTGTCTAACAAATCTATCTGACTTATGATTTGTGTAGACCATTTCTATGATACATTAATGTGCACTTTGAAGTCTTATCCTTCATTCATCTTTCTTTTCTTTTTTTGTCAAAAACCAAAAAAAGTAGGTCATAATGATTTGGATTAGGGTGATGGACTTTCATTTCTATCTAAAAAATGTTTTAATTCCCCCTTGCGGAAATAGATATATACTCAAAAATAAAAATATTAAAGGAATAATACATTTTAAAAGAATATACTTGGTTTGAACTGATTTTTCTTACACTGTTAATTGCAATTAAATAAAAATGTATTATAGCTTAAAGTGTTATGCGACTAGCTGAACTTTAGAATACATGTTGACTCACTGAAGTAGTACTTAAGTAGATCTTTATATGTATTTTTTTATAATTAATTCAATTTTCTTTGAAATACCGTTAAAGTGTTCTGCTGAATGTACTGACAAGCATTTTTGATCAAACTAAAATAGTCTTTAATTTCTATTGAAACTTGTATGCCATAAATTGAAGTATGTCTGTAATTACACATTTGCAATGATGAATTAAAAAATAACTTCAAATGCAATTTTAAATGACACACTGTTAAAATGACAATCAAGTACTTTACATGTATAAAGTTTAAACTTTGTATAAGTCTACTTAAGTGTGTTAAAAAAGTGTGAAAAAGTCATTGAACTCCAAGTACACTTAAGTGGCAATAATATTTAATATTATATTATATGCAATTACAGTTTCTTAAAAATACACTTTTAATATTTGAAATACGCTACCAAAAGAACATTCAATATAATTAAACAGTTCTCACAGGGGTTTTGTCTAGACAGCTGTTTATGAAGGCAGCTAACTAGGTTTAAAATATGAGCTACAGACATTATTAGTCTTCTATCAGCCTTCCTTTATTCATCTTCCACTCATGCGACTCTCATCCTCTTGTCACTTTTAAACACACGTCCCATCTTGCCTCATTCTTCATACACACACGTGTTTTGTTTTCATTCAATAGCAAAAAGATCTATTGTGCTATTGTTTTGCTCTCAGTCAAGATAGCAGCAAAAATGGTTCATATATGTAAGGTAAAGCAGTGAGGTGGATATGGTCTTTTAAATGGTTCCCTACAGATTTATTTCTTTTGTATATAGCTGATAATAAAATCTGAGTGTGGCCGACTGGTTATAGATCAGCGTTTCCGCAGAGCTCATACAGAGCTGTCCAAAGCCTGACACCCGCAGCAATAAACATGGCCAGTAATGAAACAGAGATAATAAAGGCTCTGGAGTTTAGTTCATCTTCTCACATGTGAGACTGGAGTAGAGTATACGGTCATAAACACAACATCATTCAGTGCAGCTGAGAGGCCTGATTCAGTGCTGGGGAATTTAGCTTGTCGTCTGTTAACACACAACATGATTCATGTCTCCAATAAGACTCCACACACACACACACACAGCTCACTGTAAACATCCCACAGTGACAGTCTTACTCATCCATTAGCTCTTTGCTGGAGGTAGATATCAAGGAAGGACTAAAACTGATGGTGCTGCTTCAAAATATCCTGAAAGAAAAGCCATAGAAAGTTAAGGAAGATTTTTGCAGGTTTATTGAACAGCTTGGGTTATTGTTTCCAATTTCTGCCAAGGACGTAAGGCATGAGGTACTACAGGGCACGAGAGTCTAATGTTGTTGAAAAACTACTCAAAAAATGCTCCACAGAAAAGCCAGTTAACCCTGGAAAGCCTGATATATGAAATAACAATCAGGCAGAGCTGGGTAGATTACTTACAGTCCATTACTGATTCCAAATTACTTGACAAAAACTTGTAGTTAGTAACAATCCATTACATTACACATTTTAGGTAATATACTCAGACTTCTGTTTGATTATTTTTAGATTAATTTTGACCTAACTTGTTTTTCACATTGATTTAAACAAGGAATATATTGTACCATATTGATATAAGAGTAAGAAATATATTCCATTTGTTGTAATTTACAACAAAGTACATGAAACATTACACTATGCCAAGGTTTCCCAAAATGGGGTTCGTAAAGGTACGGCAGGAGGTTGGTGCGTTTAATGAAAAGTTAGTCATTAATTAAATCATAAACATGTACAATTAAAATTAATCATTTTACAATAGCATAAATCAAATGAAAAATATATTATTGTATATATTTACCTGTGTGCCATGTGACCATTATCCAATGCCAGAGAACCGTGAACGTGCAAATGTGATACTTAATTATGAAATATTTATTTTTTAAGTCTCAGGGGTACTTCAAGTAAATATGTACGGTGAAAGAGGTTCAGATGACCCGGAAAGTTTGGGAATGCCTGCATTACTTGCAAATAAGAAATAATGTGAATTTGTGCATTTTAATGTGTATAAAAGACGAAAGCATAGTAATGCATGGTTAAATAACCTTCTGAGTGACAATTAATCAGTAGTTGATGCCATGTTGAAACACCTGACATGATTTTTATAAATCCAGGGGTCAAATGATGTGTAGCAACCTGACTAGTGACTGATATTTGTCTGAATGTCCACACAACTGACAGACTTTCTGAGTGTACTGTACATACTGTAAGTGGTAGGCTATTTTAGAAAGGAACATTTAAAATATGAAAAAAAGGAAATAGGGAGAATCAATAAATTATTAAATGTATTATTTATTATTGCTCTTATGTGAATATGTAATCATGTAATCTACAAAAAAGCTAATGAGCAGTTAATTAAAACCTTAGTTTGAATATGTTTATTGAAAAAAGGGATTTTTTTGGTTTGTTTTTTGGAGTGTCACATTTGATACATCAGCATTCTATAATTCATATAGCATGGTATATAAACATGGAGCTGTCACGATCTGCTGCAACTGTGAAGGAGTGAGGAGCGAAGGAGACGTGGGAGAATTTCACGATGAAGAGTCTTTACTGATTCACAAGGAAGGAACACACATATAGCACAGTGATGACGTTTAAGACCAGACGCAGAGCACAGGAAAACACAGGGCTTTTGTAACAGGAAATAAATGAGGTAATTAAGACACACCTGAACCAAACGCACACAATCAAACACAGGAGAGACTGGGTCATGGGGAGCACATAGGGAGCAAAACACAAGACACAGAACACAGCATGGGCATGACAGGAGCTCATACTCCAGGAGTAAAAAAACACCTCGGTTTTATTCAGAGGCACAACTGAGCAAAAATTTGCAATTTGGTGCAGTTGCTGATATTTATATGGCCAAAAAGTAAGATTGTAATGTAAATACATGAGATCTTTATAACAGTATAACACACTACTTACATAAAATGCATATAAATATCAGTTGTTACTCTATATCTGCAAAAAGTCTTAGTCCTAGATGATATTTAATGCCTAGTTTGATGATCAAAGCTCTGTAGTTTAAAATATATAATGCAATCAATGCAACACAATAATGATTGAGAAAAAAAATCCTCAAAAACCTGACGATCATATTTCATACATTCGCACATGAAAAAAAAAAAAGGTTTATGGATATTCCAGTAAAGCTAAGTTGCTTCGGTCCAACAAGTGCTTAATTTGAAATATTACTAACAATATAAATGTTATTCTTAAGTTTACTTTTTAAAATCAGTCATCACAGCACAACACGTGAACCATTAGCTGAAAATATTATTGCAATTACACTAAAAGGACTAAAAATGATAAACTGTCAGTCAGACAGAATGCATGTAGTAGATTGTGAATAATAGGTTTGATCATGTTGGTAATTTAGAGGCCTTAGAAACTTACGTTTCAAATATGATACAGCAGGCTTTATAAGTTTAAGTTAAAAGTATCTACAGTAGTGGTATCATGGTACCACTACATATCTGTAATTTGATATTTACCATGATACTGAATGACTGTATGATACTTATATGCTACTTTAATGCATTTCAAAGAATGCCATGGTAATACCATGCCTTTTGTGTACAGTTTACTGTGTACTGTACTGTGTGTTTGGTTAACTGCACTACAGAGTTGTTTACAAGCGGCATGTAAGCTCTTCATCCCTGACAGACAGTAAGAAGCATTGCAGGTAAATATTTACTCCATCCTGCACTCCTTTTGTTCTCTTGCTGCGCACATAACAGTTGCTGAAATATTGTCAGGTAAAGACTGTATATTACTGTATGTGGTATGTGTTATAGTTGCCATTACACTTAATCATCACCCAAAAATTTGCTCTCCCTCATGTTCCCAACCTGTGTTAGGTTATTTATTTTGTTAAACACAAAGAAGACATTTGGAAAATTGTGGGTAACCGAACAGCTTCTGGTAGCCATTGATATAATATGGAAGTCAAAGGGGACCAGAAAGTGTTTTGTTTCCCACACTCTTCAGTGTCACCATTGGTTTGCTTAGTAAGGGACGCTTGACTGATTGCACAGACACTATTGTAAGAGAGCTGAACTGGATAATGACATTACTGAATCCTCAATGAACTGACTTTAGATGAAAAATGACTCTCTTCTTGTCTTCTTGCATCACTGAAAATCTGTTTGGCACAGTAAAGCTGCTTTGACACAATCAGTATCGTATAAAGCACTGCACAAATAAAGGTGACTTGACTCACATTGACAGTAATCTAAAGTCACCTAAAGTAATGTATTTGCAATAAGAGTTGGCAAATTTCCACTGTAATAAGCAACGGTGGCCATTTGCGATGGGTTATGGCCATTTTTAGAAGAAAAATATAATAAGTCCTAGACAAAATTGAACGGCAATTTATTTTTGCCAACAAAGTGATCATATTTTCAAAGCCTAAGACCTGTTAACGCAGTCCACTGATAAAGTCAGACATCCTGAAATATGAAGGCCTACCACCAGCCAAGGTTTAAGACTGACTGAGCAGTGTCCGTATTCCTTTCAGTTTGAGTTATCCTGTGCAAACTTACTGCACTCCTGAACAAGTTCTGCGTTTGTAAACTGGTTTCAAAGTGAACCATTTGCAAGAACTAATAGGCAGTGATGTTAAAAAACTGTGATTGAAGCGTTTGTACATGACTAACAAGCCTTAAGGGGTCAAATCATGCATTTATTTGATCATTTTATTTGTTTCCCTAAAGGTTACTAAAGTTAGTCATGCTTGAAAATGAGAATTTAGTTTAACATGACTGTTTTCCACGCTCCCTCTGGCCCTTAGAATTAAACAGGCTATTTCTCTGCTCCTGAGCTTTTAAGACTTGTGTATAAACACCCTCTTTAAATCTGAGATGAGCAATGTGACAGATTCGCAAAGCAATCCACAATATGTCGCTCAAACTGTTAAGATCAGACTGAATCCAGCAACAATACTGGATAAATATTTTATTTTGTTCTGGATGTAAATAAGCAAATACTTAAGAGTCTAGGGTTGAATCATTATTGCAGTGATTAATATGTTTCTGGTATGTTGTATGTTTGGCATCAGTTATTTTAACCCTAACTGATGCAGTGTATTGCTTTTTATTTCTAAAACAGCCTTGTCAGAAGATGCACACATGCACATATTCCATGATGACAATACCAAGATTCACCAGTCTCAGTTTGTGAAATAGCAATTCAGGGAGCATGAAGATTCATTTTCATGTATGAATTGGCCATCACAGAGTCCTGACCTTAACCAGACTTTACCAAATCAATACAAGATTTGTTAAGAATTGTTGCCAAACATATAACATCCCAGAGACATGTTAATCACTGCAATAATGATCCAAAGTCTCAAGTATTTGCTTATTTAACTCCAGATTTATTTGTATTATTTTTTGACCAGGCAGTGTATATTGTACGGAAGACCATCTTGTGTGTGTGTGTGTGTGTGTGTGTGTGTGCCTGTGTCAGTATGTGTGTGTTTGTTTGTTTTAAAAACATTTTCACAATATTGACTAAACGTTGTTTACAAGACTTAATGCAGCATTTTAGAAACTTCATTACTAGTCCAAGCAGTAACATAGGCTACATTTAAACCATATTTTGGAAGTTCTCTCTTACGTTATTTTCATAACCTTTTAGAAATAATTTTTATATTTATCAATGTGTCAATAAATAAAAGTGTGTTATCTGGGGAAACTCCTGTCAGACTTTTTATTACTTTCATCTTCTATGTTTCAAAGGAACGATTACACCAGCTTAAAGAAACTGTCCCACAAATATCACAGTTTGGTCTTTTGGTAATAAAATCATATTTTATTGTGGGTTTGACTCTATCTAACAAACTATTTCACAGCATCTCCAATTAATATTTTATTTGGGTTACATAAACTTAAACTTAACTTGCTGTTTTGTACTGGTCATTTTTGGTCAGTCAAGGGATAGTTCCCCTTCAAATTAAATTTTGATATGTTTTAGCTTACCTCAAGGACATCCAAGATGTAAGTTTCTTTGTTTCCGTGGTATTTCCCATTTTTATATTTTTAGGTCAAACCGTTCTTGTCTGTGACTCATATAATGCAGGTCTATGGTCACCACCTCAAAGAGCATGCACAGAGAAGTCCAAATTAAACAATTCCCCATCGTAAGTACACATTGATGACCTAAGACACGAAACGAGCGGTTTGTGTAAGAAAACAAACAGTATTTATATCGTTTTTACCTCTTGTACACAACCACGTCCAACTGATTTGAGGGCGCGCGTGCTTCCTGATGTGACGTGTGCGTGCTCACCGCAATCACGGAAAGCGATGGAAGTGATCTCTCGCGCGTGAACGTCACTTATTGTTTACTGTTTACCACACGCTACGCCACCAATCTGCACTGTCTGAAATATAATGCAGTAATTGTAATTAATTAATTTGTTTATAATGTCTCCTATAATCGTTGCGATTATAATAAAAAATACAACACATTACTCACTCTATTGACAGCGTGCCATTGGGTCCCTCTGGCATTGGACGTCGCCTCCAGTTTATAAGTTGCATACTAAACACAACGTGCAAAACGCTGCGACTCAACAGAAGCGAAAACTCAGGATCTTCAGTCAGGCAGGTGTCAATGCACTCGTCGTCGTCTTGTAGTTGTTCCATTCGTGACAACATATGCTCTCCACTTCTGTTGGCATCTCACAACACTTGCTACTAAAACACCACCAATTTTGAAGAGATCTCTGTCTCTGAGGCTTGAAGACGTGTTGCTGCAGCGAATCGCTCCTGTACTTGGTCTGTGTATTCTGGTTCAAATAAATATGGTTGTGAAAAAATTATAAACGTTGTCTATGGATATATTGAAATCGTCTTCCATTGCAATTTCCTGTACGTCTAAATATGTTTAGATCTTCACAATAAAAGGTAACACTTCCGAAATCTCTGCGTAGACCATAGACAGTAAGTGTAAACAATGAGTGACATTCACGCGCGAGAGATCACTTCCGGCGCTTTCCACGCTTGTGCAGACTAAGCCAGAGCGTGCGTGCACGTCACATCGGGAAGCACTCGCGGACTCAGATCAGTTGAACGTGATTGTGTATAAGAGGTAAAAACAATATAAATACTGTTCGTTTTCTTACACAAACCACTCGTTTCGTGTCTTAGGTCATCATTGTGTACTTACGATGGGGAATTGTTTAATTTTGACTCCTCTGTGCATGCTCTTTGAGGTGGAGACCATAGACCTGCATTATTTGAGTCACAGACAAGAACGGTTTGCCATTTTTAAAAATAACTTGTTGGAAAGACTTTAAGTATAATGATCAGGGATGTTGTTTAACATACACACCTTTTTTCATCTCACCATGCTGAGTTTTTGAAGCTTAGTTGCAGTAAACATTCTTTGAGGACTATGGAGTATGTTATCATAGTGCGTCAGACGTTTAACCCAAAATATATGATAAGACCCATTTAAATCTTGCTTTGAGAAGTATCAACAAGCAAGCTCAAAAGCTGTCCAAGCAGATAAAGCATGGCTTTCCATCTACCAGGAAACTTTCCTGTGTAGTTTATGCCAAAATCAAGTAAAAAAAAAATCTTTGACCAGTACCAGTCCTAACCCATCTACCCACATCCAGCTGCATAATTGGATATAGGTAGGTCTGAATCTTTTTTGTTTTTTTGGTCGTCCAGGCATTTTCTTTGTCATGATTTATACACAAGTTGCATCTGCTGTCAGGAATCATTGGGTGTTATATGGACAGAAGTGGAAAGTAGGAAGTCTTTGATTTTCACACTCTACTAAAGTCTTTTGTCAAAACATGCACCCCACCTCTGGTACCCTCCTGATCCAGTGCTAGCTGGCTAGCATCCCTAACTCAAAAATGTCATTATAGTTCAGCTGCATGCAGATGTTTGCAACAAAAACATATTCAAAATCCTAGCAACAGCCCTCTGGTGTTTAGCTGGGAAAACAAAAACCACAAGCCTTGACAAGATAGCATTGTTGGTCACCAGGTTACTGTCAGTCATCTAGACTGACCGATTGTGTAAATGTTTGATGACAATGAGCGCAAGACCTGTTTCACATTGCACAAACACATGCAGTGGTTATGAGGATTTATGTTTCTGAAAAGTAGACTCTCATGCTTACCAAGGGTGCAATTATTTGATTGAAAATACATTAAAAAACATTAATACTGCTAACTTATAATATTAACATATTTACTGTTACTTTGACAAGTAATGCATTCTTGCTGAATAAATAGTTGATTATAGATTTTCTGGATCATGGGCTGCCTGCCTAACAAATGTTGTTGTTTGTATACGAAGCGTTAAACAGTCTCGCTCCTCAATAGCTTTCAGAGTTAATTACTGAACACAATCCTGTCAGGGTGCTCAGACTACAGACCAGTCATCTTCTACAGGAACCCAGATCGAAACTGCAGTGCAAGGGTGATAGAGCTTTTGCAGTAGCTGGACCCAAGGTATGGAATAAATTGCCAATATCTATCAGAATAGTGATTACAGTGTCTGAGTTTAAAAGTCTTTTAAAGACCTTTTTGTATTCTGTCATACCCACCTGACACCTCTAGTCATTTCAGCTTGACTAGGTGGTTATGTTTCAATGTGTTAATCTATGTGATGTCAGAAAGTTGTAGAAGTTAGGAAAGAGTTTTTTGTCGCTTAGTTTCAGTAAATGTCCTTTGAGGACTATGGAGTATGTTATCATAGTACATCAGATTTTTAATCCAAAAGATAGGATATGACCCATTTAAATCTTGCTTTGATAAGTGAGATGCTGTAATGTACACAGAGATTGCTAGGTCTGTTTGTAAAATCTGTTTTTTCAGCAAAGTTTGCAAATGTGGATGCCTGTAACTCAAGAAGTATTAAATATATCTTAATGCCTATTTAGATTTCAGGTGTTAACAAACTTTCCTTTTAGATTTTTTAAAGACCTATATGGCTCAGTTCCAGAGATATTGGAATTAAAATATGGTTCCAGAAAAAAAAAGTGTTAAATTATACACATTTTCAGTGGTCAAAAACCAAATGTGGGTCACTTTGCATTCAGCTGATACTTCTTTTCTTTTAAAGGTTAATGTCTAAGAAACAAAGAAATGGACCTTGTTCTTCTCTATCAAGACAATTGCATAAACCATACCTGTCCAAATACCATAAATAATCTTTTCCCAGAGTTTGTGTGCCTGTAACTCAAGTAGTATTGAATATATAAGTTTACAGTCTAGTTCTTAATAAACTTTTCTTTTGGAATCTTCATCTTCATTTGATAACCACTTATCAATCCGTCCATGCTCATGATGTTTTATTCTCTTATACCAAAACTTTATACCAAATTCAATAGGTGTCATCATCGTTCAGTCTGCATACATGTCAGACCCAAGTTTTATTAGATTGATATCGCACAGTGTGATTTGTAATGACCTTATACGTTTGCTAAAATCACACAGTCTGTAGAAGTCACAAGCTCCTGCTACACAGAACAAGCACCGAAATAAACTGGCAACTCTGACATACTGCTTGTTTGTGCTGTGGTGTAAATCTTAGGATTGTGAGGTTTGCAGAGAGGGCCAAGAAAGCATTGCAGAGTGGAAAGAAGTCAGTGGATTGGTTAAGGGCTGCCCAGAGAAAAATAGGCGAGGGAGAGTTTGCTGTCAGTTTCTGTGAGATTGAACAGCTTCTGAAGAGCCTCTTGAGGGGGACAGAGGAGTGTTATGTTTTGGAGGAGTGATTTTAAAGACATGTGGGAGAGAAAAGACACATAATGAGACATGGAAGACAGACATGAGGGACAGAACGAAGATAGCGAGCAGAAGGACCAAGGCGGACAATAACCAGAGAGGAGTTTTGATTGAGCGGGGATGAGAAACTTAAAGGGACGCTCCACACCAAAATGAACATTTTGTCAATAATCACTTACCCCCATGCCGTTTCAAAACAGTAAAAGCTTTGTTCGTCTTTGGAAAACAATTTAAGATATTTTGGATGAAAACCGGGAGGCTTGAGATTGTCACATAGACTGCCAAGTAACTTACACTGTCGATGTCCAGAAAAATATGAAATATTTTCACAAATATTTCAATACAATACAGTCACAAGCCTCCCGGTTTTCATCCAAAATATGTTCAATTGTTTTTCAAAGATGAAAAAAAACTTTTACTAGTTTGAAACGACATGGGGGTATGTGATTACTGACAAAATGTTAATTTTGGGGTGGAATATCCTTTTAAGAAAAGAAGTAAACACAGTGACCATTGCAGGGTGCTATGTGGACATGTGGGTTGTGACTTAATAAAACCCTATTCTAACATGCTGAGCTTGGCAGCTATCATATACTTCCCACCCACTCGTACTAAACCAGAGCACAACCTGAGCTGTGGTTGTATTTTCTGAAGCCTTTTAGTTTATTGATTTCATTAATGGAAATGTGAAGCACAAACTGAATCTGTGGAATGCAGCATATTACCAAAGACAATGTAAATATATATATATATTTATAATGTTTACAGTAATGCACTTAAAATAGTAGGCAATGGGGAAAAGTAATGAGAGAAGCTAACAGAATATAAAGCATAAGTTGTAGAATGAGATGAATTTAAAATTATGTTGTGATCATAACACGACATTCATGCTCAATTATTATATTGTGTGATTTTGTTCATAATTTGTTTTGCTATAGCAGGACTGATAAACTTTTTTTCATTTGTTGCATTGCATGTTATATGGGTTTGACACCCCTGATATTTAGTGTTTAATCCTGAGGCAATACATTCAAAATGGTGTGTATTCTTTCAAAGTGCATTACTAAGGATTTATGTTTGTTTTTACAAACCACCCAGGAATAGGTCAAATTTTGATAAAAGCACCTTTCCAAGCTGTGTTTACAGAGAGCTTTAAAGACGACTTACCATCAACACACATACATGTGGCAGCAGTTACCAGGAAGTAAAAATGACAGGGTATAATATGACAGTACACAGGAATAACAGAAGAAATACAGAGCAAAAATATGATGCACAAAAATAAATAATTGAAGCTAAGTATGGAGAAAAGAGAGGGAAACTGACTGAGGTAAAGCCCATGTAAACAATTGTGCTCTCAAATATGTTTTAAATTGCTACTTGAGAAAGCTGGGGCCCACAGTAACTAAAGGCTGATTCAGTGATTTGATGCTAATTTAAAAGTTTGTGTTTTTGAATGAGATGAAGACTGTACTAATGAATAGTTTTCCATTAAAAAAATTAAAGAAAAATTAGCATTTGTTACTTATTTTACATTTACATTTTTATTTATTTATTTTTAATAACTCCCTTTGATATGACTTTCTGTCCATTATTGAATCCACAAAGGGTGGACAAAAACAATTCCTTCTCACCTATTTTTATTTATTTATTTTGTTTGTTTGGTAAGCTGCTTTTCTACATTCCATGCTTATTTTAAGAATTGACAGTGCAACTAGCACATTATACTTAGAATATGTCTGGATAAATTACCTGGAAATGGAAAGTAGACATCATTTGGGACGTGTCATGTATTCAAAACGTCATATTGCAAAATCTTAGAAAATCATTATGTAGCTTTAATAAGACCATATTTATTAAGCGATTATGTGGAATATGGGGAATAAAATGATGAAAAAATAAATGGTGACCAAACACCTTATGTATATAGTTTAAATAGTACATTTTCTTTGCACTTCTTTGAACTGTAAATAGTATTAGATGCTACTACATGCAAGCAACTACATGTATGCTATTTGTATTTTGTGGTAAATACTATTTGCATCACAGTGTATTGTAGTACATTATAAAACAGTATACAAATATAACAACATATTCAGGGGATTTTATTTACTTGGGGACCTTAATTGTCCCTATACAAAGCTTTTCACTTCACAAAATGTTAACTGATGGATTGGAGTGGTGTGGATTATTGTGATGTTTTCATCAGCTGTTTGGACTCTCATTCTGACGGCACCCATTCACTGCAGATCATCCGAGCAAGTGGTGATGCCACATTTTCTACAACTACATCTAAAAAACTACATTTCGGATGGCCTGAGAATTAATACATTTGGGTGAACTATTCCTTAATTTTTTTTTTTTTTTAATCATTCCAAGATTCCAGACTTTTAATTAGGGATCTCTCTAATAAATTGAAATTCTTTTGATTAGCAGTTGAATCAGTCTGAATGGTCAGCCTGGCACTCGCTGCTGCCCAGATGGCAGAGCGATTAAATCCAGAGCTACGACATGAAAAGAAATGTGTTCTCTCTGTTAAAGGCACATTGGTCTTACTATCTGAAAACCTGAAAACATTTGTCTGCTGAGAAAGGCAAGTGTGTGATGGATGGTGATTGTGTTTAATGCCATCTGGGGTCACAGAGAGCTATCTTTGCAGGATTGCCAAGAACTGCACTGTCAACACAATATTACTAGAAATGGAAAGGGTGCCGAGCAAATGTTGGAATTATGCAGCCCGCAGAGTCCCACAGTGCTTTGGAGAGCCGTGACACAGGTATGTTCCCTGCTTTACAGCAGCACATTTACACTCACAGCTGACATTATTCTTGTGTGAGACATAAACAGAGGCCAGTCATTTAGCACAGGAGGCTAAGCACATCACATAATGTCAAGCAGCCCTCAGCTGAGGCCTATTCCAGCAGTTCCAGTACTAATATCTGCAATAGGTGCCTGGCTTTTCATTTTTGTTAAAAGTTGGTTTTGGTTACTTGTGTTTGGTAAATGTGTGCACTCTAAAAACTGCTGGGTTGAAAACAACCCAATTTGGGTTATTTTGACAACCCAGCGCTGGGTCAAAAAGGGACGAACCCAGCGCTGGGTTGTTTTAACCCAACCAGTTGGGTTATCATATTTAACCCAGCCTGCTGGGTTGCCTTTTTTATGGTTTAAAATGACTATATTGCAGGGTTTAAAAAAACAGAGCGGGTGTTTTTTTATCACTGTATTTCAGAAGGAAAACTACTGCATTTAGAAAATGTTCGATATCATTTCGCATGTGCTTGATAAGGCAGCATTTGTGAGCTCAGCACCGCTCTGCAGCCGTTACCGGAGAAACCTACCTCTCCCGCTCTTAGCGCCTCCTGCTGGCAGAACATAAACTCGCAGAGTGCAGCCATGTGGGGAAACAATGCATTTCTACGTTAAAATTAACCCAAATTGAGCTAGGCATTAAACCTACAAATGTTATTCATTTTAAATATCACTTTTACACACAAATAATAATTACCAAAAGGAAAATATTTATTAAAAACAAGAGAAAAGTCAAAAAGTAACATGTTAGAAGAAATGCAGAAAAGGATGGCATTAACAGCTACAGAGTTCATAAACAAAGCATTGAACATTTAATGAATATAACTTAAGATCAAATTGGACTTTGTTCAATTGTATATATTGTATAAAAATATACGAAAACACATACAATAAATTTACAATTAGTTAGTTTTTTTCCAACTATTCTGGCATGACAGTACACAAATAAAATCACAT
The DNA here is from genome assembly GCF_003368295.1 of Carassius auratus. Classification (NCBI taxonomy): domain Eukaryota; kingdom Metazoa; phylum Chordata; class Actinopteri; order Cypriniformes; family Cyprinidae; genus Carassius; species Carassius auratus. Next base: position 2,004,482 of record NC_039298.1, read on the forward strand.
TAACTTTGATATTATAACATTTAACAGACGCATGTGTGTGTGTGAAAGAATGTGAGCAGGTGTATGAATGACAGAGTGTAAACTAAACAACACAGAAAAAGCATTTAACTTTTTTTTTTTAACAAATTATACACTTACAGTTTGTTTCATAGTCCATGAATACAGATCATGCATCACGGTCAATTTTCATGATCTCTTTAGCATAACTGATGTAATCATGAAGAAGCCCCATCAGCACAGCATGTGACATCTTCTACATCATCCAGGGCAGCGTCCTCCTTTAAAACCACCGCTGCATCAGTTTAGGGGAAAGAAGATTCTCCTCTCTGACCAGCATTCATCCCAGTCACCGCCTGCTCTTCATCAGTGGCCTAAGAGAAACACATTTGAAAAAATTAAACATTTAATTAAACTATCCATTTTCAGGTAGAGGTGTATTCACATCCGTAAGGATAGGTAAATAATCGGTTTTAAAGTTTCAACACTTTGTGCGGTTGTTTAATGTCTCAGTCCACCACAGCGCTCCAGGAGGCTATAATGGCAGCACTAGTGTGAGGACAGGTGATATTGTTTGAATAAATATTGCTTTCAGAAAGCTTCTTTACTGAAACATTAAAACAGACATGACATTCACATACCTCACAATATTCACGTACATGGAGGGTTGCTCTTCAAACCGTTAGTTCACCAAATAATTAAAATGTTTATAATTTACTCTCCCCATGTTTTTCCAGACTCATACAAAATCTGCTAATTTTTTGGAAAACGTATGAATATATTTAATATTCTCTTTTTGTGTCCCCATTGCTGGTCTGGGAGACCAGTATTTTATTTTGAACATACATGTTTGCTATTATATAATTTAAGATGTATTCATATATAAATATCAGAATTTACTTCTACAATAACTCTATATTTATGAAGCTTGAAAATACTGATTATCTAAACTATAAATGGATTAACAAATATTATGAGAAAACTAAAAATATATTAATTTATGTTGTAAAGGCAGACAAAAGTCTTATAGGTTTGGAATGACTTGAGGGCAAGTAAATGATTTTTTGTGTGAACTTTACCTCTAAGAGCGAAGACCAAGAATAATGACTCTCCAAATCAGACAACTCCAAAGTTGGTTTGATTTCTGCAATAAAAAACACAGACATCAATGGTTTTAATGAAATGAGCACGTAATCACACTGTTGTTGCATCAAAATGTGAAGTAAACTGGCAGGAGACGACAGAAAAATTTATTTTCTAAAAATAACTTACATAAAATCTCAAAGGAATGATGCTCTCCCATGTCTCTTGCTTTTAACATCTACAAAAACAAAAAACAAACATTATTTTACTCTTAGTAAAAAAACAACAACTGATAACATGAAATATGAAGTTTACTTGCCTTAAACGATATTTCCCTCTCTTCAGAAGAAGCTGAGAAAACCTCCTCCTCACACAAGCACTTGTGTGTCCTTAACTCCAGTTAGTTTGAGTTCTGCAAAGAGGGGCATCAATGGTTTCAATAAAATATTAACATATACATACATACATATAGAAAATCACACTGTTTTTGCATCAAAATGTGAAGTTAACAGGCAGGACACAACAGAAACATTAATTTTCTAAAAAAATAAAACAATTTAACTTACATCAGTCTCAAAAGAATGAAGTTATCTTGTCTCTGGATTGCAACATCTAAAAAAACAACAACATTATTTTAGTCTTAGTAAAAATAAAGATAACTTGATGTTATTCTGAAGTTTACTCTCCTTAAACCGTCTGTCCCTCTCTTCAGAAGAACACCTCCTCATCCTCACACAGGTCTGTGACTCCTCACACAAACAGCTTCTGTGTCTTTAACTCTCAGCGCGAGGACAATGAAGACAGGAGCTGGACAAGTCTGAAATATTACATGTAAAACATACTTTTAACAGTTACCACTTCAACAGCCTCAAAATAATTATGCTAGTCTTTACTACACAATGCCGTTTCCTTTAGGAGACATACATTCAGTTTAACCGCGAAAAAAAAGACAAATTCACATGAGCGTAACGGTGACCATAACCGTCTGTTAACGCCTCAAAGAGAACAGATAATGTAAAATCTTATGTAAATATGACAAAATACATTCACAGACGTTATATTAAAAGTACATCCTCCGTTCAATAACGTTACATGAGGCAGTTAAGACCTCCGTGTCGAAGGCGAAAACCGCGTCCGTTTATATATATATATATATATATATATATATATAACGTTAAGCTCCTTTGTTTCCGCCTTTCATAAAACCTTCCGCCTTTCATACAACCGGGTAAACAATAAAAGATAACTTTACATTTTGAATATTTAACGTTACTTACCATTGTCTTTCACTCGCTTCTCGCTTCTATCACGCTGAGAAAATGGCGGCTGCTCGCACTGGAGACGTACGATTTTGACGTGACGTGCGTGCTCTCCTTCACGTCCGCGTCCTCAACCCACCCCGCTGGGTTAAAAAAAAGAGTTATTTTCAACCCAAACTTGGGTTAAAACATCCCAAAGTCCTATCCAACGGCCTCAACCCAGCAGTTGGGTTGAAAAAACAACCCAGCGTTTTTTAGAGTGTGTCTTGTAACTATGGAAGCTTAATTGCACCACATAAATTAGGAAAAGCTAAGTGTGACGTTTTCTCTCTTTCAAGATTGCAAGGTATCATTTGCAACATAAACCAGCAACTTTGAGGAGAAAAAAATTTAAAAATTGTGAGATAAAAAGGTGAATCAAAACCAAACAAAGCAAAACAAAAACAGAACTTAAAATGTCATTTTTTTTTAAATTATGTAGCTGTTTAAAATAAATAAATAAATAAATAAATAAAACTGAATTGCAAGATAAAAATTTGAACGGTGAAAAAAAATGTCTGAATTGCAAGATATTGTTACAGTATTCAGGGACAGGAGACTGGAATAACAGGAAAACACGATTTGAGGTAGTGAATGGTGAGCAATGGTGTAGAAGGATTGGTGAGAATATCCGGATGGTGGTAACACATATGGAGCTGGAGATCGCTGGAGATCGCTGGAGAGAGGTAAGCAGGGTAAAAGGTTAGTCCTAAGAGTTAGCAGGTAGGTATTGACCTAGTTGTGAACGAGACCGGACGGTGACTGAGTGTGTGTGTGTTACTTTTGTAGGAGGGGTTGATTGCAGGTGGATGAGGAACAGGTGGGTGTGATTAGTATTCCGGTGAGAGTGTGCGCTGTGACTGGTTGGTGTTATAATAATAATAATTCCTTACATTTATATAGCGTTTTTCTAGACACTCAAAGCGCTTACAAAGTCAGGGGTATCTCCTCATCCACCACCAGTGTGCAGCATCCACCTGGATGATGCGATGACTGCCATAGTGCGCCAGAACGCCCACCACACACCGGCTTACTGGTGAAGAGGAGACAGAGTGAAGAAGCCAATCAGCAGATACAGGGATTGTTAGGAGGCCATGATGGTCAGAGGCCAATGGGCGAATTGAGCCAGGATGCTGTGGTCACATCTCTACTCTTTTCGAAAGACATTCTGGGATTTTAATGACCACAGAGAGTCAGGACCTCGGTTTAACGTCTCATCCGAAGGACGGTGCTTGTTGACAGTATAGTGTCCCCATCACTACACTGGGGTGCTAGGACCCACACAGACCACAGGGTGAGCGCCCCCTGCTGACCTCACTGCTGGTGTTGGAGCCTGGCATGTCTGTTACAATACCTCCCTCCCCACGGCCATCTCCTGACCCACGACGTGGGAGGCGTGCTCTTCCCCGTGGATCAGGTCTGTCAGGGTGGTTGGAATGGAAGGTGTCTGGCAATTTCGGATCCAGGATGTCGCTGCCTGGGACCCATGAACGTTCCTCTGGGCCATATCCTTCCCAGTCCACTAGATGCTCAAGTTGTCCACCACGGCGCCGGGAGTCCAGGATGTCGTGAACCTTGTAGGCAGCTCCATCGTCAAGGATGAGTGGCAGGGGAGCTTCGGCTACACCAGGCTCTGTGGAGAGGGAGACAGAAGGATGGTGAGGTTTGAGGAGTGACACATGAAATGTGGGGTGGATTCGATACTCAGGGGAAAGGTGTAGTTTGAAGGTGACTGGGTTGATCTGCTCTGCGATGGTGAATGGGCCAATGAATCTGGGACTCAGTTTGTGCCACGGTAGACGCAGGCGGATGTCTTGGGTCAGCCAGACCTTCTGTCCTGGTTGCTGGGGCTTCAGAGCGGCGAAGGTCGGCTGTCATCCTGCGTCTACGCAGGACCCGTTGCAACTAATGGTGGGCCGAGTCCCAGACACTCTCGCTCTCTCTGAACCACTAGTCGACAGATGGTACGTCCAAGGGTTCACCTGACCATGGGAAGAGTGGTGGCTGGTAGCCGAGCACACACTGGAATGGAGTGAGTCTGGTGGAAGGTTGACGTAGGGTGTTCTGTGCGTACTCGGTCTGCCCTAGGAACTGGTTCCAAGAGTCCTGGTGGCCATGGCAGAAGGTACGGAGGAAGTGGGCGATCTCTTGGATCTTCCTCTCCGTCTGCCCTTTGGACTGAGGATTGTATCCAGACGAGGCTGATGGCCACACCTAGGAGGGAATGGAAAGCCCTCCAAACTCGGGAGATGAATTGGGGGCCTCTGTCTGAGACAATGTCCTCAGGGATGTCAAAGTATCAGAAGACGTGGTTAAACATCAGTTCGGCTGTCTCCATGGCCGTGGGCAGTCCTTTCAGGTGAATAAGACGACAGGATTTAGAAAATCTATCAACAATTACGAGAATGCATGTATGATTATCTGAGGATGCTAGGTCAGTGATGAAGTCCACCCCTAGGTGCGACCATGGGCATTTAGGAACGGGCAGAGGGAGGAGCTTGCCAGAAGGAAGGTGATGGGGGCTCTTCACGATGGCGCATGCCTTACATCCTTGCACGTACCTTCTGATGTCAGAAGCCATGTTGGGCCACCAGAAGCATTCCCTCAGCAGCAAGAGGGTTTCATTGAACCGAGTGGATGAGTGGAGTGCGCCGTGTCCTGGTGACGTACTGCAAGCCCGGTGGACAACCCGGCGGGGCGATGGTGGAGGAATTGGAGGAGGGCAGAGTTATGGCTGACCTTTGCTCTCAATGTCTCTCTCAATTCATGCGTTTCTGACCTCAAGGTTAGATTATTGTAATGCTTTATTGGGTGGTCTTGGTAAACAAACTCCAGCTAGTACCAAATGCAGCAGCTAGAGTTCTTACTAGAACCAGGAAGTATGACCATATTATCCCTGTTCTGTCAACACTGCATTAAAAATTTTGCTTATTACTTACACTGCGGAAGTTAATTTGGAACGCAGTATATAAAGCCATGAATGGTTTATCACTTCAGTATTTGAGTGAACTCTTATTGCAATATAGTTCTCAAAATTCGTTGCATTCTCAAAACTCTGGCAATTTGATAATTCCTAAAATATCAAAATCAACTGCGGCCAGGAGATAATTTTCCTATTTAGCACCGAAACTCTGTAACAATCATCCTAACATTGTTCAGGAGGCAGACACACTCTGTCAGTTTAAATCTAGATTAAAGACCTATCTCTTTAACTTGGCTTACGCATAACACACTAACATATTTTTAATATTCAAATCCATTAAAGGATTTTTAGGCTGCATTAATTAGGATAATAGGAAAAGGGAACACTTACCATAACACCCGATGTACTTGCTACATCGTTAGAAGAATGGCATCTATTCTTATATTAGTGAAAAAGTGACATGACATACAGCCAAGTATGGTGACCCATCAAAATTCAGTTCGGTGTCTTACTCAAGGGCACCTCAGTCGTGGTATTGAATGAGGGAGACAGCACTCTACATTCACTCCCCCCACCTACAATTCCTGCTGGCTCGAGTCTCAAACTCACAACCTTTGGATTACAAGTCTCTAACCATTAGGCCATGATTTTATTAGTCTGTTTATCTCTTATTCCGAGATCACTGTAGCCACCAGATCCACTCTTTATCGAGATCAGAGGGTCACTGCAGTCGCCCGGATCCAGTACGTATCCAGACCAGATGGTGGATCAGCACCTAGAAAGGACCTCTACATCCCTGGAAGACAGCAGAGACCAGGACAACTAGAGCTCCAGATACAGATCCCCTGTAAAGACCTTGTCTCAGAGGACCACCAGGACAAGACCACAGGAAACAGATGATTCTTCTGCACAATCTGACTTTGCTGCAGCCTGGAATTGATCTACTGGTTTTGTCTGGTCAGAGGAGAATTGGCCCCCCAACTGAGCCTGGTTTCTCCCAAGGTTTTTCCTCCATTCTGTCACCGATGGAGTTTCGGTTCCTTGGTGCCGTTGCCTCTGGCTTGCTTATTTGGGGAAACTTAATTTCCAGTGATTTCGTCAAACTTGATTGCACAGATACTATTTAAACTGAACTGAGCTGGATGATGACATCACTGAATTCAATGATGAACTGTCTTTTTGCATTATTGACACACTATTTTCCTATTTAATGCTGTTCAGTTGCTTTGTCACAATCTGTATTGTTAAAAGCACTATATAAATAAAGGTGAGTTGACATGACTTAAAAAAAATATATTTATATTGCGAGATTATAGATTATAGTTAATTGCAAACTTGTATGTCATGTACTTAACTTTATTTGTAATTACACATTTGAACATTAGTAATAATAAGTTCTTGTAGCTCAAGTGGTAGAGCATTGCGTTACCAAGCGTTGCCCAAGGTTGGGGGTTCGTAACCCAGGGGACACATGTTAGGAGAAAATTGTTAGCTTGAATGCAATGTAATTTGCTTTGGATAAAAGTGTTTGCTAAATGTATAAATTTAATAATATTCAACATAATAAGAGTACGTCTTTAAAGCACGTGTTTTTTTAAAAAGATTATTACACATTTACTTTAAAAGTGCACTTAAAAAAATGTTTACTAAATTATTAGAAGCAGTCATGAAAGTAAACTCTTTAAGTACACTTAGGTGGCCTTTAATTTCTTTCATTTTATATTTCCAAGTACAGCTCCTGCTGCAAAAGTGCACATTCAATACAATTAAGCGCACTTCTTTCTCACATGGGTAATATTTTTCATCCGTGTATAGTAATAATGGTGTGTGGTGAGGTGGCAGCTGTCTCAAAAGTGCTAAAAGAATCTTTAATGGAATTGTTTAGTAGTAGAATTGGAATCAGAACACTTTACACCAGCATATCAGAGTTAGGGCACTTGAAAGGGTCTGGTATTTATCTCCTTGGCCTAAGTATTAAAAAGGATTTACACCAGACAGATCTGCATCATTGAACATTACTGCAAATCTCATCCCTTCAGCTACATCTTTGCACCCAGCCTTCAAAAAAAGTCCCCCTCTCTATGTTTGCTTTTTTTACAAGGTGGGACTACCTGCCATGAATGGCAAAGAGGGCTGTGAGATCTCTGAACCCCAGAGACAAAGCCACAGGAATCAGACAGCAGACGCGCTGAGGAGAGAGAAGTGTATGCCCTCAGCACAGGATGAGCAGGACCTCTTTGAAGACTGTTAATAGGCATGCTTTGTTTGCTGGCTGCCAATATCTGTCACAATGAGTTCAGATGCAGGAACACATTCTTCCCCAACTCAGACTTCTTCTGTGTAGATCTCTGCTGGTTAGTTGCCATCTTAGTTTCTTATAATATACAAAGAAAAGAAAAGAAAACCTAAAACTAACATTTTCCTAGTTGATCAGCATAACCAACTTTAACGACAATCCCTGTAAACAAGATCAAAATGAACACTTGCTCCAGATTTGCTGGCCGATAAATATTTTTAACAGCCAGAAAACTGTATTTTTGCATTTCTAAGTTTTTTCCTCAACGTTTTCCTGAGAACAAACATTTACTTTTTGTTCTCCTCAACTTCATTCAGGTGTCCTCGCAGAGAAGCCACAGTAAACTATGAATTACTACAAACCTTTAATGTCTGACAACCATGATGTCAGTGGCAGTGGCTACAATGAGCAGACAACAACAAAATAAACAGAAACCAATTAAAACATTTCATATTAAACAATATGAAATATTATAACCGTACTATCTTACAAAAAAAAAAAGAAAAAAAAAAAAAAGCCTGAAACAAAAATACACTCATTATGTAACTCAATACAATTCTGTTATATTTTCATTTTGGTGGCTTAAGATGCTGCTTGAAAATTATTTGGTATGGGCCTTATTTTATTACATTTTAGCACATGGTATTAACGGGTCATCCCTATTCTCTTAATAAGTAATGGGTGTTTTTTGGAAGTAATGTGTAATAAACCAATCACAGTCTCATCTCCCATCCCCTTTATTAAAAGTTTAAGTTGGTCTATGGCATAATCTGTTTTCAGCTCCTCAAAATAGCAACGCACCAACAATGCTCCTGAACACACCTCTTTTTTAGACCAGCACGCACATGGGCACACAAACTGGCACAAATTCATGTGCTATTTAGGGTTATGATAGGGCCCTATATGTTCATATGTAACCACTGAAAAAGAATAATCATTGGGAAAAGTGAAGAAAAAAAGTGATGATCCTTTCTCCATGGCTAGAAATGTTATGTTTAGTTGCCAAAGACAATAATGTGAATAAAAATATAAAGAAACCATAAAATGATATGCTTCAGTACCATATAAAAGCAAATTCTTAACTCTAGAATAAACAAAATTGGAACAGACTCCCGTTAAAACTCAGGACATCAGATTTTCACAAAAGAATTTAGATCATATAGTTCCAACAGAATTCTCAGACTGTATTTATGTTTTGTATGTCACAGTACAAGTTTTCCCCAGCAAACATTGTGCATTGATTGTTTTAAAGAGAATATGAATGGTTATTTCCAATGCAAGACTCACCACAATGATGCGAGGGTGTAACTTTTTTCTGTGGAACCCAAAAGAAGATATTTTGGGAACATTTGATTTCCATTGTGTTTGGAAATGTGTGTAGTCATTTCTCAAAATATCCACAGAAGACAACAAGTCATCCAGGTTTGGAGCTATATGAGAGTAAGAAAATGATGAAAGTTTCCATTTTGGGGTGAACTTTCTCTCTAATGTATTTCTGAACAACAATCAGAAAATATTACACTTATACAGCTGTATAGAGTATTTCTCTACTTCCATTACAGTACAAGACAAACTGTGAGGATTTATACAACAGTTCATTTTACTGTAAAAAATATATATATATAAAATAAATACTCTTCACATTTGACTGACTGCGTGCCACATGAGCTGCTCACGAGGGTATTATTAGCACTCTGTCTGTCATCTGTTAAACATGAATTCTGCTGATTCAGGCTGTCAGCACAGAAAGTGAAACATTCAACACCAGAAACACCTGACCTTCCGCTGCCGTATGTAGCAAAAGTTCGACTCCTTCCTACAAGTACTTGGAATTCCAGCTGTTTTTGCATACGAGGCATATACTCTATAAATGTATGTCTGACACAGGACCTAATGTGTTTCAGTCTGATTATGATCCTGCCAAACACGGGAGCAGTTACAGATTCCATTATGGAGCAGAGCAGGCACACGTGGCTTGTTATTCAGTCTAAGTGGAGAGATATGTGAAGCACAATCGTGTGCAGGAATAGCCTGAGACATTCATGAGTAGGGTGGAAGAGATGTCGAGCTTTGAAGAGAGGATAGGGAATACATTAACCGCGCAAAAATTTGGGCTGAGCCGAGTTGAAAGAAAAAGACCTTTGGAGTTTGGGGTGAGGGGGAACGAGAGGAATGTGTCAGAGGTTGATAAAATGAGTCTTATCAGGGGTGCATTCCTCATCGGAGAGATGGAGGCCAGGGAAACATTAAGGAGATGAAACAAGAATATCCGCAGCTTACAGCCAGATGCTTTTTTAGTTCATCCTGGTTCACAGGTTGTAGTTAGAGGTGTCTGGTGAATGACAAAACAGGTGAAAAAATAACCATAGACTTACAATAAGGGACCCAAGCCATATCAAGAAACCAGAATATCTTGGGGAACATTAAGCATCCGTTTTGCAACCAACTACAACATCCTAGCCATTTCATTCTGGCATGGGAGTCAGGTGCGCTAATAAAGATGCTAAAGACCACAACCTCTAGTGCCAATCGCTAGTGTACCTAGCAATCCACTAGGGCTCAGAATACCCTGATTGCACAATAGGAAGTGCTTCAAAAGTACAAGCATCAAGGATATTTTCCTATATTAGAGCAACAGAGACATGAATGAGCAACGCTTGTCTTTGTAACGCAATCATCTCAATGGAAACCGTCTATAGCTAGATTGATTGTTATGTGCATGATCCTTCATAACTTTTCCATCCAGAAGCTGTATTGCACACAAAGGTTTTTTTTTTTCTACATCCCCTTCTTTCCCCACTCATGTGATGTTGAAACGTCTGTGCACTCAGCAAGAGGCCAAATAATCCTTCCCATCAGCCCGCTCACCCCCTTCACCCATGTTGGGGAAGATTTCGTTGAAGCGAAGTCAGAGCTCCCCATGACACTTCCACACTGGCACGTTTTGGGCATTGTGCCCGGGCAAAATATCAGTGCCATTCTGCATTCATGTAGCTTTTGTTTTGTGGGTCCAAATCGGAAGGGCAAACATGTTCATGTGTAACCTCTTTGTTTATTTGCATGAATTTCAACTTACAGTAGTGCAAATTTAACATAAGATGTGAGACCTGGGGCTCAGTTTATTTCCATGGAGGCCTGACGTAACAGGAAATCTCACACAGAGATAGAAAAAATATCCTACAGTTTATTTCCCGTAAGCGATATGCAACACATTCGTGTGAACACAATCATGCACTCACTGTACACAAAAACATTCCCGTTGGATTTATTATGGCAGTGTTTTGCTGAATACTCCCTTAATTCTACACTGAAATAATAAATAAATCTTGAACTCGTAAATTGTTTTAAATTTCATGGCAGGCGTTTTCTCTCAGTAATAACAAACTAATTGCAGAGAAAATCCTCTGAGAGCAAACTGGTTGTTTTTCTCAAGGGTTATATGGTGGGAAACCAAGTGTGTCGGTGTGATTGAGGACAGACGCTGTGGGTGCAAAGTCACTTTGTTTTAAATAAGAAATTAACATAATATTTTCAAACAAAGAAAACAAAGTGTCCGTGGAGACACAGTCACTGCAAGGGGGAGTGGCGTCCTTGCCGTGCTTGGATATTGTGAAGGACAGGGATGGAAGGTGGTTTTTTTGTTGTCTTTGGAATAACATACACTGATGAATCCTGTACAGTAAGATCAGAGATCCTAGAGTTAGCATCCAGTCAATTAGACCAGAGGTCCACTGCACATTTTGTATGTCTCAGTTCAGTGGATGGATGGACCATATAGGTCGTTTGTGCAAGCACCTTATTACAACCTATATTTACGTTTTGAAGTTAAGCGCCCTCTAGCGGGCGTAAAAATAATGACGCGTCTGTCGTCATGAAATGACGTATAACGTCATTACCAATCAAAACGCACGTTTATTTAAATGCAACGTGTGGGCTTTTTACACCGATCTCAAAGGATTTCCTACATATTTTACTAGGTGGCTTATTCGTTCGAAATGACCACACCTAACTCCACCCCTAAACCTGGCCCTCACAGAAATCATGCTAAATTATGATTTATTGAGCATATACATTTTCATGCACGTCCGTTCCCTGGGATCGAACCCATAATAGCATGATTACATATCAAGGTATAACGCAACAATCTACCAGCTGATCTACACGAAACGCAAATCAGAGGGCAAATAAAAGAGTACAAAACATTAATATGAAAACGACCTTTTGCCGATAAGGGCACAATTTTAGTATATGCTCTGCTGGGTCGTATTTCAGGGATTTGGACAAACGACCTATACGGGCGTATTGGTTGGAGGACAGGTTGACCTAGAACCAAAACAAGAAGAAAAAAAAAAGATTTACCTAAATTAGTATACTTATACTGCTGCTCAGGCACAATAGTAAAGCTGCAAGTCATCTTTAACTCCTCCTGATGATTTCTGCAGGACTGTAACTTAAGATGTGTACAGTATACAAAAGTGCTCTAAACCAGAAGGCTGTAATAGACAGGTGTAAGTAGTCTAACTATGGCTTTGTACTTGATTTCAATGCACCTGTGGACATAAATATGCACCAAAAGCTGGAAATGTCAAAACTGTAAGGAAAGATTTGAAGCAAATGTCCCTCGGGGGTTAATGAAGTGTTTTGTAGGGCCAGTTAAACTCTGACTCACAGAATTCAAAAAGAGCTCTTATGCAACTCAAGCCGGCACGCTTAAGCATGCAAATTACTGAAACTTGCAAGATAATGTTATCCCTAGGCTATACGACCTTCAGAGACATATAAGTGTACACAGATTCACTGTCCTTCCCTGTAAATTTGTAAAGTGAAAATAAATAGTTTGAACTTGTTAGATTGGCTCAACCTGTCATGCCCCTGGACTCATTATTTTGTGTTTTCCCTCCATGTATTCCATGTCCCATGTTGATTGTATTATTCCATGCACCTGTGTTCCCCCAATTATCTTGTGTTTATAAGCCCATGTCCATTCAGTTCAGTTTTTCAGGAGACTGTACATCTTACGATTGTTTCGTATACATTCCTGGTTTCCTCGTTCCTCACTTTACACATAGTGTGACAACCACATTAATGAAGCAATTATATAAAGTCTCCTCATTTGTCATATTTTGTATAGCCAAGTGTAATTTCATATTCTATTTGATGATTACAAAAGTAGTGCTTTTGAATGTGTTAAGCCCAAAGTATACTCTGGCTTTTAACTCTTTCCCCACTAACAGTTTTTTATTTTCATTTTCTTTATTTATTAGAAGTGAATAGCGGGTAATATGCATTTAACTCTGCTCATAATTTACTTGGGGTTTATAATTAATCCTAGGTATTTAAAAGCTGAGGATTCACACTGTACATTCTTAAACCATGGGTTAATGTTCTTATTTGTAGTGTCAGTGTTATTGAGGGGATGAATGTAGCACACATGCAACCAATACTATAAAATTTTCCACAATTAACTTTTGTGAAGTGACATACATGTCACTGAGTATGGTGACCCATGCTCAGAATTTATGCTCTGAATTTAACCCATCCAAAGTGAACACACACAGCAGTGAACACACACACCACGAACACACACCCTGAGCAGTGGGCATCATTTATGCTGTGGCACCCGGGGAGCAGTTGGTGGTTCAGTGCCTTGCTCAAGGACACCTTAGTCATGGTTTACCGGCCCGAGACTCGAACCTACAACCTTAGGGTTAAGAGTCAAACTCTCTAACCACTAGGCCATGACTTCCCCAATTTTTTACTGTAAAGGTAAGAATGTAATAGTCTCTTCTTCATTCCAAGACGTGCTTTCCATCACCAATTGAAAAATACCAAATCTGATTATTTGTGTATCCGATTGGAATCCAATCTAAATGTTTGATTGTCCACACTGTGTATCGCATGTACTGTATGTGCAACTGTTCAGATCCAGTTTGTGCATCCAATGGCACTCTTTCATTTTACTGAATACTGTATATGCTTGGTTTCTATGCTAGCAACATTGCATTGATACACCTATGCTAGAAACAACAACAGCAACGCATTTTGCAGTACAGATGTTGTCTCACAACTTGACAAGATGTTGCTGTTGCGCTGGATTAATATCATCTCTGGAATGCACTCTGGAAAAGCCTTTGAAAGAGTTATGAATTATGAGTCACTGCATTTTGGTTTTGTTTTTGGAGCAGGAAGGCCTAGGATTCAAGGTCTTGTGCATCTCCACCTACTCATTAACTACACAATGTTGGCTCATGGAAGTAACATACAGAATCACTTTGTATTTAACTACGATCAGTCACCCTGGAGGCGATTCCATTAAATATACAGTGAAATCAAGTGCTGGTGCTGCTGAGCAGAATAAAACCATCAACCCTTTAGGACGCTGGTGACAGTATTAGGCTTTTACATGTGAGGTCATGTGTTTAGGTCTTGACAGGACAGATCAAGCATCTCTCTTCACCAGCCCAAAGGGATTTCTCATTAATGTATCAGCAGTTCTAGCTCATATACTGTCCCAGCATGCAAATCTTGAGAGGAGAAAAGGCACTATTAAATATGCAGATAAAAACAGCTCAAGAGCCCAAGATACATGATGGTAAGAAGTCATTTAGCAGAGGCTTGTATCCAAAGCCACTTACGGGGTAAACTTCCCTTGAGTAACCTAAATCTTGTTAAATAGTGTTACCTAATGCAATAGTATTATCTGAAGGATAAACATTTGCATATGATTTTGATTTGTTGGTTACCATTCCAGGGCCTATATTCACAAAACTTCTTAAGGCTAAATGTGGCTTGTAACTCACCAACTTATGAGAAAATCTTAAAAATAATGGGCGTCAGTGCTAAATTTTTGCTCTAAAAGTAATTCGCAAAGCATTCTAGCTCTAAAACTAGCTCCTAAATCTGTGTAACATTAGGAGTAATGGAGAGGACTCCTTGGTAAGACCAAACCACAAACTATTCATAAAATAGCTGTTGCCAGCAATCTGCCTCAGAACATAAACATTTGAGAAATATTTGATGATAATGAGCTTTTACAAATGAATCGCCTTTGGTTTTAAAGGTTATCACAACTCCAAATTTTCCTTTGATTATGTCGTTGTTTTCATTCACCAGCTGGTCTTACTATCAGGCATGATTATTCTACTCTGTTTATTAAAATGCTGTTTTATATGCATATTCAATAATTATGAGAAGCATACATGTAAGAGGATGACAATTAGCTGAACATATAATTGTTTATTTAGTGACACTTAGCCTGCATTTTAATGTCTTTATTTGAATGTGGTAACATTTCAATTTTTAAACCTTTATCTTTAACTTAGTCTCAATATTCTGCCGGGAGGAATGAAGGAGCCATGGATAAACAAAACATTTATTACACATTTATCCAACATTTATCCAACACAGAGGGTAAATCCACACTTGGAAGGGGAGGAAGACACACGTACACGACTGGTGGACCCGACCAACACAGACTGCACAGACTGAAACTTAAATACATGACATAACAAGGTAACTTGGAGGAACACAGGTGTACTAAATGACTAATTAAACAAGGACAGGAACATGACCAAATAAGGTAAAATAGGAACAGAAACAGTGGCAAAAAAATGACAAAACAGGTCCATGATCCTGACGTATTACCCACCTCCCAGAAGCCATGTCCTCATGCAATAGAACAACAGAGAGGAGGAACAGGTGGGAACTTGGGAGGAGGCTCGGGAGGAGGACGGGCACCTGGGAGGGACAAGCCAGGAAAGAGACAGGAGAGGAGCCATGCAGGACCCAGGCCGCAGCCATGACGGTGACCCACGGTGTAGCTGATGGAGGGATGGGCCATGGAGGAGGAGGGGCTGATGGCTACAGGGACCCAACCAACGGCAGCGGAGCAGGAGACAGTGGAGCAGGTGACAGTGGAGCCCCAGGCGGACACAGAGAGCCAATGAGCAAGGGCGACAGGGAGGATCCGCAGGTCCAAAGCGGACCAGATGGTGCTGCCGACCGAGGCAAAGATACAGAGGTTCCAGGTGGAGCCGAAGGGAAGGAGGAGCCTGACAGAGCCGGGGGGATGGAGGGACGAGGCGCAACCAGAGGAGTGGAGTCCCAAGGAGAAGGTTGGTCGACAAAAGACCAAGGAGGAGCGGGAGGGACAAGGGAACCCAGCGGAGCCAGGGGACAGATGGGCCACGGTGGAGAGGTGGGAGCTAGGAGCCATAGTGAAGCCAGGGGGCCGAGGTGGAGTCCGGGGCTTAGAGGCTGGAGGTGGAGTCAAGGGATACTCCAGCCATGGCGATGCTGGAGGATGGGCTGAGGGTGAGCAGAGGGGCTGCCAGACGATAGTGGAGGAGGAGGCAGGAGTGGTGGGCACTTATGAGTTTCTGGGCATTCAGGGCTGCACATGGAAACTGGATAACAACACAGACTGCACTGACTAAAACTTACATATACAGTATTGTTCAAAATAATAGCAGTACAATGTGACTAACCAGAATAATCAAGGTTTTTCGTATATTTTTTTATTGCTATGTGGCAAACAAGTTACCAGTAGGTTCAGTAGATTGTCAGAAAACAAACAAGACCCAGCATTCATGATATGCACGCTCTTAAGGCTGTGCAATTGGGCAATTAGTTGAATTAGCTGAAAGGGGTGTGTTCAAAAAAATAGCAGTGTGGCATTCAATCACTGAGGTCATCAATTTTGTGAAGAAACAGGTGTGAATCAGGTGGCCCCTATTTAAGGATGAAGCCAACACTTGTTGAACATGCATTTGAAAGCTGAGGAAAATGGGTCGTTCAAGACATTGTTCAGAAGAACAGAGTACTTTGATTAAAAAGTTGATTAGAGAGGGGAAAACCTATAAAGAGGTGCAAAAAATGATAGGCTGTTCAGCTAAAATGATCTCCAATGCCTTAAAATGGAGAGCAAAACCAGAGAGACGTGGAAGAAAACGGAAGACAACCATCAAAATGGATAGAAGAATAACCAGAATGGCAAAGGCTCAGCCAATGATCACCTCCAGGATGATCAAAGACAGTCTGGAGTTACCTGTAAGTACTGTGACAGTTAGAAGACGTCTGTGTGAAGCTAATCTATTTTCAAGAATCCCCCGCAAAGTCCCTCTGTTAAAAAAAAGGCATGTGCAGAAGAGGTTACAATTTGCCAAAGAACACATCAACTGGCCTAAAGAGAAATGGAGGAACATTTTTGTGGACTGATGAGAGTAAAATTGTTCTTTTTGGGTCCAAGGGCCACTGGCAGTTTGTGAGACGACCCCCAAACTCTGAATTCAAGCCACAGTACACAGTGAAGACAGTGAAGCATGGAGGTGCAAGCATCATGATATGGGCATGTTTCTCCTACTATGGTGTTGGGCCTATTTATCGCATACCAGGGATCATGGATCAGTTTGCATATGTTAAAATACTTGAAGAGGTCATGTTGCCCTATGCTGAAGAGGACATGCCCTTGAAATGGTTGTTTCAACAAGACAATGACCCAAAACACACTAGTAAACGGGCAAAGTCTTGGTTCCAAACCAACAAAATTAATGTTATGGAGTGGCCAGCCCAATCTCCAGACCTTAATACAATTGAGAACTTGTGGGGTGATATCAAAAATGCTGTTTCTGAAGCAAAACCAAGAAATGTGAATGAATTGTGGAATGTTGTTAAAGAATCATGGAGTGGAATAACAGCTGAGAGGTGCCACAAGTTGGTTGACTCCATGCCACACAGATGTCAAGCAGTTTTAAAAAACTGTGGTCATACAACTAAATATTAGTTTAGTGATTCACAGGATTGCTAAATACCAGAAAAAAAAAATGTTTGTACAAAATAGTTTTGAGTTTGTACAGTCAAAGGTAGACACTGCTATTTTTTTGAACACACCCCTTTCAACTAATTCAACTAATTGCCCAATTGCACAGCCTTAAGAGCGTGCATATCATGAATGCTGGGTCTTGTTTGTTTTCTGACAATCTACTGAACCTACTGGTAACTTGTTTGCCACGTAGCAATAAAAAATATACTAAAAACCTTGATTATTCTGGTTAGTCACATTGTACTGCTATTATTTTGAACAATACTGTATATGTCATAACAAGGTAATTGGGAGGAACACAGGTGTACTTAAAGAAAACAAGAACACAGGCAAAACAGGTCCATGATCCTGACACATACTGTGATATATTACCCATATACATACACACGCTTGTAATTTGACAGTGGCTGTAAAATTCAATATTTTGAAACAAAAAGTTCTCAACAAGATGGTTACATGTTACTTGAGAAGCCCAATGTTCCCGCTGGACAAACTAATGGATTCCCTTGAAATGATTTCCTGCCCAGATATGATTGTTGTCCTGGCTGTTAGACTGAAATACTAATGAGTGTGGCTCGAAAGGATTATCATCATTGGGTCAATATGTCCATAGAGTGCCTTTCAACCATCACAATAATAAAAAAATGTGGTTTTAATTTCCCATTTGCTTTATCTCATGTCATAAATAGTAAACACTCAAGTGCTATAGAAACATATTAGCTGAGATCCCACACAATATATATTGCTTGTTATTGCCACATAACCTAGTTACACACTGGATTATATATATATATATATATATATATATATATATATATATATATATATATATATATATATATATATATATATATATATATATATATATATATATATATATATATATATATGATTGAATTATTATTTAAATATCAAGATGGCAGGGAGGACCAGCACATGACGGGGTGGACATATACTGCACAACACACAAATTATGACAAAATATGACAATGAAACATTTCTTCAACTTAAAAAAAATTATAATAATTTAATAATAATACATAATAGAATTACATCCTCAGTCACACTGATATGTGCTCATATCAGTTTTTAGCAAAATTAACTACAAATGAATGCTATGTCCACTCTATCGAGTCTAATTGGCTGACTTGGTGGACATTTTGAGCTTCAATTAGCATATTAGCTTACAAAACAATTGTAACTTGCTAAATAATTAGTCTTGTTGTTGAAGAGGATTTGGTATATTTAAACCTGCATATTTTGAAAATACTGTATTCAAATCATTTCTGGCACATTGCATGCCGACAGGGTGGACATGTTAAGCTTTTGGCAAAGCAAGTATGCAAACTCAGAAAAAAAAAAATTTATTACTTGAAAAGTCACCAACTTACTCACCTCACCCATTAAAATCCCCATCACTGAAGAGACAAAAAACTGTTGTCCTGATTTCACTTAAGTGGATGGCTTTTTTCTTAAAGGGTGGATTCACCAATACTACAGGGTGGACAAACATCCAAAGGGACATGGGCAAACTTCTTTTTTATTAAATAAAACGTTTTTATTATTAAATAATCAATAATCTCAAATTGAGTAATCTCTTATTTAACAAAATATTAATAGGAGAACAAACTTTGTTTTAATTATCATTGAAATTTAATGAGCAGTGCATGGGACATAGCAAAATAACATGCATCCTCCTGCACAAACAAAAACAATCTAGAAAAAAAATGTATCTAAAGAGCCAAGTAATGCTTTTGTTCTGAATATAAAAACTTAGCCTTATATAACACACCCTTTCATAGTCATTTTTAATTTATCATGGCAAATGAGTTATGTATGTACAGGATGTGAAAGGGCACCCTACAGTGATACTGACCCCAGTATCCTTTGGCTGCATCATCCCTTCAGTTCTACCGACTGGTCCATGCACTTCTCATTCTGTATAAACCCTAATGAACTCACACCTAAAACACATGTGCCAAATGTGATGACTTGTTAGTAAATCAAAACACATTACTGATATGCAATTTAACCTGTATTTATAGCCCACAACCAGGTCTGGTAATATTTGACCATGACCTGTTTACGGACACAGTCCATCTGGATCAACCTGAAATGAAATGCCTTGCTCAAGGGCAAAATGGAAATGGTTTATGGATTCCTGATGGGATCGAACCACCATCCTTTTAGTTACCAGACCTTCAATACACCTCACCACATCCTACAGCACCATCACTCTTTTACATTCATACAGCTCTCTTTTTTTAGGAGGACACGTCACTGTGCATCAACCGCTGGACCATTTGAATATTGTTTGAAGACTTTTTGAAGGCCTTTAAGATGTATGACAAATTAAGCAGCAAGAGAAAAGCTAAATCTGCTATTTAGTTGAGTCTCAGTTGGCTCTGCTTAACCTGCAGCTACTGCTAATGAAAGGAATGTGGCATGCTGTCATTTTCAGCCCACTAGAGATTTCCTGCGAGTCAGGAAACAGCAGAGCTCTGCCGGGCTAGTGATCATACTGTACTGCAGATTTCTATGGATTGTAAATGTGATTGCCTGCATAATGGAACAACAGCTGTTAAACGGTGAATAAACCAATGTTTAGCTTGTTTAGGTTAATGAACAATGTATGTTATTCATAAACCATATGTTTCAGTTCAGGTGATATCAAGCAAGCTTGCAGTCCTGCACAAATTTATGAGTCACTTTGCAAATCTACATTAGCTTCACTTGAAATCTGAATGGATTATATATTTGCCAAAAATATGAGCAATGCTGAGCAAGGCTTTTAGAGAGAAAAATCAATCAATCAATCAATCAATCAATCACCTTTATTTATATAGTGCTTTAAACAAAATACATTGCGTCAAAGCACTGAACAACATTCATTAGGAAAACAGTGTATCAATAATGCAAAATGATAGTTAAAGGCAGTTCATCATTGAATTTAGTTATGTCATCTCTGTTCAGTTGAAATAGTGTCTGTTTTAGTTGGCAATCAAGTCAATGATATCGCTGTAAATGAACTGACCCCAACTAAGCAAGCCAGAGGCGACAGCGGCAAGGAACCGAAACTCCATCGGTGACAGAATGGAGAAAAAAACCTTGGGAGAAACCAGGTTCAGTTGGGGACCAGTTCTCCTCTGACCAGACGAAACCAGTAGTTCAATTCCAGGCTGCAGCAAAGTCAGATTGTGCAGAAGAATCATCTGTTTCCTGTGGTCTTGTCCTGGTGGTCCTCTGAGACAAGGTCTTTACAGGGGATCTGTATCTGGGGCTCTAGTTGTCCTGGTCTCCGCTGTCTTTCAGGGCAGTAGAGGTCCTTTCTAGGTGCTGATCCACCATCTGGTCTGGATACGTACTGGATCCGGGTGACTGCAGTGACCCTCTGATCTGGACACAGACTGGATCTGGTGGCCACGGTGACCTCGGAACAAGAGAGAAACAGACAAATATTAGCGTAGATGCCATTCTTCTAATGATGTAGAAAGTACGGTGTTATGTGAAGTGTTTCCGGTTCCAGTTTACCTAATTAATGCAGCCTAAAAATCCTTTACGGATTTGGATATTAAAAGCATATTAGTATTTTATGTGTATGCCTGGTTAAAGAGATGGGTCTTTAATCTAGATTTAAACTGCAAGAGTGTGTCTGCCTCCCGAACAATGTTAGGTAGGTTATTCCAGAGTTTAGGCGCCAAATAGGAAAAGGATCTGCTGCCCACAGTTGATTTTGATATTCTAGGTATTATCAAATTGCCTGAGTTTTGAGAACGTAGCGGACGTAGAGGAGTATAATGTAAAAGGAGCTCATTCAAATACTGAGGTGCTAAACCATTCAGGGCTTTATAAGTAATAAGCAATATTTTAAAATCTATACGATGTTTGATAGGGAGCCAGTGCAGTGTGGACAGGACCGGGCTAATATGGTCATACTTCCTGGTTCTAGTAAGAACTCTTGCTGCTGCATTTTGGACTAGCTGTAGTTTGTTTACCAAGCGTGCAGAACAACCACCCAATAAAGTATTACAATAATCTAACCTTGAAGTCATAAATGCATGGATTAACATTTCTGCATTTGACATTGAGAGCATAGGCCGTAATTTAGATATATTTAAAAAAAGAGTATGAAATGTTCTTTGAATGCCAAAAAATGTTTTATATGCATAATCACAAATGGCTAATGCTTGGATTTGGTGGAAGCAGCAGCAGACTACCGTGATCTGGCATACTGCACCAGTCTGTTCTCACAAGAATTTGTTTTTATTCACATGCAATATAAAAACATACATTTTATTTTTGGTCTGGAAGGCAATAGAGCTGCAAAATATGCTATTCATGCTAGTCAAGCTAGTCCCAGTCTGTGGTAGATTCTGATCCCATCTCTTTCTCTCCCATATTGCTTCATGTCCTGTCCTGTCCTGCCTCTCAATGCTTTCCCATATACCGTATGCTGAAACATGCAATTAAAATGTTTAAGTATTTATGAATATATAATTTATGAATGAAGTATTTGAAGTATTAAAATGTTTTTTTGACAAATATGCATTTAGATTATTAAGTGCTGTAAAAATATTGTTCATTTTTAATTTATGATACTTCCTGTCAACAAATGGAATAGTGTTACTAATTACTCTAATCGAATTATGATTTGTTTTTGCTTTTGATCATTTTCACAAAACTTTCATGACACCCAGAATATTTAGTTTTATGGATATCTGAACATGCACTGTCAAAAAAGTGAAAAGAGTACCTGAAATCCTTATTTAAGTAAAAGTACAGATACCTTACAGTGAACATGACTCTATTACAAGTCAACAATTATAAAACGACTTGAGTAAAAGTTTAAGAGTATCTGATCTTAACAGTACTTAAGTATTTTACTCATAATGAATGTATGCTCAAAGATGCACCAGTCCTCAACACTTGAGAGTTGATTTATGAGCACAGCAATCACATTTATGTTCTATAATAAAAATAAAATGGAACACCTCAAAATTCCAATAAATAAATGTCAACACAACCGCCTCTTCTATGTCTACAGACATAGGTTTCAGTGAAGCACAAGTGCTCAAAAAGGACACATCTACAGAAACATTTCAATAATAATAATAATAAAAATATAATATATATTATAGCCCTATTTCAGCACTGAATTGCTACTTGTTAGTGAATGAGATGCCAGTCTTTACAGTGAAAACCATGCAGAAAATTGGGGCAACTGTTCAGGAAACACTTCAACTGTTCAACCCCTACTCTGTAAACCACATGATGCAATCAGTATGAAACAGAATAGCATACAAAGCAGAAAAATGCACTGGAATGAGATGAAGGAGAGAGAGCTGAGATCAGAACAAATGGCTCGACTCTTGGCAAAGGTCTGTGGGATGATAATACTAACAATCTGCTGCAGAACACTGCCAATGTGTACTGTACAGGAAACACGGTGGAACTGCGCCGGGAGGGGGTGAGATGCATTTGCACATACACACATAAGTGCATATGATGCTCCGACATCCAAAAGAGCAAAAAATATATAATTCAGACGAAACCCAAACAAATACTCACAGACAAAACTCAACACACAAGTCTTAATTCCATAAACACACTCCAGAAATAGAGGCTGAAACATGAGGCTTCATGGACTTTCTGGGCTTGGCTGATTTTCCTGCACAGCTTTCTGGGAATTCAGCACGATGTGAGCACATATCTGGCTGTCTTTAGCAACAGATGCGACAGGATGGTTTCGGAAGCGTCTGGGTCACAGGCGTCACACACTCACCTCACATGTACACACAGAACAGTGTGTGACTGGCTGAGAACTTGTGTTGCAGTGAATACCAACTAGCACAGCGATGCTTCATGGGGACCGTCACCAAGAGGAATCTTCTAAATCTTTCAGCGTGTGTTTGTTATGATTTGTTTTGGGGGGTTTTTCACATCATAAAAATAAATAACAGAGCCCTTGCTTTGAATAGAGAGAAAACTATAGAACTGCTATAAAGAACCTTTTGTGCAATTGAAAGTGTTCATGGGTGCTAAAGGTTCTTTGTGGAACCATCGTGTCAATTAAAAGCCTTTGTTTTTAAGAGTGCTCATGTGCAGCTGAATCCAGGAAATGACTACAATTTACTGTAATAATGACTTTGCAATGTCACAAGTGCACAGTGACACCACTGTTAATGGTGGTGATCTATCAAACCTGGAAACAATGCTGGCGGCCTCAGCGCACTTCTACCCACAGGCCGCAGTCGCACCTCAATGTTGTTCTGACTCTTGTAATAACATTTGTGTTTCTAGAAAAATACAGTATATTAAAAGATGCATGTCTGGAGAGAGGTTGATGACACACATGGGATTGAAGTGATGAGGTCTATGATGTCATCTTTATGTGGCAGGAGTTAGTGTTGGTTTAGGAGAGGTCACCTTAAAGGCAGAGAAGCACTGAAGCAGATCAAGACCCACTGAGGCTATTGAGTAATGACACTCATTTGCCCACTACTGCATAACCTTAACCAGACCAAGCACACACAACATTGTATGAATGACTCCCGAATGCCTGTGTGTCTTTCAGAAATGCTGGATGTCCATCACAGCTCTATTACGTTGTTATAAAACATTTATGATAAATGAATCAGTTAGTCAAGATGCTACTTTACAGTTATTGGCTGTTGTTTGAACATGATGGAAAATAAGAATCTAAAAAAAACCTTAAACATTTCCTAATCAGATGCATTGCAAGGCTGTGAAATGCAATACATGTAATATTTTGCATGTTAATCAGAGTTTTTGGTCTATTCATCTGTGACACAGACATTGAATTCTATTTTAGCGATGGTTTCTATTTCTGGGAACAACAACATACAGGATAATGTAATGTAATGTGTGTCCAGTGATAATGTAAATCTTAGGTTCTGATTATATGCACTGGTTAAACTTTAGTTTGGGAACCAGATCTCACTTTCAACTATGACCTTTACCTGCTTAGTAAGTTAGATGTTAAGTTTAGTATTGGGGTTGATCTAAATTTATCTAAAATTTGGTCTAAAATTTGATCTAAAATTTGGTCATGCAGAATAAGGCATTCATATGTGGTTTATAATAAGTACTAATTAACAGCCATTTTCTAGTAATATACATGTTAATAAGCAACTAGTTAATAGTGAAAATTGGTCCCTAAACTAAAGTGTTACCTTTAATTTTAGTTCACATATCATCAAAATGGTTGAATTTTTACTAGTTTGATTCACTTATTATCAATTTCGGGGTGAGTGCTTGTAGTGAGAGCTCCGCCCACATGCTCTTCTGATTGGCTGTAATGTGTGATTGATTTTGTTGTGATTTGTACCTGTGTCTAGTGTGAACAGACAAATAGCTTGAAGTGTTTTTTGTTTGTTTGTTTTTTTTTTTGCTTGACAACAGCAATATACTAGACATCAACGTCAATTAATAATTGATATGGTATCACTTAAAATTAATAGCCCAGTTGTATTCTATAAACTATCTGAATAACTTAATTGAACATTAGTGTTCATAGCACAGACAGTTTAATAAGCTGATTCTTTAGAGAGTCTTAAGTCTCAACAATTGTAACAGTCATGCTTGCTTTAACAAACACCACAGATAAAACAAAAGTTAAAAGAATTAAGCTTAAGGCTCATAATGCTTCAGAAAAGATGTTTAGTGCCATTATTATAATTAGCATTGTGCTACTGTTAAAAGTTCTCAAATTAAAATTTAGATGAATGATGAAATTCATCTGTCTGTTGTTATATTTCTGTAAATTGTAATTCAGATGCCTTTGAGATATGCACTATGAATCTTACTGTACTTGAGTATGTAGGTACTCCTCATTGCAACTTCTGGAACAGGGCTGTTACTAAAACACGAACCAAAACATCTTTATAATGGCCCAAAAGTCACATTTAAATAGTTTAAACATCAGCCGGTAGCATCAATACAAAATACTACAGGATTTATTTTCATTAGCATTCAGACTCCCCCATGCATAAGCATTGCAAAATGCCTCCTCACATTTCAAGCATTGCAAGTTATCAAATGTAATGAAAACACTTGACATCTAATAAATGGCCAGGTTCGCACAGAATCTGAGTTAACACATTTTACTTTGTTTAAATTCATTACTCTGAATCCAGATACAAATTTTTCCTCCAAAAGATGAAACAAATTGTGGAGAGAAAAGATGAAAGAAAGATATGGTCTGTACGTGACCACCGTAATGAACAGCAGCCTCTGACCCAAACTGAGCAGGAGTGATAGTGAGACGCCAGATCAAATGAAGAGGGAAGTGAATCAGATGCGATTACTGACAGAAACCACCTATTCATTATCTCAGCTCTCGTTTTTTCCCTTTAGTATGAAGTAGGAACATTTGTATTCTGTCAAAGTTTTGGTTGTTGTTGCAGAGATTGATTTACATATTGCAGGGTACCACTTTTTACAGTGAGCACATGACAAACTCTGTCATCTGCACATATTTGAAAGATGTAATCTTGTAATAAGATCGCAATAGTAATCGTCAGAGCCATATAGAGAGAGAGTTGCGACAACGGAAGTTCGAAATGTTTGGTTGTCACGTGATTCGTGTAGACTTCTAATAGTTCCAGGAAGTGCGTTGGCGGCCATTCAAACTGATAGAGTAGAGTGACAGAACTGCGATTTCTGGTAATAAGGAGTCAATAAATGCATTTATTTTATATATTTATACAACACACCGACATATGAAGCATGAGTATGTAGTTACAGCAATGTTGTTTATAAAATATCAAATCGGGAAAATATTTGAGGATTAGTGTTCAATTACCGTTATTTTAAAAACGTATTTCAGGCTAACGTTAAGTTGTATAAACACGGGTTGCTGTTGCCTTTTTTACGTTACATATTGTCCTTTTTTTTTTTTTCACTGATCTCATGTTAACTAATGTCATATTGATGACAGGCTGGTGACAGGTGATTTTCAGCTCGCACCGCACGATGGGTCAATTAACTGTTAGCAGCAGTAATTAGCATGTTAAATAAATGTAAAATGAAGCTTACTGTTTATAATTCTTACAATTACATATAGTAATATAATTATGTATTATAAATAATATATATATTATATCTAGTATAATTCTTACAGTACTTATTCATGTACACAATATATTCAGGTTTAAAACAACTTAAGCATACTCGTATATAAACATGTACACTGCCATTCAAAAGTAATGATGCTGAAAATTCAGCTTGGCATCACAGGAGTATATTACATTTTTAAATAGAAAACAGTTATTAGGGCCCGAGCACCGAGGTGCGAGGACCCTCTTGTATCTGCTTTGTTTTTTATTATTATTATTCTTCTTCTTCTTCTTCTTCTTCTCCCGAATGAATCGCATTTTTGAGGGCTTTAACATGCTCAAAAAGTCATGAAACTTTGCACACGCGTCAAACCTGGTGAAAATTTTCGTCTGATATAGGATTCAGAAGAGGGTGTGGCAAAATGGCTCGACAGCGCCACCCATACCAAGAAAATCAACAGCCTTCCAGCTATGTTTCACGTACATGCACGAAAATTGGCACACATATGTAACACACCAATACCTACAAAAAAGACTCTTGGAGCGAAATTCTAAACCCAACAGGAAGTCGGTTATTTTTAATATTATGAGCATATTTTGTGTAATTTTGGTCATTTCCATGTGTTGTATTTTAACGAACTCCTCCTAGAGAGTTCTTCAAATAAACACCAAATTTGGTATGCCTAATCTAAAGGCCTTTGCGATGTTAAATTGCGAAGATCTTGAGTTTTCGTTGAAGGGCGTGGCCGTGGCGGCCTGGCGAATTTCGATGATTCGCCATGAAAAATGAAGTTGCTATAACTCACACATAGAATGTCCAATCTGCCCCAAACTTCACATGTTTGATGAGACTCCGAACCTGAACAGATTGACATGCCCATATTCAGTTATAGTCATAGCGCCACCTATTGGCAACAGGAAGTGATATATTTTACGCTGCGACGAACTACTCCTAGAAATTTTATGACATCAATGTCTTTTTTGTGGTCAGTCTAATCTAAAGGCCTGTGCGATGTTCAGTTGTGAAGATCTTGAGTTTTCGTTAAAAGGCCTGTTCATGGCGCCGCGACGAAGTACGATGTCTCGCCATGGGAATAAAAGATGTTATAACTCAGGCATAAAATGTCCGATCTTCCCCAAACTTCACATGTGTGATAAGAGTCCTGGCCTGAACAGATCTGCAGGCCAATATTTTACCGGGTGTGGCAGAACAGCTCTATAGCGCCACCTGTACACTTTCAACGGAGTGCGCCTCGAGCTATGTTTCACGTACATGTACCAAAATTGGTACACACATGTAACACTCCAATACCTACAAAAAAGTCTCTTGGTACGAAATCCGGATCCCAACAGGAAGTCGGTTATTTAGAATTTTCCCTTCAAAATTGGTGTTGTTTTTGCCATTTTCAGGGGTTGTACTTTAACAAACTCCTCCTAGAGATTTATTCAGATCAACACCAAACTTGGTCAGTGTAGTCTAAAGCCTTTTGCGATAATAAATTGCGAAGGACTTGAGGTTTCGTTAAAGGGCGGGTCCATGGCGGCCTGACAAATTTCGATGTTTCGCCATGAAAAAGGAAGTTGCTGTAACTCAGACATACAATGTCCAATCTGCCCCAAACTTCATATGTTGGATAAGACTCTTGACCTGAACAGATCTACATGCCAAAATTCAGTTATAGTCATAGCGCCACCTATTGGCAACAGGAAGTTACATATTTTACACTGCGACAAACTACTCCTAGAAATTTTATGACATCAATGTCTTTTTTCTGGTCAGTCTAATCTAAAGACCTGCGTGATGTTTAGTTGTGAAGATCTTGAGTTTTTGTTAAAAGGTGTGTCCATGGCGCCGTGATGAAGTTCGATGTCTCGCCATGGGAATAAAAGATGTTATAACTCAGGCATAAAATGTCCGATCTTGCCCAAACTTCACTTGTGTGATAAGGGTCCTGGCCTGAACAGATCTGAAGGCCAATATTCCATCGAGTGTGGCAAAATGGCTCGATAGCGCCACCTATACACTTTCAACGGAGTGAGTATACGCTTAAAACGGAGTGCGCCTCGAGCTATGTTTCACGTACATGTACAAAAATCGGTACACACATGTAACACACCAATATCTACAAAAAAGTATTTTGGTACGAAATCCGAATCCCAACAGGAAGTCAGTTATTTCGAATTTTCTCTGCAAAATTAGTGTTGTTTTGGCCATTTTCAGGGGTTGTACTTTAACGAACTCCTCCTAGATATTTATTCAGATCAACACCAAACTTGGTCAGTGTAATCTAAAGCCTTTTGCGATCTTAAATTGCGAAGATCTTGAGGTTTCGTTAAAGGGCGTGTCCATGGCGGCCTGACAAATTTCGATGTTTCGCCATGAAATAGGATGTTGTTGTAACTCAGGCATAAAATGTCCAATCCTCCCCAAACTTCACATGTTCGACAAAAGTCCTGCCCTGAACACATCTGAAGGCCAATATCCCACTATAATGATAGCGCCACCTGCTGGCAACAGGAAGATTGGCACATATATGGAATAAACATTGATATATGCTACTTATATTTATGAGTTTAAACGCATATTTCTCACCGTTCACCTATTAACTAAAGCCACTCGCTGCCGGTGAGCCCGGGTGCGAGGGCCCGTTCATCGCTGCTTGCAGCTTTAATTTTAAATTGTAATTATATATTACGAGATTACTTTGTATTTTTATTCAAATAAATACAATTAACTATTTACAGCAATTCATGAATACATTCCTAATAAATTTAATAGCATGCCAAGCATTTTGTATGTGTCCTTTCTTTCATGTTGTCCTTGCATAGTCTCCACCGTGGTTTGCTGTGCTGCTGGGGATGCTCCACTCGGTCAGAGAAAGTGTGCGAATGTATGGCTTCCCCGCTGACATAGAGAGGAGAAAATAATGGTTGGCTCAAGTCAGCAGGAGCAATCTAAATATAAATAAAAATTACAACAACTAAAAATTGTTAGGTAATTATACTTACATTTATTTGCACTTTTTTACATTGAAAATGATTTCAAGCAAAGCCTTGCAAACCCCAGGGAGCTGAGACTCATGGTGAGACATTGCAGGGAGTCATCAGTGTTACCTATAACTGTGCATTTAACCACCATGTGATATGTACTGTAAGTGGGTAGACAAAAAAAGTTGTGTGTGGAAACTAAACTGAAGTCACTCTGCAGACAAATTGAGGCAAAGCAATTTGTCATGACCAAAAAATTCAAGAGTAGGCTGAGACTGGATGCTATTCCCACAATCTTTGTACATCGTCCTGTGGTCAAAAAGAGGAGGGCCCTGCTCCGCGATGCACCCCTAGACCTGTGAACATACAAGAAATGGCTGCTGATTACAGCTATGTTATTTCAGGTGATTCATATATAATAAGTACAAACTCGTACTAGTTGAAGTAAAGTGATGTGATATTTTCAATATTTAAAATTAGCAATACCATGTATTCTGCCTCAATCGGTTTCAAAGGTTGAGGAAAAAAGAACGAGGACACTCAGAGAAGGGAAAGTGAGAGTGAAGAAAAAGGACATGGCTAGAGAGGAGAGACAGGGACAGGTGACACTGCCCAGTCAACCAGCAGCAAGTCAGCCAGCATTCCAGTGAACCATCAGCCAGTTACCTGGGTCTATTAAAACACTTAAAGAGACCAGAAAAAAAAAAACAATGCAAAGGCAGCACTAAGAAAAATAAAGAATGAAAATACAGCAATCAAAAAAAAGGTCCCCTCAGCTCTCCTGACCTGCATCCTCACTGATGCTCCATCCCAGAACAGTTCAGTGGCACCACT
Source organism: Carassius auratus (assembly GCF_003368295.1). NCBI lineage: Eukaryota > Metazoa > Chordata > Actinopteri > Cypriniformes > Cyprinidae > Carassius > Carassius auratus. The sequence goes on from NC_039298.1 coordinate 2,034,798, forward strand.
AATCCTCCACCCACCAGCACCCACAGAATGTTACAGTATGTTACTTTTATACACTAACAAGTATATAATACAGTTTTATTATATAATATAGACAGGTAATAGTCAATGAATCACAATGACTAAAAAAACTCCACCCATGTTTTTGCAAATTCAAATCAATCAAAATGTATATCAAGAGGGTGCATTTTATTATTAAGGAATTTAATACGTGTAATAAGGAACAAACGTTATAAACTCATTTTTACCGCTTCCACTCACTGCTGTCACACGTTATATTGAACTAACGTAATAGGCTATGTAACCTTAGCTAAATTTCCCCACCCTGCAAAAAAATATGTTTATACTCCTTTTTTTCTAATTGCAAACACGATGGATGAAACTGAATTAAGAGAACAGATTTTACACTTCATAGGGTGTTCGTTACTAACTTTATTCAGCTCCAATCCTAGCCTAATCTGTTAGTTATCTGATAACATCCCTTAAATCTACTCATTTAATGAGTAATAATATACTAGAAGGTTTTAACTTACAATTTATTGTTATTTAGATGTACTAATAATATTCAATGGCTCTGGTAATCGTGTGCATGTTTTCGTAAATTGAGGGAACGACTAAGCAAATCGTGCGCACAATTTATTTATTTTTACTTGCATGTCATGGCTCCGTACAAAATAATTCTGTGCCTGACAAGAAATTCAGAGAAAGAAAGAAACAAAGACTGTATAAACGGCAGCACTTGAATGATATTGCAGATGCAAGCTTCAATATGGAGCAAAGTGTCTCAAGGGCTCAGACTGCAGGTAATGAGAGAGCATTTCTGCTCCTCTTCTCCGTTCCAGCCAAACTAAACAGATTCCAGAGTTCAGTGTGAGGCAAACACAGGTGAGGTTCAGTAACAGAACTGAAAATTGATATTCTTCATAATCAGGTTAGTGTAGTCAAGCTCTATTGCAAAACATATAGTGAACTTTCTAATGTCTACTCATACAGTAAGGCAATAAATTCTATACAGTATTGTTCCTTGATTTCCGAAGCTTGATTAAATTTAACTGAAAATGCCTTTGTGAGACAGTATTTAGCATCTCCTGGCATTGTTTTATTCCTGCACAGTGCTGTGGGTTGCCATCAGACAGTATAATGTCTCCTCATGCACTTCTGCCTACAGGCTCTCTCAGTGAGGAGCAACTGACATTGAACAAGGAAAGTGTTTTTCATGAAACAAACAATAGACACCAGCAGAGCAACTGAAGTATCAACACTCACTCGACTTATTCAAACTTTGAATTTATATGACATGGTTTAATGTTTGTACATGCACAATTTTTCACATACAATAATATACAGTAATGTATGCAATATGTCTGTTCTGTGAGATTATTGACACTATCTTAGAAAAGCTTTCATTTATGATAAAAAGGTGCAGTCGGTAGTTTGGTGCTAATTTAAAATGTTTTACCTATTAATAAATGATTAGTGTTTTGTGAAGAGTCATCCGAATGGTATACACTCACAGGTAGTTTTTCCAAGAAAAGTCTTTTTTTTTTGTTTTTTGCATGTTGAAATGCATGTTCTCAATCATTTCACAAGTGAAGCGACCTCAGGTACTTCTAACTCCAAAGGAGGAGATGGCGGGCGAGATGCGATGGGAGCGTAGACCACCTTGATGGTTGATGTATGCAAAGGCCACTGTGTTGTCTGTGTGGACCAGTACGTGCTTGTTGTGTGACAGTGATTTGAAGCGGCGCAGAGCAAGCCATACGCCAAGAACCTTGGGTCAATTGATGTTCCAATGCAGTCGAGGTCCTGTCCAGGAACCCGAAGCTGCATGCCATTGCACATGGCACCCAACCCAATGGAAGAGGCATCTGCTGAGACAACTACATCCCTGCCCATAAAAAAGCAAAGTCCTACCAATGGCTGAAGGTTTGGTAAACCGGTGCGTTCTGCATTGCCATGTCTCTCTCGGGACTCGGTTGTGAAGCTGACTGAGGTTAAATGAGTCCAACTCCATACACAGAAACTCCTCTTAACACAGTCCTCTCCGAAGCGAAAAGCTGAATGTGTTATTGCACTTGCTCTTACTTGTATATAAGCTTTATGCGGAGGGGTGTGTGATGCAAATCTCGCACACAAATGTCCATTGGCTTGTTTTGTTACACTCGAAGATGTACTTTATTAGTGCATATTTATAAAGTGTTACTTTTGTAAATATGCTTCTGTAGCTTGACTTGTGGAGTATTGCACTAGCAACAACAGCTGTTTTCATTTCACAATTAATCATATTTATTACATTTGAGAAAAAACTGCAAAATGAATTGATTTAAATTTTATTTTTTATTCAAACAACATTTATTAAAATTATTGTGGGGTTCTCTGAATAGTATCAACAGTATGCAGATTGTCAAAATATAATATTATTGCCTTTTTAAAGTAATGTCCAGTATGACTGTATCTTCTGCAAATGCAGGGCGGCTTTTATGGACGCTGATATTGATCATTTTGCACCTGAATTTCTCCTTTGGGATTAAGTCTCCGTCTTTCTTCTACACTATGGCTTCATTCCTGTATTTATGATCAGTCACTCTAATTAAAGAGAGAGTGTGTGTGTGTGTGTGTGTGTGTGTGTGTGTGTGTGTGTGTGTGTGTGTGTGTGTGTGTGTGTGTGTGTGTGCATGCGTGCGTGCGTGCGTGCGTGCGTGTGTGTGTGTGTTCACAGTCACCTGAGCTCTTGAGAGGGTCTGTCAGCATATGATGAGTAGATCATTACTGGCTGTTGGCTGTTGAGACCCAGGGGCCACTTCCATGTCATCGAATCAGCAAACAAAATAAATCACACAGCATGCATATACTCATAAGAAAAGAAATTGAAGCTTCCCTTTCTTTGACCTTACAAACTTAATAGCTGGAAAATAAAAGGTAAATACAATTTTAAATATTAAAGCCTTAAAATGAAAAATGCTCCACTCCATAGTGTAACATAGGCTATAGCCTGCCAGTATAACCTACCATGGTTACACATTACAGTAAGGTCTCAGTTAGTTAATACATTAACTAACATTAAACAATAGTAAGGAATACTTTATGTAATAATGATGTAATAATTAATACTTATAATGTTAAACATTTTCGGCACTTAATTTCATAATTTTCTACCCTTTTTATATTGAATCAAGACTCAAGACTGCACCAGTTTTTAAAGTTTAGTTTCTCCCTCCCTCCCTCTCTCTCTCTCTCTCTCTCTCTCTCTCTCTCTCTCTCTCTATATATATATATATATATATATATATATATATATATTCTGGACAGTGGAGGAAGCTTTAATCTTACAGTTACATCAAGGTCTTTTATTTGAAAAGATCATTGAAAGGCTTCTCAGTAGAAAATTATTTTAAGAGTCAAACATACTCAAATTTTTATTATAAATAATTTAATTCAACCAAAGCAAATGGTGGTATTTATGTAAGCAGACTGGCTGAGCACACAGCGTTCTCAAGCTGTAGTGTAGGACTGACTTCATTGAGCAGGAAAACAACACATAACATCACCATAAATAAATATATATATATATAATTATTATTATTATTTTATTTATTTTGGGGGGGGGGGTAGTCTCTCTGGAATGATTTCACACAAAAAAGATGCCAAGACAGGAGAAAACAATTTAAAGACTGCTAAACTGTTAAAGAGGACAGAACTTCTGTTGAACTTTTGTTTGAATATTGTTTATCGGCATGAGAAATATCAACGTCCAGCTCCCTCCATATTTCCAAACAAATAGGTCAGAACTCCCAAAAAACACTAAAACATTAAGAAATGTTGATTTCATGTTACAGTAGACCTACTTGGACCGTTCCAAAGACAGGTCCAAAAACAGCCAAATTCAGCAAATACATTTTTACTCTAGGAAAATAAACACTTGGGAAAACATCCTCCTTTTTTCTTTAAGTGTGAACGATCCTAAAGTTAAAGCAGAAAAAAAGTAGATATATTTTTTTAAATTCCTCTTGTGGACCCATGGATATCGAGACTGGGCAGATCCACATAAGGCAGACCAGCTGCTGTTAATATATAATAATCATTTTACTCAGTGCACTCATGAATATAGATGTAAGACCATGTGCTGCTCGCCTGACAGCTCATTTTGTGGTTCATGCTGGAAGCTTACATTATTTCATTACATTATTAAATCACTCTTCACACATGGGTGATACACATGACGGTACCATTTCAAATATTCCGTGTAAAACAGCTGGGAATTCCTCTAACAAGCTCTGTACAAATAGCCAAACTTCAACCTTGACATCCCAGATGTTCAGTTTCATGTAGACAATTATAATTCCATGTACAGTAGCATCCATGTCACATTCCCGTTCATCTCAATGGCAGTTGCTCTGCTGCCACAGGAATACCTGAAGGTTTAGATATGCCAAATTTGCCAGTATCATACATTACAAAATATACTTTCTTCATTTCTTGAAGTTCATCAAATGTTGTACATACTTTGAGAGTAAGCAATTTTTGGAGTCCCAAACCATTTAATCCACTTCCCTGTTGAATACTAGGGTGTGGAATCGCCCCAGTAGTTTGTGCGATGTATGAATTACTTTATGTTTTCAAAGTTTTGGCTAAGGGGGTGTTTTAACAACATTGTTTTCAACTAAAACTGGAAAACTTCTAATGTAGTAAGAACTCAAAGTGAGGAGATGGGGCAGTGGATAAACCATCAATGGATAGAGGTAAGTCATTATACTGAGAGCGGCAACCTCCTGATCTCTCTCGTGAAAACAACATGGAAGTGACTAAAACTACAATTCATAATACAACATAGATGACATATCAAATGTTTAAACTGAGAAAAGGTATCATTTTAAGGGAAAAATAAGTTGATTTTAAATTTCATGGCATCAACACATCTCAAAAAAGTTGGAACAAGGCCATGTTTACCACTGTGTGGCATCCTCTCTTCTTTTTATAAGAGTCTGCAAACGTCTGGGGACTGAGGAGACAAGTTGCTCAACTTTAGGAATAGGAATGTTGTCCCATTCTCATTGTCATGTTGGAAATGCAAGGTCTTCCCTGAAAGAGACGACATCTGAATGACAGCATATGTTGGTCTAGAACTTGGATTTACCTTTCAGCGCTTCTGGATCATGTTTAGATATGGCTTCCGGCAACAACGAATGGCACGGTTCCCGCCTCTTTACCCATTTTCGATTATCCAGGAGTGATGTGTGTTGACGCACTGCCAAGATGGCGACGGCCCACTCCGCTCACTTTGAGCTTAAAAAACACTCTTCAGAAATCTATGGGTGACATCAGGGACACAATGTCCATGTTTTGTACAGTCTATGGTTTATACCCATTGGTGTTGATTAACTTGAGTGCACTCCACTAGTGTCTAACACGCTTCTCCCTAACTTTAATAAAACATCATTTAAATAATATATTACATTTCTTTAAGATTTATTAGCATTCTAGAGATAAATCAAGATGGTATTCAGCAGAGTAAGGTATTGCCTGTCATCCATCGCTAACTGAACTAATATACTTCAGGTGCCATGGTTCAGTGTTTAATCCATCTGCCCCGCGAGCAGATGTTCAGGAGTAACACTCAAGCCTCAAATCCTGTTTGTTGGATGAACAAATAATGCTACAGTGGTTGTGGCCAAGGCCTCTCAGTGACCTTTAGCGAGATGCTAATTGGCAATCAGAGATTAAACATTCAAAACATTCAGAGTATTCCCATGAATAACAGCTCCAGGAAAAACTAATTGCCTGGATCAAGCTGACTTCAGCTCATGAGTTACAGCTCTTAAATATTCCTCCCTGATCCCTTCTGACAGACTGAAGACAGGACACTTCAGCTGACATGATCAGAACATGATGGTGTGTACCGTCCTATATGATATTAAGAGGATAATCTCAAGTGGAATAAGCAGCTATCAGAGAACATGAAACACTAAGGCTGTGTTCTAATTAGCATTTATAATATGCTCTGTAACATATGTACTTCACAAAGAAAGAATCTGCACTATTTGTAGTTCAATAATCAAATGTGACACTGACGTTTCGAATGTCTCTGTACCAACTTCTGACAATAAAGCATAAGAGGTGCAAACCAAAGTACAATAATTTTTCTGGTCTTTTTTAATACGTATAAAATCATTTGCAATCATGTATTCAAAAAATAGAAGCAGTTTTACTTTTCTGACAGTTTTTGTACTCCACTAGGCTACTTTTGAGTAAGTTTGGTGGATGAGTTTTGGGACTTTACTTACAAGCAAAATCCAAATAGCATAACAATCGCTAACAGTAAGTTCTTATGATTTAATTTGGGGAACAAATTGCTATTTTTTTATTCTTTCTCTCATTTTGACTTCCCAATAAAGACATGATGAAATTATGACAAAAAAAAAGTTAATTATCCACACGTGGGTAAATTATGAATTATTTTCATTTTAACTTCCTTGTTTTTGATGGGAAACAGTTTTACATATTTCTATCCTTATTGCTTTTATGCCATGTCATGCTATTTTCAGTCTGCTATTATTCGGTATGCACTAAATCCAAACTTACATGTTAAATAAATATAAATAAATAATGTGAATTGGGCTAGGGTGAAAAAACTAACACCCCCCAAGCTCCAAATATGAATAAAGTAATCAGAAACGTCAACATAACACCTTTTAGACTACTGTATGAATGTTTTGTCTGACCCTGATATAAATGATGTTATGTCATGGTCTTAGGTAAAAGACATTCTAAATATAATGTTTTGCCCAGTAAGAACCCTACTGTAAATGGATTGTAATAAATTAATTTGACATTCCCGTCTGTTGTGTCGCCCATTTTTAGGCAGCTAAACTGAAACATATATGCATGATGCAAGTATGAAGGAAAGACAAGAAAATCTGCAATATTTCAGTTTTAACAGCAGACCACTGTGATTTCCAGCTGGTTTTCTTTTCTTCCAATTTTCTCTATGACCTTGCTGATAAATCCTGTTTCATTCTCTGTGGTGTCGTTCAGTTCATCTCAGCCCATCTCCAGGATTATGAGTGAATCCACTGCAATCAAAGTCATTCACTTCAGCGTGCTTTCATCAAGCTAAACACTGGTAATAAAGCACAACCTGTGACAAAAATGCAGCACTCATGAGTGTGTTTCACACATACTATATATGCATGTGAATGCCTGCGTGACAATACAGAAAACATTTCTAGTTCATTTCTGGGTTACTGTGTTGAGTTTTTCTTTAAAAACTACCCCAAATTATTAAATCGTTATCAGGAGTCTCCAACATGACTTCACATTCACATGAAGTAGATCACATTTACATCCCATTTTACTTCTGAAATAAGAAAGACTGATGTCAACCAGAAAGGAAGTTAGTTCATTTTAATCCAACATTACGAATGTAATAACATGCACAAAGTAAACACTCATAAGAAAGCCTGTATTAAGAAAGTAAAGAAAGTTGACACTCGTGAAACTGTGTGAAGAATGTGTCTAAGTTGGAGTTTATTCAGTGCACGGTGCTATATAGTACATTTGTCTTTTTTTTTCAGTGAAGGCAAATGAAAGAGGGGATGTGATGAGAAGAAAAAGAACCTCTGAGGAAAAACGTACGATTCTTTTCTTTTCTTCACCCCAGACTAGCAAAGGAAAGGAGTGCCACAATGAAGAAAACAACACACTGAACGAAATACAACACCTCGTCTCTGTACAGGATACTATTTGAACTATTAAAAAAGCGTGACATTTTAAAATAGACATTTAAAAACAGGACAGTACGGGGAGGGGCAGTACGCTTTACGCCACCGGCAGTGTTCGTGCACAATATAAAATCCTCAATTTCCCACTTTGAGTTTCTAGAATTGAATTACAGCACCTGAATTGCCAGTCTTGACCTTTAGAGTCAAACAGAGGCATTTGAATGGCTCAATGAATAACTGAGACTCATTTTAATTTGCTGTAGTCTGATTGCTTTCACAATTAATTCCCATAACTGCTAATTAGATCCGTTCATGGCTAATCGATTGCAATTCTTCTAAAAACACTTCAGGTTGTGTGTGGATGCTCATTTTGAAGGCTCTGCAGATCTGCTATAGACCTCATGGGTAAGAACATACTGCCCCCTCTAGTAGAAAAGTAGAAATATGCTGAAGATGAGCAGAGTTGTCCCTGCAAATCCCATTTAAAAACTGGCAGGAGCTGGTGTTTGGGATTCTGGATCTAATACAAAACATCAAAGCTGAATTTAAGAGAGCAGGGCATCTAAAATGCAAAGTACACACACAAACAAGAACAAAACTGCTGAAAATAAATAGAAATATCATAAGAGTGTAGTTTCACTATAATACCCCACCCCATCTTCATCGGACCCCCAATCCATGATGAAACAGGATAACATTACCAACAAAACAAAATAAAACTGATTCAAGCTTTCAACAAATATGCAAAGTAATGTAACTTAAAAACACAAGAGAACATCTGAAATTGCTCCAGCATTTCCGAATAAAAACAACACATTATTTTACACCGAGAACAAAATAATACTTTCACATTTAAGAGGAACATAAAATATGTGACTTTACAACATGATGTATTCTGAAAATCCTGTCATTTATTCTCTGTGTACTTGCGTCTTTTAAAATCTTTCTTTTCTGAGCAATTCAGATGTTTAACAGAATATTCATGCTGCTCTTTTCCATTCAGTGGAAGCTAAATGGGAGGAACTGTCTAGATCCACAAAAGAAAAAAAAAAAAAAAAAAAATATCACAATAAAAGTCACCATTAGTCATATTATAGTTCTGTTTAAAGAACAATTGAAATGTATTATCACTAAAATCTTCCCCTCCTCAACAAAACTTAAATGTTATTTGCACGTTCAAACATTATTGACTTTAAACCTGTTAAATATAAATGTAAGTAGCCGGAAATGAAATTAGAGAACGACAACAACTAAAAGGGACAGTTTACCTAAAATAAATAAATAAATAAATAATTCTGTCCTAAATTTCTCACCACAAATTCATTTAAAAACTTTATGACGCATGGAACACAAAAGAAGACATTTTGAAGAATGTTGGTAATTAAACAGTTTTGGTGATAATGATTACCAAAAAATCTCTTCTCAAAATATACATCAAAAAGTAAGTCATACTGGTTACATTACGACATTGAGTGAATAATGACAGAACTATACCTTCATTTAAGTCTTCAAATTTCTTGAAAAAGATTGGAAAAGAACAGCTTTTGAATACAGCTTTGCATCCCCTTTTAAGAGTTTCAGATTATGACAGATAATCAACCAATTGCAAAAAAAAAGAATATATATATGAAAAATTAAACAACAACAACAAATTGACACTTTAGAAAATTCCTGCCGCCCAGTTGTTATTACGTGAACCATCCCTTAACGATCCACCCTAAAATACCATAGGAATTTGAGATAAAAAGTTGCTCTTTAGCCACTGTTTTAGAAAACGTATTTGTAACACGGTTCAGTCCGTCGTGGAATGACTTTGACGTGGTGGAGGTCAGGCAGGGCTTTAGGAAAAAGTCTGTCCGAGGTGTTGAGAAGTGGATGAGAACTGCACTTTGAATTCTGCTTCTGGACAGGAGTAGATGCTGGATGCTCAGTTTGCAGTATGAGACGCTTGAAATCTAACAGATGTTTAGGGTCTGGAAAGTGGTGTCTCGGATGGCAATGGTTGGGTGGGACATGCGCTGCTACAGGAAGAGTTTGTCCGTGAAAGGAACTCGGTGGGTTGATGGTAGAAGGCTGGATGTGAGGGATCTTACGTTGTCTTTTAACATTCATAAACCCGACTGGTCCCGTTTTTTCACCCTGTGTTGATTTGAGATCAAAGCTAGATTAACAATCATCCAAGACAAACAAAACAAGACAGCATTTCTGGTAAAGCAAAAAGTAAACACATCCCAAACGGGTGACGGATGCCGACCTGCAGACATGCAGACCTGAGCGGGATGGAAATAATAGTGCATGGTAAATACTCTCTGGCTGAGTGATAGAAGTGAAGTAAACATTGACAGGGCGAATGGGGTGAAATGGGTCTCTTGACACACAAAACAGGGCACTGTGGGAATAAACTAACAGGGCAGCATTACCCATTATCCTCTGGGAGCTCTGTGTCTGTATACATACCACCCTGACAGCTGGTTAAACAGCACCAGACGCCCAATGCCTCACACAAACAGTCTAAAAGGCCCACATTTAGAGACTCGTTTTTCATGTTTTGTTAAGTTCTATACAGTCTAAACAATTAAAACAGATCAAAAGCAGTCCAAAATGTAAACATTCTGTTTATTATTAATTTATTTATTTATTTCGGTACAGTGTATTTATCTAAGAAAGTTCTGGTAATACAGGGTAACTACATGGGGTAGGGTTAGGTTTAGGGGTAGGTTCAGGGTTGGTACCTAGTTATTACATAGTTATTGTATATATCGTATAGTATGTACATGAGGAACAGGACTGTAAAATAAAGTGCTACCATGATTTCAATGTTTGACTCAGTTTTGAAACTTTTTGGGTCAATGATTCTCCAAAAGAAGTGCTGGTCTTTATCAGTGTTGTTTTTGTTAACTAAAAGTAAAACATTTTTGTTAATAAAAAAAGCTGAAATAAAATAAAATATTCAAATTAGATAAAAAAGAATGCAATAATAATAAGTTAAAGTACAAAAATGACTGAAAATAAATATAAAACTGAAATAAATATACATGAAAATAAATATTTATAGCAAAAAAAAAAAAAAAAAAAACTAATTAAACTGACAAAAGCGCATAACAAAATTACAAAAAAATATTAAATAAAAGATAATTCAAAACATTTTCTTTATCATGGGCCAAAAAAGAAATGGTAATTTATTAAAGATAGTAAAGTAAAATGAATACAAATTTCTATAGGTGGCATTAGCAACACAGAATAATAATATCATCTAATGTCATCTAATTAATATGAGGTATCATCTAATATCTAATAAATTCTAATATTAAATTAGATTCTGCATCCTCTTTGCTACCTCGATTGAAATTCTAGAGCTGAACTTGAATGTTTAAGTGCTGAATGTCGCCGACTCTACTACACACATGTATAACGGCTGTAAATATGACAGTATAACCATGCTTTCTAAGGGATTGAGGTTTTTATTGGAGCACTGTTAATGATTGTAGTAAATCATACAGCTTAAGTGTCTGTGTCTAATTCTCTGGGATTCAATGCACTTCTTTCTTTTGGTATGCTACCGAGGGTTTCTCTTGTTACCATCTTTATAAGGGATATTTGTTATTTGTTTTAGATGGTAAGCAATTTCATCACTGCTTTTGAAAGAGAAACTCAGAAATGCTGTATGAGTTTAATGTATCATGGGTGATGGTGTGGCTGTATTGCCCATGAGAGAAGAGCTTTAAATACATGCCACAAACCCATCAAACTCCTGTGCTACTGGAGAGCTACACTAAAAGGTCTGGGCCACAGAGGGACATAGATCTGAAATGTATATCCTTAGGGTCTTTTTGACATGAAATCGTCTTGAAATCACGTTGACACCCTCATTCCAAAATTCATTATCCATTTCTATGAGGAAAATAATGTCTCGGTTAAGTACTGTACGTAAGTCTCATTCCCTGATGGAGGGAACGGAGACATTATGTCGTCACGACAGGGGAGGCCAATCATCTCTGGGTTTAAGAGAATAATTTTCTACAAAGCCAGACTGCTCTGCAAAGCCTCACTGCTGTTATCGGGAACTTAAACATGCAAATTATCGGTATCGGTATCGGTTGTAAAAAAATACAAATAAAAAACCAATATCGACTGATCACTAGATCTAAGCAATTTGGCCCCAAGATCTTCAAAACTTCAAAGCATGTGCATATCTGCAGCAGATCTTATTTTGTACATTTATTGGAGCATCTTATCATTATATCACTAAATATTAACAGCAGTTTTCTGTTAGCAGCTGGCTGACAAATTGGAAGATCAGTTATTTATTTATTTAAAGGGTAAAAAAAAAAACGTTTCATTACTTTAAGCTTTTTTTTAATCATAATTTACAGTACCTTAAACTGTACCTTTCAGTTCACCATGCAGCATTTTTTCACTCACTCGCTTTCATTTTTCCAGTGTTTGGCTTATATTGATCATAATTGAATAAAACATGCTGAGTGATGATCTCTCTAGCTGTAATCACTGACATGAAAAGCTTGCATCACCGGTCCAATAATGAGTCAGGTTGTGCAGGAGGAAACTAACCTGTGTGTCATGCAGGAGTTACTCAGGGGTGATCTCTGTTTCCTGATGCACCACCACTTTAGTCACAGACATGTCAGGGTGCTGCTCCTTCGCCTCCTTTATCGCCTGAGCAAGAGCCTGGAGAGCAGAGAGGACAGTTTTCAACCAGACCACTAAACTTACACATTTAAAGGCCCCATGAAATCACAATCGAAGTTTTGTGGCTTTTAATCCATTCTTGTCAGCTTTGTGGTCTTATATATCTGTTAGCAGATATATGCAATTAATTGTTCTCTTTCAGGAAAATAGACCGATATTGAAGACATAGTCTATGGAAATCTTAAAAAGCTTTTTATGAGAATGTCATGGTTGTTAACTGTAGGTGCATTTCACCTTATCATGGTCAATCTCAGTGTCTCCAGTGATTACGATTCTCTTCTCGATACGGGTCTCTGAGATCCCGCCTTTCACCGTCTGAGCAGAGAAAGGGAAGAGAACGAGAGAATGAGAGAGCCAGAAACAAAGTGAAGTGTATATCTCATCTGTGCAGTACAGCAATTCTTGACTAACTTTGGGAAGATACTATGGAATGGTGATATAAACTGTAATTAACAATGGCTTTATCACATGGTCGCAGCCTCTTGGCACAATTGTGCCCTTCTTGCAGTCTGCAGCACAAGCAAATCAGTTGTAAGTTGGATATTTTAAAGTTTTTTTGCCATTCCTCTTTAAGAGGCAGACATTGCAGGATCTTTTGTGATGGTGTAGGTTTGTACCTTGGTGATCTGGGTTGTGGTGGTGGTGCTGACGGTCTCTGACGTGATGGTCTGAGCACTCAGCAGCATCCCAGACTCCTTCTCTGACATTGTGTTGGACTATAAGCAAACAAACACACATGTGCTTACAACACTCTTCCATTACATCTCTCATTTATTGCTTCCATCCAAAGCTATTTCCTACAGAGCCCCAAAGGGGACACTGTCATGGGGCTGGGGGGGGCGTTTTTTTTTTGAAAGAATTAAAAAAATAAAAGCCCTCATTATTACAGCAGTGGGACCTCTGGTGTGCTGGTTAGAAACTCTTTTAAAAACTGGCCTCGGGTTATATAGTAGAGCTCAAAGAGAGAAAACGAACAGATCTTAATGACTAGCTAAACTCGCTCAGAAAATGACAGCACTGCGTCAGATTATAACAAAGACCGAACACATACAGTACAGAAGGTTATGAAACTGATATATTCTGTTCTGAATACAGATGTGTGCCGATACGTTGCACTGCTACCAAAGTCCTATTAAACATTCAATATCAACCAATGCTTGATTATTAGTGTTTGATTATTAACAAAATCCCTACTACTGGGTGATGTGGTAATCAACATCTATTGATGCTGATTTATTTTGCATCCCAGTTAATTTTTCATTCTATGTGCGGCATATGGAAACACTGGCTCAGCAAAAGACCAACCAAAAATGATGTCAGCAATGAGGTTGATTAAAAAAGCGCCTCGCTCACCTGTGCAGACTCATATGTGATGGTCTTGGTCTCTGTATGCACAATGGGGATGTCCTTGCTGGTGATTTCGCTGCGAAGGGAGTTGGTGACATCAGAAATGGTGATTGTTTTCGTCTTCACCACAGGAGACTGTGAAAGGGGTCAAGACACGGTGGAGAGTGAGAAGAGAATCGCTTTTCTCACTACATTAACTTCACCTCACACAGAGCGCCTAGTGAGACTTTCAATGGTTGGGGGGGGGGGAGCAATGGGCTAGAACAGGTATAAAATATAGCCACTTCAATGATTTCTTATGTACTTTATCACCCTTTCCAATCAAATCATTTTCTTTAATGGTGTGTAAAAGAGTACAAATCTCTATTGACCGTATTTCTTAAACAGTAGTTGTATAAATTTGCCAGCCAGCTGAGTTAATATTAAACACAGAGAAATGTGTGCTGAAATTAGTGCTGTCCAATTAATCAAACATATCACAATCACGATATCGATTACAATTAATCTATGATATCGCAATTTTGCTGTTGACTGATACTGGAGTAATACAGGAACGATTCTCAGCTACTTCTGGATATGCAGCCTAAGAAAAGATGGCATGATATTGCTCACAAAATAAGTATATTAATGTAAATTACCAGGAAAATAATTGAAAATAATGATTTCTGTCATAATCAGTCTCAGTTGGAATGAAATTATGTTTTAGAGAAGTGCGTCCCAGTGGAGCAAAATTCATTAGGAAGCGCCACAAACGCTCCTCCATTAAGTGTGTGGAGTGTTTATTCCAAAACCACATACTGTACATCCTCATGACTGAGAGGACCTGAATGAAGCCTTTATCTCGCCTAGAAGCCCATCGTTCAACCCATAACTCTTGGCTCAGATATGCAGATTATGCATTTCAAAACCATCACAGACAGGATTTAGCTTTTTCATCTTGTATCTACAAGCGCTACGAGCCAAAAATAAATTGATTTAGAAACATTTAGCACAATGTAAGTCAAATATTATTTTCATCCAATAATGGCGATGTCAGGTTGACAGATGATGATGGGAATGACAAATTCAATTGATTAATTATGAATGCTTTGGTATATTAGATATACATTTTCCTGTCTTCTTATGAGCAGCAATAAAGCATTTGCAGTTTGTCTGGAAATAAAGATAATTTGCCTGTAACCAAGAAATCACAAAATATATTGTGCTTATAGATGACCATGACAGGAACATAATTAAGAAAATTAGATTTGCAGTGGATATGGTTTCAGAGTGCACAATAAAGCAACATTAGGGAGTTTCAGATATTTGAGCTTGCAACTTGAAATGAATAGACTTTTATACACCTGAAACTATTTCACTATTTTTACAATTTATTGATTGTACCTAGGATTGTCTTTATCATGGAATGGACCTTTGCCAGAGCAGATATTTTATTGTGAATGTGTTGGCTTTGATAAATCATTATGTCCTATTAGGACAACATAGTGCTTTTGCATACAGGGTTTTTGTGTCACAGGATGTAAACTGTTTAAAACTATAAACTACATCAACATCCAATGTGAAATGGTGAAATCATTAAGAGTCCCAGAGGAAATAGGAAGGAAGGATCTCATCCTCTCTCTCTCTACTTATTGTTTTATAATCCAAATAAGATTAGTCTGAGAGTGGCTGCTGTCTCCCTGATATCTATTTCGTTTCTTTCACTGTCTCTCAAATAAAGACAAGCCACCACATCATCAGCGTTAAGACCAGCAGGCTGCTCAACAGGAAGGAGACATGGGTACTGCTGGCAGAAACGTGCCTCTTCCTCTGTGGACACGGCATGTCCCTGAGCCTCAGTTTCTTTTTCTTCATCACAAACATCATCATCATCGTCATCCTCCTCCATATGCTGCAGCAGTGGCAGGCCTCCTGGCATGGGTGCCCACCTGACCCTTACCTGCTGTCGCCTCGATGTGCCATCTCTGTGCAGGGCAACAACAGGACACCAAGAGAGACACAGAACAATGCACAGACATGTGGAGTGGGGAGAGACATAGGGAGAGATTGATGAGGGGTAGTAGAGATTTCTGGGTAGGTATGAAGCTCAAGATCTGAGCTTAGAGGATGCCAGAGTGGTTTAAGTGGGCCATATGGATTGAAGCAAAGACCTTGAGGGTTTTTATGGCATTGGTGGATTGGCATTAAGATTGGCAGCAGACATTGTTTTGGCAGTGCAATTATCCATCAGTGACAGAACAACACCATAAAAACCGCCAGGGTTTGGGTGGGATGGGTCGCTTAGAGAAATCCTCAGAGGATCAGGTCAGTGGATGTGTCTGTCACAGAACTAGACTCGGTCATTGGCTAGATCAGAGATTACTACTTCCGCAAAGAATAAACAATCATTGTTCACTAACGTTTGGAATTGGTTAAATTGTTAATGTTTTTCACAATGTTCGTTTCTGTTCAGTTCTTGAACACCAATTATAGTTTCAATACAAAACAGTGAACCTGAGTCAATCTGAGTCAATCTGTACAAAATAAATTTTTCTAGTTGAGAGTTTGTGGTCTGAATCGAATATGATAAAAGATTTTACTGTTCTTGCTGACCAATTGCAAAAACACTCATGGACTCAAATTAACTCATGAGTCAGTCTAATGACTGATTAACTGAATTGGTAAACGGTGAATTTCCCATACAACGGTGTGACTCTGCTTAATTACCATACCATCATTGAAGAAATTAACCTAGTAACTGTCACCTATCTGTTGTCCATTTTATTTGTTCCTTTTTCAAATTAATATCAGATTATTGTTTTAAATAATGAACATGGCATCTGAGGAATACTTCGGTATTTTTGTTGTCCATAGTTTTTCTTTATTAAGCTATGTTTTATCCAGTCGCAGATTCCCTCTTACATCATACTCAGGGGTTTGTGGGGTACTAGAACAATTACTGTTTGTACATGTCTACATTACATTCAAGCTTTAAAAATTGTGCTTTAATTCTCTTGACTAACTAAAATTTGTATAAACTACATATGGACTGAAAGTTACAGACTACACGTTACAGTCTTGCTTATTTTGCTCAAGATCTATTTCCATGTCATACTAACTATGCTTCTATTAGCATGGAAAAGATTTGGATACAGTTATTTTTGCACCTGACCTTATTGAATGTGAAATTTATGGGAGGAGATTATTAAAATATTCATGCAATGAGATTTACTAATGTCTGCATTCAACAGATTACTGGGATTTGCAGCATTAATTAATGCTCCAAAAAAGCACATCTTTAAGCAGATGGTAAATTGTGTTGCTCTTGGTAGATTGTGTTGGTCATTATGGAAATGATCTGGCTGTGTCTGTATTCTTTAATTTGTGCATTGTCAGTAAATCAGCCACGGAAATTTTCACTCCCAATAATTTTTAGATGGAATCAACACCAAAATCTTTCCATTCCTTACAATATCCTAGAGATGTTCAGCACTGGAAATGTGCTTTTAAAAACTATAGATAAACATAAAAGACACTGGTAAGTTTTGTTCCAAAGTGAAATCTTAAATACAAGTGCACATTCATCTCTCAGAGAATTTGAGAGAATGAGTACAAACTTTATGTTTTGAATTGAAAGGAGTGTGTGATATGGCAGTTTAGTATTTCAGGTCTGAGACTGATACATGATGTAGTAGGCCTCAGCAGAAGAAGGCCGTGGGGCGAACAAACGCGCCCCTCTCTGGGCGCTTCTAGACACTCCTGCTTGTGGAGAGGAGGAGGATCGAGATGGAAATGGAGGTATGGATGAAATTGGAGGAGGAATGGACTGCGATCCAGGACAAGACTTTGCGAGGAGAGAAGGTGAAGAGTAAACAAAGGGAAGAAAAGGACAGAGAACCAGTGAAGGACAGAAACAAGAGGAAAAAAGAGGGAAAAGACAATGAAATGAAGAGGAGGAGGAGTCAGTTTTTTTTAATGTTTGCTTTTCTTATTTTCTTTTTTACAACTTACTTTTTTTATACGTTATTTGGTTTTTCAGCGAACTAACAGACTCATGCAGCTACATTATGTAGTGTAATCCAGCCATGCGGTCAGCAGGTCAAAGCAGAGGAAAGCCAGCAGTAGCCATTCAGAAAGCAGAAGCAGTAGTAAAGGGGCGTGGCTTTGGGAGAGGGTGTGGTCAGTGGGTCTTTAAAAGCCACAGGCATTGAGCAGATTCAGAGAGAGAGGAGACCTCCTACTCTGACTGGGCCATGGCCACAGCATCCAGCGGCCATTTGTGCTTCTGTTTGTGTCATTCTTTATCTACATAAAGAAACACCAGTCTATTCAGGGGTGGTTGCTGCACAGCCCTGGCAGTAATGACCAAATGAGAGTATGTTTACCTCTGATATACCCCCCGCTACTCTGTGTAAGGGTAGGAGAGGAGGCGTCTTCACCTGTGTGCACATGTGCCCACACACACAAACACACACTGAAAGCTTAGAAAATAACTGCTTATTCAGATAGCACGCTACATGAGCAACATTCTGATTAAAAAAAAAATATTACAATAAATTGATTCCATTAATAAAACTCATAATCCCTACCAAATGCAACAATTTATTTTTTTTTAATTCTTTGATACACGTACTTTCCAATTCTGTATGACTTATTTTCTTCTGTGAAATTTCTACTTCTTTTTTTGTGACTTTTCAAAGATTTTTGAAAATCCAAAGAATTTATGCCACTAAATTGGCAAACTTTGGAAAAAACAATCATTAGCTCTTCCCCAAAAGTGGCCATTATATTGACATGAGACCGTGTCAATGAAACTTTGTTTCAGTTCACATACTACACAACTAAATACCAATAGATGGGCAAAGTTACCTCCATTTCATAAAACCAGCAATCTATCATCAAGACGTCAGTCTTTATCTTCAACATAAAAGCATACAAAGGCTCTAAATCCAACAGTGAAACATAGATTTTAACCCCAGTACTCACGTCGGGCTGTTTCTGGCCGTTGATGCTGGCAGTGCGGAAGGGCGAGTGGGTGGACAGACGCTTGTCCCACTCGTTGGGCCTCGACTCGGGCACCGACTCCATGAAGCTTCGTTTGAGCTCGCTGATACTGGTGTGATGTCGCATGATCTCTGTCTGTGTCTTATCCACGTCCTGGGAGAAAAAGAGAGGTCCAGGCAGAGAGAATGCAAACCAAAAAGGTCAAAAGAGAAAAAGAAAATGAGGATAGCAGAAGAGGAATTTGGGAAACGATAGCAAAATTTAGATAAAAAAAAGAAAGAACACAGGAAGATGAAGGTCAGAAATCAAGAGGGAAATAACCCAATGAAAACATCTCATTAGTAAGCTGATCTGACATAAGACACTGTTTTACCCCAAACTATCTCAGGGGCGTCACATCTAGGGTTGGAAATCAAGTATTTTAACTGTATAATTTCAAGATGTTTGGTTCCATTAACAATTCTTGAATGTCAATAGATTCAATCTAGAGTTGGTTGAGAGGTTGCAGTTTAACAGAA
This sequence comes from Carassius auratus, assembly GCF_003368295.1. Lineage (NCBI taxonomy): Eukaryota > Metazoa > Chordata > Actinopteri > Cypriniformes > Cyprinidae > Carassius > Carassius auratus. The sequence continues at coordinate 2,054,068 of NC_039298.1, forward strand.
TCGTTAAGGAACCAAAATCAGTATATTTCCTGTGATCCCCATCCTTAGTTACATTATTTACAGTCAAGTGAATGTCACACACAAAGCCATTCTACTGGCCACAAAGACACAGATCTCTCCTTTCCACGTTCACAGTTCTCTAACTGCATTTTAGTTTGTGTGTGTATATATATATATATATATATATATATATATATATATATATATATATATATATATATATATATAAAATACTTGCGGTCTAAAATATCAATGGATCTTTATTAATTTAACTACAGATTTTGGAAATAAACCAGACCTGTGTCTTAGTGCCCGGCAGAACTGATCTGCAGGAATGAAACACTCTCATGAGAAACCAGCCCTCATCATCTACAGCCGATTTCAGACAGACAGCTGACACTAGAAAGACAAGAAGTTTGTCCGTTTCCTCCTTACATCATGGCCTAATCCTCTTAAGCAATGTTTCGGTTGCAAGCTATAAAGGTTTCTGCATTACATTACAGGTTAGTAGGTTGAACCTGTTATGTGGCAAACTGATAGCAAATGAAAAGGATTGCACTAAGACAATATGGTTCTGTTCAAAACTCTAGTGAGCTGCCAAACTAGACCAAAAACAAAAGGCAATTCAGTAATGCACTGTGATAAGGTTTATATATATATATATATATATATATATATATATATATATATATATATATATATATATATGTATTAAATTATTGGGTCTGTAGTTTAACAACAATAATATTTAACAAATGCTAATATCAGCTCTATATTAATCGATGTAAGTATGTTTTTGCTGGAGCTCACTTAAAAAGCTAGTCTGTCAGGCAGCTCACTATGGTTAGTAAAAGACAGAATTTTGGATTTTCAATCATTAATGAACTCTTCTAAATGCTACTTTGTTATTACAGGAGGAGATAGATGAGGTGGCGATCATGTGAGCACTTCAGCAGTTTTAAGATTAGATAAACTGTTCAAGCTACAGAGCGAACAAAGCTTGGGATCAGACATGGGTCAAATGACTGGATTCTGATCTCTACACATGCTGTTTCACAAATTGGTCTATACCTATGCAAAACTCGTGCACTAAATAAATCATATGCTGTCATAATTCACTGCAGCATATGATTAACACTGTTTAAATCTTAATATAATGATAGTGTATGTGATGGAGACAGTGTTATGTGATATATGGTTAGACGCAGAGGTCAATGGGTGTATGAAGGGGTTAATATCACAGAATCCATCTGGTTTTCAGACTCATCAGACCTCACAACAGTGGAAACAGCCTTTGTAGTAACTACAGTATATGTAAATATATGACTGGGACAGACTGTATAATATATAACACTACAAACAGTAATATTATAATCATGGGATCTGATAACAAATGAAATTATTGAGCTAAATGTACAGCAAATGATTACATATTTGGCTAAACAACAGAGTTCAGTATAGTCATGGGCTTGTCACAGTATGTTTAACCCTGAGTCACAAAATCCTGGTTCAGAAGCAGGTCTGCACCTATTGTATAGTGCTAACCCCAATCTCTGGTGCCAAACAGTGTGAAACAATGTGGTAGAATGTTACAGCAAGAAGTTTAGCAATTAAAAACCAATCTTAAATTAAACAATTCCCTGATTAAATATCCATGCTTCGTACATCTGCTGTGTTTCGTTTCAGTGTCACAGGAAACCATTAAAATGTTAAATGGTGACAGAAAACAGGTCATCTAGATATAAGAGACAGTTTTATTGCTATTTTTGTATATTAGCAGATTTATGTGGGGATAATTTCACAAGTGGACAGTTCTGTACACAGTTTACTTGTCCAATCGATAGTATAGATCTGTTTAGCCATGACATAAATTTGTAGGCCAAACCACAAGGCTAAATCTATTGTGAAATCTGTCTTCTCTGGATAAATGTAACAATTCAGGGTAAAGTATGAACTACGTGATCAGGGAACAAAGATAACTCAGGGTTATAAAGGGGTTATTCATTCATTTTAAGTGTGAAAAGCCCATTATAAATATTATGTTATAGAAGAAAGCTGGAACAGGGCAGGCACAGAGTTTACTGTTAAAATTAAATAAAAGGCGTTCAAGAGCCTAACATGCTTAAAAATGTTTTATTTTTTATTTTTTATGTGATCCAACTACAGGCTACATGTTTAGATCAGCTCAATTTTGCATTCAATTATATATCTAAAAAAAAAAAAAAAAAGCAAAAAACTAAATTCCCAATCATATATTTAATAAAAAGTGCTTAGCAAACAGAGAATAAATAGAAGTGAGTACTTGCATTACAGTTAGTGAGGTAAATAGTGCATGCCAAGCCTTTAGGGTTAAGCTAACAAAACAAAACACAAAAGAGAGTGCAGTGAGAAGAATGAAGAAAGAAACAAGATGAAACAGAATTTCATGCAGTGAGACATGCAGTGGCAAAAACAAGACATTTCCAGAGTTTCCATACAAACCTCCAACATTAAATTGCTATGTCTGATATAAAGAGTTTCACCCTCAATTTTCTTAGCTCTTTTCTGTGAAGAACAGGAAAAGAAATTGAGTTGGCAGTGTTTGAGCGTAGAGAAAGTCGTGAAATGATTCTTGGATAATTTTTTTAAGTTTGATCTGCAGTTGCATCCAGTGTGTGGGACATGGAGGGATGGACACAAATCAAATCTGGATGAACCGCAGCAGCCTCAGCTAGACAAAGTGGAGAGGTCAGAAGTCAGGGCCGACTGCAAGGTCAGGGGTAATTGTGCATTGGGTAAAGTTATATAAATTGTAATGAGATCAAGTTAAAATAAAGCTCCTCTTCCCCATTATTGGTGAAACACTGTGTATTTGCTGTGCAACTCTCTGGTGTTATCAAAACCGCATCCTCACCCAGCAACACTGGCTCAACTTCTGTAAATCTTGTCTTGTTATAAGCTGTATATAAGTGTCTTTGCTCTTCATTTTGTGATTATCTTCAGTATGTAAAACTACATTAACAGTAAAAGGGTTTGGACATATGTTACTGAATATTAATTTCTGGTGGTCTTAGCTTTTCATCTAGTGAAAAACAGAAGTGTGCTTATTGTATTGAATGTGCATTTGTAGTATATCAAATCTCAATATATATAATACAGTCAATGTATGTTTAGGAACAGTTCTGTATGTTTAGGAAAACACTCTAATAAGTTCAAATTAAATTGTACTATTTTCAATTTTGTTAATAATCTTTTATTGTGCTCATCTGAATTTTAGTACCAACTCAGGCCCCACATACAAGTGATAGTGTCTTAGACACATGGAATGTATTGTGTGTTATAGCTTTATCTAGTTTACGGTTCTGTATAAAAATGTAGACAATTATTGTATAGTCTAGGTCTGTTTGAAAGGTGTTTTAAATGGTTTTGAGAATGACAAACTGTGTGTGCTGTCAGGCGAAAGCACATCTTTAGAGAGCTAATCCATATTAGAAAAGAGACACTTTGCTCTGCTCTCTTCTTTTTCTGCCAATGTTATCTCTACAAAAGCATTAAACCAGACAAGATCTGCAATACTTTTGACACTCGCAAACTGAGGAGGCATTCACCTCTTCCCTCCCACATCGTCCCTAATGGCTGACAACTTTGCCAATTTTTTACAAATACAGTAACAATCAGCAGCAGCCAATTCTCAACACTACAAACTAACAAACACCCACAACTTGCATGCAAATCTCTAGAGGTCTCTAAAGTTCTCCTCTCCAACCATCCTACCACCTGCCCCATTGATCCAATTCCATCCCATCTTTTACACGGCATCTCTCCTACTCTTTAACCCACACTCATATCCATCTTAAATGGATCACTACGTACTGGCACTTATCCCAACACATTCAAGCCTATTTGAGCAACCAACATTAAATACCAACCCACCTGCAGACTAGTCTCTTTTCTCCAATTCACTGCGAAAACCTGACCAAGATGTTTTCTTCTTTCTTCTCACAGAACAAGCTGCTGGACAGCAATCAGTGAAGATTTGACTTGCCTGACTTGATTACAAAGTGGACATTCAACAGATACAGCCTTGACTAAAGCCTTTGTGGGTGGAAAGTACAGTATATAATCCATCCTTATTTTGTTGAACTTGTATGCTGCCTTTGACACTGTCTATTTTCTAACCTCTCCAACTCGGGCATCACAAACAAATACAGAGAGGCTCCTAAGTCCTACCTTACAGGCAGATTCTTCAGGGGATCATGAGGTATCAACTAACCATAGGGGTACCACAGGGTTCGGTGCTAGGCCCCTGCCTCTTTTCAAAATATATACTACTGGGATCATCCAGGATGAGGGATTTTACAGGAAAACAGGTATGTTCAAACCTCTGACTGGTAGTGTATATAAAGGGCAAACATATAATTGATTTAGTTCTGCAGTTCTGTTATACATTATCAATATGTTTTCGTTGACAGATCTAAAAATTTGAACAAACATTAAATGTGAAGTTTAAAATTAAAATTTTCATATAAAATATAATGCATGCTAGAGTAAATGCCCCAATGAAATGCAAATTAAAATGCAAAGTTCATTGTACTTCACTCATAATGAACACTTTCCTCATTCCGTAAACCTCAGTTTGTACTGACTCACTGTCTCTGCCTGGAATAGGTACAGTTCATATCTGGCAGCTACAGTGTTGGTTGGTACAGCCAAACTCATACAAATGCAAGCAAGATAACAGCCAAAGCAGATGAAAAAAATTAAAAATAATAAAATGATCTGTTGTAAAACATGGGCAATGAGGAGATGATGAGTACAATGGCATCGTCATCATGCTGCGATACCCGTCCGGAAACGATCTCTGACCTTCCTCATGCGCACCATCTTTGTGTCCGCCCGTGGCGACTGTTCAGACCCCAGAGGGGAAGGAAGAGAGCACGTAAGTGTTCATGAAACAAACCACTTTGCTACAAAAAAACTAAAAAAAAAACATTTATGATGGTTTCCATTTCTTCAGTTGTTCATTTATGTCTTATAGTACTTAATATTAACATAACATATTTAATTATGTCATACAATTATAAGATAACTAACAAACTGGTGAGATTTTAAAACATTTTCGCCTTAAATCTTTTATTGTCATAATATTTATGTAATGCACATCCAGCTGGTTGTTATCACAGAATAAACCCTGACGCGAATACTGCTATTGCTGCTTTCGGAATCGATCCTTTGCTAAGCCCCACCTTTACATTACTGACCAGTCCAACACTTATTTTTTTACATTTTCATTTTATGCATTTGGTAGACAAGTGACTCACATTACATTCAAGGCACAAGACTCTCATGCTCACCAAAGCTACATTGTATGATCAAAAATACAGTAAAACAGTTATATAGTCAAATAATATGGCAATCTAAATAACAGTTTTCTGTTTCAGTATATGTTAAAATGTATTTTTATTATTATCTTATTATTATCAATTTCGGAAACATTTTTGCCGCTTAATATTTTTGTTATTTTTTTCCTGAGGATTCTTTAACGGGCAAAACAGATATATTTTGTAAGATTGTCTTTACCATTACCTTTGATCCTTTTAATGCATCTTACTAAATAAAAGTATTAATTTCCTTTTTTTATTTAAACTGTGCTTACCCTAAACTTTTGCATGGTAGTGAATTAAAAAGCATTATTTATCAACATTGATAATAATCCTAAATGTTTCTCGTTCATCAAATAAGCATACTAGAATGATTTCTGAAAGATCATGTGACACTGTTGACTGGAAATTCAGCTATTTATCCTGCAGGAAGAAATTACATTACAAGATTATTTTACATTTTACTGCTTTTACTGTATCTTTGATCAGATACAGTAAATGCAGCCTTGATGAGCATAAGAGACTTCTTTTAAAGACAGTGAACAATCTTAATTGTTGCAAACCTTTGACTTGCGTATGTGTAATAAGGTACATTAATGTTAATAACATAATATACTTAAAATACTTATTTTGCATATAAACAAATAAATAAAAATAAATTGGTGGAGCTTAGTGAAGGGTCAGTTTCTTTTGTATATAATAACATCTTAATGAACCTAAGGTAAATCACTGTTGTACATGCTCTTATGTGATTGGCTGAAATCATGAGCACAAACCTGGCTCTTTCTCTCCCCATTGGTGGCCATCACCAGCGGGGCATCACGGTGCCGTCGTTCTCGCCGGGCTACCGTCTGCAGCAGCACAGAGAGAGTACACATACTCCTGCTGTCTCACACAGACCTTAATATCATGGCTGCCTTGCATTTGTGGTCACAAGTAAAGATGCTTTTTGCTGCTAATTTGCGCTTGTTATGCCAGTTTAGGTGAGAATAATCCTTGAGGCTTCTTATTTTATTGCTGTCTGATCACTTAGTCCAACAATTCAACAGTCAAGCAGGTTTATAAAAATAGTTCAAGGATCAAAAGATTTGCCTGAATTGTGTTTAAGTTTTCCTGAAAAGCTAAAGTGTGTGTGTCATACCTTGACTTCAGGTGTGCCTTCTGCTTTGGTGCTGTGTGTTTTGGAGCCATCTGTCACATGGGCCTCTGCCTTCACCTCACTCTTCCTCTCAGTGGAGCGTGGACGGCCCGTGGGCGTGGACGTCTCTTTACGGTCAGTGCGGGCGGCAGATGCCATTAGGGAAGGAGCCACATCACCTGGAGAGATGGGAGATATGATGGGAGCGCTGACTGGACGGGCGTTCTTATCCGGAGTCGAGACCATGGCTGTCAGAGAGATTGTTTGGGACAGAGGAGAAAGAAAAAAGGGTATGTTACACTAATGTGATGGACTAAAAAAATCTATATTCACATTACCATATTGTAGAGAGGGTTAATCATATGGGTTTTTTCTTCAATTAAACCAGTTTAGGTGTTTGCTGTGCATCTCTGATAAGAAACATGGTAAATTTTTTAAGGCAAATAAACATAGTAATACACATTCATTATTATATGAAAATTCTGTTCTAATTTGGTTGCAACTCTCACTGACCCTTCCAACCTTATAAAAAAGAATATACTTAAAGGTACAGGTTGTAGGACCTGCCACTAGAGGGCGCACTACCAAAACAATAACAATCGTGTGGTTTGATGACGCTAATAAGGAGCATGGGATGATGGGATTTGTAGTCTTCTACCCAACCACTGACGGCCATCAATCAGACGGAAAGATAAATCATGGATTTAACGCGAGTTCAACGATCTGCGTGAGTAGATTACATACAAAGTCAATGCAAAGACGCGATCAGACTATGGATCAGACGCATCCTTGCACGGGTCTAGAGACACGATGCCCCGCGTTTGGCGCCCCATAATACTAATCTTGTTGATCGTTATAATAGCATACGTTTTCTCTAAAGATACGAATCAAAACAACTCAACTGTCGAGTAAAACACAAGCGAGATCGGCATCTCTTTCTAGTTGAATTTTCTAGCAAAGCTACTTCAGCATTTGTCTACGACACTGTTGTCATGTGGTTTCTACGTCAGTAAAGGCGGTAACAAAAGGGGAACTAACATCATTGACAGGCGATTGCACTGCCCCGTGTCACTGTTTAGATGGGAATTTTCTCATGATTTACAAGTAGTTGAAAAAAGTAATTAGAGATATTGTTAGTAATCAGCTGTACAAAATATATAACTCTAGCCTAGTGGTTTTTGAATATTTTACTGCAGATATCTAACAAATTGTACCTTTAAGTTTGAAAAGAATGTACTGTTAATTTAATTTGCATTAAAGCTGCAGTAGGTAACTTTTGTAAAAATATATTTTTTATATATTTGTTAAACCTGTCATTATGTCCTGACAGTAGAATATGAGACAGATAATCTGTGAAAAAATCAAGCTCCTCTGGCTCCCCCAGTGTCCTATTGCCATTTGCAGGAATACATCGCCCCCGGTAAGAATCAACCAATCAGAGCTGCGGTCCATAACTTTGTTTGTGTTCAAAATGTAGAAAAATTTATATAATAAGCGAGTACACCATGAATCCATTTTCCAAACCGTGTTTTTGGCTTGTCCTGAATCACTAGGGTGCACCTATAATAAGTGTTTATATTCGGACTATTTTAGATTGCTTCGGGGATACCGAGGCGGAGTAACCCAGTACCTTTGTGATTCTTCATAGACATAAACAGAGAGAAGTAGTTCCGGCTACAATGTTCTTCTGCAAGACGCAAGCAGTTCTGTTTATTAACCGCTAGAGCGTCAAAAGTTACCTACCACAGCTTTAATTGCATTGTATGTTAATAGCATATAAATGAAGCAATTAGCAACGAGAGAGTGCTTTATAAACCACTTAAGTAAGACTTAAATACTTCATATTTAAAATATCTTTAAATATAATTTCATACAGTGATTTTATTAAAATGTGATCAGAAGGGTTTCAGGAAGAGTGCAGCTCAGAGCAGGAAAAAAATCATTTTTTTCATGATATATATTTTTTCGTTACAGCTCTAGGACTTTCATGGCTTTTGAACTGATCAGGCTCCTGTCACACAGTAGGAGACGCTCTGGGATATAACTCCTAACACAAGAACAACTGCTTCAGGACTTTAAAGTCTTCACCGGTGCATTCTGGGAGTTAAGAATTAACAATACCAAACTTACCTTCAATTAAATGTCTCAGGAAACAGCTTGTCAATCAAACTACTAATCAAAACAGCAATCTATCTCGCTTTTTCTTCTACAAGCATCTCAGAGAGGATCATGTGTTGATTGCTTCAACTGAATATGGTGTGATTTATGTTTAAAAAATATATATGTATGTAAATAACCTACAGTCTGCAGAAAGTAATTACATCTGCATCCATGTTCTACCTGGGGGCTGAATGGTTAAATTATCAGTGGGTTAACCAGGGGGGTTTTTCTGGATCGCAGTAACGTGTGTAATTAAAGTGTGTAATTAATAATGTGTAAAAACATTACATAACACATTCAGTTCACTGCATTATTTTAGTACTCTTTTTAAAAGTTTGCTAAAAGTGTACTTTTTTTTCACGAGGCTCTGCATTCTGGGATTGACTTTTCTCCCATGAAGTATGACTTGCTTTTTGTTTTTTAATTCAGCCAAATGGAGGCATCCTATAGAGCAGCATTAGTGTGAAATGGACTTGACACACGTTTGAGTCACATGCACATTTCAGAAATACACTGCACTGTCAACATGACTTAACATTTCTAGCCCAAAAAGGCCAGCAGGAGTCGAGACTCAAAACCCACACCTGAGGACTGAGAAAGCTGTCCAGCATCAGGTTGTTAACACAAATAGCCTGGATGCTGAGTCTATCCGTCCTTCAGCGCAAAGCCAGCAGAGACAAATGACTTTTGCTCCCAGCTCAAATACCTGCAGCACAACTTACACAAAGAGTCTGAACCTCCCCATGAGAAGTGCATTACAGAACTGGAAGGAGACTGAGAAACGGAGATAGACAGAGCAAAAGAGTTCCCAAACAGAGCAAAAGCGAGTGTCGGACTCGTGATCGAACTCCCCGATGTGACAGGCAGTGATTGGCCAGAATCCAACAACATCTGCCTCTACTTTCAATCTAACCATCTGTATCCACACGCAATCAGATCGGACTACAGTAAATGCAGAAAAAAGAGAAAAGGTAACTGTTATATTGATAGTCCACTGTAGACATTCTGCACGTTGAAGTGCACATCATCTTATGTTCCTAACCCTAACCTGACAGTCTATTAATACTCTAACGACTGCTAGTTGACATGGAGTTGCAACGTTACTTATAGTTAGTGGAGTGTATATCAAAACAACATCGGATGACTGCTGACACACCTCCATCTAAGCTGCGGGACGCCCTCTTACTGGCGGAGCGCTGGAAATGAGGTGCGGGCCGGTCGATCACGGAGCTGGCCTGACGGGTCTGGGCTTGAGTTCGGCCGCTGTAGCGAAACTTGGACCCCAGAGCCAGGAACTTCCTGGGAGTGGTGGCCGCTTCTGTGGACGTCAACCTGAGACCACAGAGTTCACGTGATGAAGATGTGAAATCAAGATGTGAATGCATGGTGTGATGATGTACCGTTTGACATTCATACCTGAAGAATGTGTGATGCTCCACACACACTTTCCACAGTTTCTTGGAGGCCTTGTAGTTGGGCAGCTTAAAGCCGATGGCGCTTTCGTAATGTTCCAGCTAAAAAACACAGTACAACAAAGACCGTCTGAAATACCATTCTAAAATCAATAACTATGGGGAAAAAAAGTATATGTGTCTCTTTTTAAAGATGTATTTGAGACCATAAAGATAATGCACTTAGATTTAAATTTCCAGTTAACTGAGTGAAAAATAGACAACTTAATACATTTAAACATCATTTTATTATAATATGTTGTAACAAACATCTGACAATGTAAATAAATAAATAATTTAATGTTTCAAACATCAATATCTGGATAATATTATAAAACAATGGTTAAAACTGAAAGAATACAATACAATTATTTAATATATATATATATATATATATATATATATATATATATATATATATATATATATATATATATATATATATATATATATTAAGGAACAGTAAAATTCTTTTTTAATAAAAGTTTGATTATGTTTTTATATGTAATTTTATTTAAAAGAACAGAAATGAGTAATAAAATGTGAAATATATTTTTAAATGATAAAAATGAATGATTAAGAACATAAAGAAAATAAAGAAAGAAAAATAATAATTAAAAATATATTTTAAAGCATCAAAAAATGACATCGAAACAAAATAAAAGGTAATGTGAGCTGAATCGATTTGGCATTTCTAAGGCTGTGTACACTTACATCAGACGGCCGTATCTTGATGAAGAAACTGCTGCGTTTGTAGGAGACTTTGAGGACTTTGGGCCAGGGGAATCGATTGATCCTCAGCTTGTCCTTATACACCATCAGGCCACTGGAGCAGACCCCCAGCATTATATCCACTCCGTCCAGATCCTGACAGAAAGATGAGAAAAGAACATAGACCCAGCATATAAACAAAGATTTTGCATCTTCACAGTTCCACCACTATGGGGCGTCCATGCTTCTCTTTTAAAAAGTGAACTCCATTAATTTATTTAAATCCGTGGCTTGATGCAAACAGATTGACCTGGTTTCAGCTACCAAATCAGAGGACATGCAACATCACAAGCACTCCTGTGAGATGAAGGATATTTCCATCTGACAGATGATTTTACGAGAGCTCAGATCGATGGAGAATCAGTGCTGGGGGAAGGCACACTGTCTAACTGGGACATGGAACTGAATGTGTTTTAAGTCACAGCATGCCTCAGTAAAGGGAGACTTAATGTATTTATGTAATTTATTATTATTATTAGTAGTAGTATTATTAGTATTACTATATAGTAAAATAAAATATTTAAATAAAATATATTTAAATATAAAATAAATTTATATTTACATTTAATGCGTTTAGCAGACACTTTTATCCAGAGTGAATCAATAATTACAAAACCAACTTCATGTAAAGTAAATGAAATAGGTTTTCATTTTATTTATTTATTTATTGAATGTTAAGCATTTTTATAAATAACATTTATTTATTTGATATTTAGGTTTATTTCATTTTTTTTTTTTAAGAAAATATTAGAATGCATTACAAACCTCATACAAAATACAATAAAACAACGTATTTAATATTTAATATGACAAACAAGGCTGTCAAAATTGCTGAAAAACTAAATTAGAATTATATTTTAATTTAAAATGCATAATTTCAGTTAGGGTGAAGAAAAGTTTTTGGCTTCTCCCCTGAGGTCACAAGAGGGTGCATCCAGCAAAATATTACTAATGCATGTTTATTCAAAGAGTAAGAAAACATGACTGTGGAAAAAAATGCATATTTAAAATAATGTTTATAAACAAATTATAATTAATTAAGTTGCTTAAACAACTACAAACAAAACAGCGTCATGTATGCATGCATAGTTAAACACAACGGGCCAAAAGCCAGTAACACAGAATACATTTTTTAATTTAACAACATGAGAAGCAGTGGGAAGGGGAACAAAAACCCACTATAAAATCTCGAGATATGTTTTTACATATAGATAAAGTTTTTGCATTCGACTGTGGATTTGTATTTTAAATTCTACGAATATTTTAAATTCACATATTTTTTTTGGACACCACTAATGACAAACAACATTTTCTGAAGGTTAACCATTTTTATTTAATAATTTATTTATTTTTTATTTTTATTTTTTTTTATCATCATTCATCACATTTATGAAAGGTGTCGATCTACTCTACCTTTGCCTGGTGGAGGTCAACCCCATACATGGCCAGTTTTTTAGCATTCTCCAGGAACATCATATCAGCCTGAGCCGGACTCATAGATCTGTAGAAAAATTAAAACAAACAAAAATAATAAGAAATGCATGTTTACAAAATACACTATTCAGGTGTCATAACAACGTAACCTTGCTAAAGAAAAGCAAAGTGCAAATATCTATATTTGAATCTTAATCTCCTGTAAATGTGCATTTATTTTGCCTGTATTAACACTTATTTATGAATATAGATTTGTGTGTAAATCATCAGCCCAGCAGTAAGAAGCAGTCATGATCACCTGTATGTGCGGTGCAGCTCCATCACTTTCTCCTCCAGCTCCCTGGTCTGTCCTGGGATGAGCTGGAGCTCCTTGGCGTAGTCAGTGGCGTGCACCTCGGGGTCGTACTCGCCCAGCTCAGACTGCAGGGCGTAAGATCCCAGCAGGGCCAGGGTCACGAAAGAGCAGGGCAGCCGGCCGTTCTTGATGTCCTTCCGCAGCTGCAAACACAAGTAGTACCTGCAGAGCGCAAATCATTTAGACATTATGTGCCAAGTTATCACATGTTACAAGTTAGGACAAGATGTTGTTGTGAAATCTAATACACAAGAGTCCAGACCTGTTATCATGACGACAGTAAAGTGACGTCACTGTGATTATTCAGGGTGAGGGGGCTTTTGTTATTTACGAGTGTGATAATGAAAGTAGAGAATTGCATGTTCACTTGGTAGGAAACAGCAGGAGGCTTTCAGTTTTATTAATGATTTAATCTGGCAAGTATCAGAGATTAGTTTTAAAATTAGTGAGAGAGAGAGAGAGAGAGAGAGAGAGAGAGAGAGAGAGACTCCTATCTTCCATGGCAGGAAATGGATATCAGTAAGGATGAGGATTGTAATGAATTGAACTATTCTAGTTGTGATTCCAACTGTAAAATCACTAAAGGCACTTACTGTTTTTTTTTTTGGTGGCACTTTTAAATGAAGTAGCAGTGCCACTGCTGAATCTGTTTTTTACACGAGGTACTTTAGTAGGGTTTTCCACTACTCTGTTACTCCTGATAAATTATTTGTTTCTAGCTAAGGCTGCACAATATCGGAAAACGTCTACAATGATTGAGATCATTTCAAAGGGCAATGCATTTAAGTATAAAAACATACAAAAATGGTTTTATTACTGAAGTTCAGGACTGAACAAAAATGTGCATGTTCACACTTGGGTATAATCTTTACGTAAACCATCTCAAACCTCTTTCAGTAGCCATAAAGATAGAAAAAAGGAACAGTACAAAATTTAATATTCTGCATTTCCACTGTTGGCCCATTCAATATGACTATAAAATAATAATAATTCTATTTTTTTTTCTTATTGTGAAAAATATTAATATATTAATATATAGCAAGTTGTAAGTAAAATTCTGTATTTATTAAAAGTTTATATATATATATATATATATATATATATATATATATATATATATATATATATATATATATATATATATATATATATATATTTCACTATCAAATGTTTATTTTATCAGATTGCCAACAAATAAAGATGTTGTATGTTTGTGAAGCTTGGCACTGTGTTCATTTACACACGTACTGTCCATTTTGCTTAGTGCGCTTAAGGCTGTGATTTCAATCAATACATTTATGCAATGTGTATTTAAAGGGTTATGTGCGCACTTTATTTCACGTCTTCTGGACAGTTGACAACAAACACCTGCTTTCCCCCATTGAAAGGCTTGGAAGAGCAAGGACAATTTTTAATATAACTTTGATTGGATTATTCTGAAAGAGGAAAGCCACATACACCTGGGATGCTTCAAGGGTGAGTAGAAGATGGACAAATGTTCATTCTCAGGTGAACTAACCCTTCAAGAGTGAAGCACGGCACTGTGTAATTTGATGTTTCAGCATCGCAGGCTCGGTTTACACTAAATAAACACAGTGCCGCGCTTCACCCTAAAACACATATTCAGCAACACATTTATTATACAACACTCATTTTTTTAGTTAAATCACAGGCTTTGAAATTTAATAATCCCACTAAGCCATACCACAAAATCGCGGTGGATATGATATGTTAATGTATTTGGTCTTTTTACTGCCAGTGCATATGGCGATTAGGCTTGTTGCGATAGTCGGTGTTACCGGTGATACACGGTGTTTAACCCACCTACCGGTCATAGCACTTGACCACCGGCACCGTGGTCTTTGTGTTTGTGCAACAAGCTGCGCATCCGAGAGAGTGTTCAGCACGATGGAAAACATAATCACCCCAACAAGATCTCTTTTGAAACCAGAAATGGTAAATATGTTGGCTTTTCTGGCCAGGAATATGTAATAATATGTATGCAACAAGCAGTGTGATCACGTTTTGTGATGTAAAATGAAGGTTTTTCGTTTATTGTTTCTCATTTAGCCTATTTATAATTTTTTTGTACGGTGTATGCAGTTAATAGGCCTACCTCTTTTTTTAACAGCTTAACGTGAGTTTAATTTTTATATTAGTTTTTTTTCTTTTTGCACTTAAGTGTCCAGTGATTATTCGGGTAGGCTACCTTATTTAACTAAGTTTTTGATGTTTGTTCGTTTCATATTCGATGGTTGTGCGGTGTTTTTTTTTTTTTTTTTGCTGAAAAAGGCAGGCACTTTAACGAATAGTGATTTTTTTTTATATAATTTCATGTTTGATACTTGCACGATGTGTGCAGTGGTTTGTTTTGTTAATAAATGCACTTTAAAGGTGTTTCATAAGTGCCTTTGTTTAGCTAGTTTTTGCATGGTGTGTTAAGTTATTATTCATTTTGCAATAAAGATGTGTGTAATACAAGCGAGTGTCTTATTGTTTTGTGTATTTTTATTAAGAGTAAAATAAATTAACCCATGATTAATTCAAACAAATGCTACTGAATTGCCGCTAATTAAAGTGAAAGTAAATTGAGACATGTGCACGTCTGCACGACCGCATTTTCGGCCACTGGAAATCCCCGACACGCAACCCCGGTGACACCGGGATTACCGTTTTTTTTACACGTCGATTAACCGGTGGAAAAAATCCATCACCGCAACATCCCTAATGGCGATACGGTGCCATGATTATTTAAGACATACTGCTGCTGCTCCAATAGCATATAAAATAACCAGTAGCAGATCTATACAGGTGGAGCTGGGGAAGGTGGAGGGTTTTGGAGAACTCTGAATCTCGAGTGAACACTAGCCAGAAATTTAATTACAAGGCAGTAAGCTCATTGGCTGCATATGCAGCATGAACCAAT
The DNA here is from genome assembly GCF_003368295.1 of Carassius auratus. NCBI lineage: Eukaryota > Metazoa > Chordata > Actinopteri > Cypriniformes > Cyprinidae > Carassius > Carassius auratus. Next base: position 2,069,663 of record NC_039298.1, read on the forward strand.
CAGCTTGTGCCAAGTCGTTTTACTCTCTGAATATTATCAGTTAAGTTAACACCCCATCAGCCAGCGCCATCTAGAGTTTCATGACTGAACTATATATTTTATTTCTACATGGCTAGAGATCAGGAATCGGATTAAGGAAGTGACAGGGAAAGGGACGGGTGGTTGAAGAGGTTCCTTTAAAAGTCAAATCATTTGACCAGTTAGCATATTATACGTAAAATAAAGTGCTGTTCACCTGGTGATGTCTTCTGATAGCTGGGCTGGATCAGGGGGGTAGAACTTCACATTGAATGTGAAATCGTAGTTGCTGCCTAGATAAATACAAACATAATGTAAAACAGGACCTACACAAACCGACACTGACTTTCTGATAGCTATTTCATATGTCATAGAGATGAACGGCATGATGCTACTCACCTTGTACTTGCCGCCTGATCTCCTTGGTGAAGTCCAGCCATGTCTGAAAGACAAATAAAGCTGCATCTAAAGGCCTGTGTACACCAAGAACTAAACGATGGCTATATTAGTATCCACACTAGGGCTGCACGATAAACCGCATGCAAGATTTAAAGTGCATCTTGTCACTTGTTCACTGACGAGCAAAATATGATCTTGTTTTTGCGCAGCTTGTCAGTGAACAATGGCTCTGTTTATTACGAGCGATTTATTTTTGAAAATTACAGGACAATATTATTAAAACTTTAAAGTTAGTTAATGTTAGAGTTTTACTGCTATCAGAACTTATGATGTAAGTCAATACGGCCATAATTTATAAGAAAAGCATGTCTTTCAGTTTAGACAGTAATTACTATCCAAAAGCTTACATAAACCTGAAGAAAACATGCTGTATCAAAAAAAAGAAAGAAAGAAAAGCTGCCTGAGCACCTTTATGGTTGGCGTCTCCCATATGGCCAGACCGTAATAGTCCTTCTCTAATAGGTTCAGGTGGTCACACACTTTTGCAAACAGATCCTGGCCTTTGGCATGTTTCTGGAAACAAAGACATGTAGTTCAAACACAGAAGTATTTCAGTCAGACAACAACTGTAGTCCTTATACACATACTTGTTAGTGAAATCATGATTTTTAAGCATACAGTGATTGTATAAAGATATGACTGTGTATATTTTTTTAGCACAAAACATGAGAGTCCAAGATATTTTTCTGAGGGAAACCATGGCTTGAAATTGTCTTCAGAGTTTTATGTTTATGAATCGATCAGCTTTATTAGCAAGTGATGTAATTTACAGAGTAGCATACTACTGTAATATAATTTTCCTATTCCTTCACTCTATAGCAGGGATGCTCAAATCTGGCCCACGAGATCCACCTTCCTGCAGAGTTTAACTCCAACGCTACTCTAACACATGTGAGCATGCTAAGCCCTGTCTTCAAATCACGGGTGGAGGTAAACTCTGCAGCGCACTGACCCTCCAGGGCAAGATTCGACGGACTCTGCTATAAAGTATGGAAACCCATTTCTGCCACACATGATAAAAAAGAATGCTTTGGTAAATCAGAATTGTAATATCAAAATTATGAGAGAAAAAGTTGAAATGATTAGATACTAAGTCATAATTATGAGATGAAAAGTCCAAATTATTACATAAATTAAATTACCAATAAAGTCATAATTGTGACAGTAAATCAGAATTATGAGAGAAAAAGTCAAAATGACGAAAAGGTTAAAACTAACAAAAACAACTGACATTAATAGGTGAGATGATGACAAAAGTCGTGATGTTGAAATTATAAGATAAAATGTCATAGCTATGACAGAAAGTTGAAATATGAGATATGGCAATGTTCTTTTTTTAACTCTTTTATCCCATAATTTCAACTATTTATCTTATAATCATGATTCATGATTATGAAAAAAGTGAAAATTATGAGATACTAAGTCAAAATTATGAGAAATACCTTAAAAACTATAACAACAAATTTTAAAATTATAACATAAAAAGTCATAATTTTGCTAGTAAATCAAAATGATAAAATTAAGAGTCAGTTATGACAAAGTCAGTACTATGATTTTAATTTGAAAACATTTTTGAAGTTAATTTAAACTATTTATCTCATGGCCATTACTCATGATTATGACATAAATAGTGCAAATTATGAGATATTATGCCCTGACCATGATGTTTTTTTTTCATATGTGACAGAAATGTGCTTCCATAATTTCAAATGTGTTGAATTAAGCAAATTTCCTTTACGCATGGAATACCCAGTACCCATTCCAAAGTACCCAACCGAACACATTGTGCTGGATACTGAATCCCACAATGCAATGTGTACGACTTCACTTTCCAGGGTGAATCAACTGGAAGTTCATCATGTTTTTGATTCATTACTATTGTGGGACTGCCAAAGACTAAGACATTTTTACAAGATGATAACTAGTTCACATGCAAAATAGGGAGGTCATGTGACAAAGTAGTACACTACTGTTTGAAACATACTATTTTTGACATATACAGTTCATGTTCAATAAAAATAGTTGTCCATTCTAACATGCCTCTTGTGTGGAAATCTAATTGTTAGCTTAGCACGCAACATGCTAACAGCAGAGACAGCTGTGAAGGTAAAGCGAGCCTTGCGGGTCAAGTTGCTGCTAATAGGGATGTTCTGTTTCTCTTAGGATGCTATCTCAGTAGAGACAAGATCCACACTGTACGATGGCGACAAAAACAGGCCGAAATGTCACATCAGCAGAAACAGTCTCTCAGTAGTCTGAGAGTTAATTAGCAAAGGAAGTAAAAGCCCTTGAGCAACTCGAGTTTCAGAGTCACTCTCCTGGGACTAGACAACGATACACACACTCGATAAGCAACAAAAGCAGGAGGTGTTTGCTCTGTGTGTGTGTGTGTGTGTGTCGCTTACTTCCAGCTCACACTCGAAGAGAGAATCATCCAGCAGCTTGACTTTGCATTGCATGATCCTGGGCCGGCGAGATGCTTTCTGCTTCTTCCCCTCCTCCTCCTCCACCGTGTTCTCCTCCTGTTTCACTTCCTCTATCTCTCCTTCCTCCTTTACTTCTGTTTCTGCCGCACATGCATCTTCCGGCTTGGCCTCTTCCTCTACTTTCTCTTTTTCCTTCTCGCATTCCTTGTCTTTCTCTCCCTCCTCTCCTTTGGCCTTGTCCTCGTTTTTCTTCTCCTTTTTCTCTTTTTTGTCCTTCTTCTCTTTCTTCTCTGCTTTCTCTTTTTTCTCTGGCTTCTCCTTCTTCTCCGGCTTCTCCTTATCTGCTTTCTCCTTCTTTTCTTTCTTCTTCTCCTTCTTTTCCCCCTTCTCCCCCATTTCTCCCTTGCCGGACTCCAGCTCGGCGTCTTCCTTCTGATCTGCTACGATTTGCTGGAGGAAGACAAATATAAACATTTTATATATCCGAAGATTAGATTATTACACAACTAATTTTCTGGAGGAAAAGTACAAAGTCTTGCTGATACAGTGCAACCACAGACATGCTTCTGTGAGCATGTAAGACATTCTGCTGCTGCACAAATAGCATAGGAAATCGCCTATAGCAGATCTGTACAGGTGGTGCTGGGGGAGGTGGAGGGTTTCAGAACCACAAAATGAAAACGTTGAGCAACCAACTGTTTAAAACATGTCATCATTAATGCGTTTCTATCACTTTTCAGGCACATTTTAACTTATTTCAGAAAAACCTTCCTGACGTCAGAATGAAATAAAAATTCACTCTATTTTTTTAATGCATGTTATGGATCTACGTATGAACAATTCATTTGTGCATATGTTTAATTTTTTTGTTTAATTTACATTTAATTTTGAATCATAAAATGTATCTTTGGTGGTGAATGTAGGACTTCTCCAATGATTTAGTCCACTTAAACCCATCCCTGCTAGCTCATGTTCAATTGCCTCCATTTTTGAGTGCAAAGTCCACATCTCACAATCCAATCAACAACCAACAGAACTATGTCCCTGGCCTAAATTCTTTCTTTTTCATTACACATTTGTATGCCACAATGCTCTAGAAATAATCTGTCGCTACTCCTTTTGAACTTGAATTTATTTGTATTTTTTTTACATTTGCAAAAAAAATGTAGACATAAACTAAGCAAATGGTACCATGGTGGTCATCATTTACTCAGCCTCAATTTTTGTAGCCATTGGCTTCCATAGTACGGAAAAAAAAATACAATTGAAGTCAATGGCCACCAGCAACTGATAGGAAACCAAAATTCTTCAAAATATCTTCTTTTGTGTTCAACAGAAGAAATAATCTCATATCGGTTTGGAACAACATGAGGGTGAGTAAATTATGACAAAATGTTCATTTATGGGTGAACAATCTCTTTAAAACAATTCAAATATTACGAGAAAACAGAGCATAATAAATAATGAAAAGCTAGCATTGGGGAAAAAAAGCTGAAGCATGTTGACAGCAGTTAGCAATGCCTAAAATACCAGCCTTTCAGTATGAACAACCTCTCAGAAAGCTTTTAGTGTACTGTGCTGCTGGAGCAGATGAGAGCTGCACAGAGGTTTGTGACCGTAACTCAACGTGTGAATGTGAGATGTGTGAAGCCCCACAGTTCAGTTGCTTTTGCAGAGACATCCCTTGCTACATGATAAAAGTGTGAACATCCAGATGTCACCCTGAGGTCGTATCTGTCAGTTAGCCCACACACCAGTAGGCTGAGGGTTACGATGACTTTTGAAAGTCTAGGAGATGCTTTACTGTTTTTCTTCAGAAGACTTAGCATTTATTCATGTGGAGCACTTGTATTTTAGCCAAAACAGATTTGGAGGGAAATGCTGATGTTTAATTAGAACCGCTCTAATGAGACATTTTGAAGGTGTCAGTGTTTTCAGACAGAACCGAAGATCACTGACAAGCTACGCAATATCGCGTTCATTATCCCATACGAATCGCCTTCGATAATTAACGCGATATTACGTAGCTGGTCAGTGATCTACGGCTCTGTCTATTAAATGCCGCTCCAATTATAAGCAGGTGCTAGCGATTTAACCGTAATCACGGAACCAGATTTACTGACTAGATGCGCATGATCATATTGTTAGATATATCGCTCCCAGCCCTAGCATTACACCAAATACACAAAATAATGTTGTTTTGGCAGCGTCATATTAACCCTTTGAATCTGACTCTAATTTTAGCACAATTAAGAAATGTAACCGTACACGTGTAGTTTCTGTGTCTCACCTGGTTTTCAGCACTGCTGACTGAGTGCTGGTCTAGAGCAACATCGCCCTCTATGCGCAGTTCTGGCTCGGGGTCCGCTATGGGAGCTTTGGGTTCTTCCTGGCTGTCCTTGTCCCTTGCCCTCTCTGTCTCCGCCCCCTCGCCGTCAGAGCACTGTGAGCGGCGCTTCAGGAAGGAGGAGAAGAGGCGGGACAGGCCGCGGCCAGCGGAGGTGCGCTGGCGCGGCTTCAGCTGCTGTTCCTCCTCCGAGCCCCCGGGGGGCGGCGAGGTGCCAGAGGAGCTGTCCTGAGCGGTGTCAGCGGGACCTGGCTCCTGTGCAGCGGGGTCCTCCTCTTCCTGCTGCTGCTCGCACACCTGCTTCTTATGAACGCTCTCCACCTCGTCTGTGGTCATGGCAGTCACTAGAGGAAGAGACGTTCAGTTAAAGTCACGTATCTGTTTTACAGCAATGTTGAAAGTAGTATTTTAAAAGTGTCGGGATGCTATACTATTTCACACTTGTGGCCTAGGCACTTCAGAATGTGTGCATGCAATAGGAAGTAAGTGCGTAAGACTGTCTTTGTCTGAAAAAAAAAAAAAAAAACGATGCTCAGTGCCCTTAACCCATGCTAAATCTCTAACAACACTTCGTTTTTGAGGCTAAGTGCATCACATCGTTCACCAGGTTCAAGAAAATCACTAGAATTCAAAGAAAACTTTTAGATATTAAAAGTTGATATTTGGTAGCAAAACATGAGGAAAACTATGCTAACTAAACTATACACTATACAACTATACATAAGATATTACATAAAAGTGTAAAAAATCCATTAAAGTGTATAATTTGATAAACTACACAGTGTAAGTTGAATTTATTCGTTTTTTCATAGTTTGATTGTAAAACACAATAATTCACAGAATATTTTACAGTTTAATTACTTATTACACATAATTTGGTAGTAAATTGTAGAGTTGCACATTGTATTGGTGTGGAGATGAGTATTGTATATAAATGAACGTATGTATTTTGTAAAACACTAGCCACTATTTTATATCACTTAATTAGAAGCATCACAGTCACTAAATTGATCCATAAGGACTGCTGATCAGACATTTACAACAATGCATTGTTGAAAATCGAAATAAAAACTTCACCTGCATTTTTACAACTCTGTGTTGTAAGTGTGTACCATTAGCTAATCAGCAGTTCTACACACACTTGTGATATTCATACCTGGACCGAATACAGGAAACATAGACAAGTGATCAGATACAAAGATCCGCATTTTTACAGGCCATATGTGTCCGTCCACACTTATTGGGCCAATATTGTGCACAATTTCTTGACTTTCTAATGCAAAGAAATATGCAAACCAAATCCAGCAAAACTGTTTTTATTTGTAGATTCATTGTGAAAGAGCCTGCACTGCTGCCCCTTCAGGACATGGTGCCCTGGCCACGAGCCCAGCTGCCCATATGGTTACTCAGACCCTTCATCAGAGACGCCTTGATGTCTGATTAATGAGCGACTCATTGAATAATTCAAATTTTGTACTGTTTCATTCAACCCACAAAGCTGTCAGTTAACTAAAGATATAAAATCTAGTATATCTGATGTATAGTTTTCTATTGTAATGCTTTATGGCGATGTGTGTCTTTTGAGGCCTAAAATCTTCAGTCCCTGTGAACGGTAACTGCAATTCTTCAGGATATATTGTTTTGTGTTGCACAGAAGAAAGTCAGTCATATGGGTTTGGGACAACATTTTTGGGTGAACTTTCCTATTAATAATACATTTAAATGTTCCTGTGGCTCAGTGGTAGACCATTGCATTAGCAATGCAAAACACTGTGGGTTCAATTCCCAGGGAAAACACATACTGGTAAAAAAACGCATAGCCTGAATGCACTTTAAGTCACTTTGTATAAAAGCGTCTGATAAATGTAATGTAAATTCTTGTTAATTATATTTATTTATTTAAGCTTATTAAATAATTACTTTTTTAGAATAAAACAAACATTTCATTGAAAACAGTCGTGATTCAATGCAGAATCGTTCGAAAAAGTGAATTGATTTTTTTCAATCACTCCTGCGAACCAGAGGACCGGACGTAAATGAGACGAGCTGAGAGCACTGCCACACAACTACAGCCTCTGTGCATCTCCACTGAACCCTGAGTGTTATCAACAGAAAAACAACAACTGAATGGACCTCTCACGCTCTCTCTCTCTCTCTCTCACGCACACACATACACAACAGACACACGACAAAGTAAATCTTATGTGCTCTTTAAGAACGCAACAGTCAATTTCGAAATAATCAGTGAAGCCATATCCGATTATACCAAGATCACACTTTCAGTCTTAAATCTAATCCAATGAGATACACACAAACCATCTTCAGTAAAGCTGCACGTGAGCCAGCCTACCCCAGGTCTGATGACATCACAGCAGACTTACACACTAAAGGATTATGGGTAGGTGGTCTTTAAAGTACCCGACCTGGGTTGTCAGCTGTATCACGCACACATTCAGCCACAGTGACAAGGCTTGAGTTCACCGGTAATTAACTTACTCTTCAATCTGATTACAACACTTCATGCAATGCAATCGAATGCATCATGAAATCTGATAGTTGGTTATGATTCCGATTTTGTTCAACAGTAATTCTGAAAATGACTAGCTAACTAGTTTACTTAGAACATCCTAATTTATGAATTAAATTTAATATGCAGTACTTTAAACATCTTTTAATTTAGCAGCATAACTGCATTATCTTCCAAACTATGGAAACTACGGAGACCCTAAGGGGACATGTGATGGAAAAAAAAATATTTCCCTTCCTTTTTTGTTCTCACCAAAAAGTTTTGTGTTTTCCCAATAAACTTTGTGTTCACTCACTAAACTTTTGAATTCTCTCACAAAACTGGTCAAGAGGATAACATTTTAACATCATATTGCAGTGGTGTAATGTAATAGTACTTAAGTATTTTTGGGAGAATCTGTGCTCTACTTGAGTTTTTATATTTCTGTCAACTTTTACTTTTACTCCAATGTATTTCCTAATTAAAATGTATACTTTTATATATATATATTTGATACTTTGTAAAATTATTCGTTACTTACTACAAAATAAAGTCAGAAGAACACAGACTGCAAGAAAGCAGGTTTGAGAACCAGTGGTGTGGCGCTTGCAAGTTAAGACTCCTTTACACATGTGCAAACTAGTTCTTGCATAAATGCAGATGATTTCACTTTCCACTCAAGTCCAGGCTGGGGTTTGTGATATATATCGTCTGCGATAATATGGTAAGTGTTGGTTTAACGATGTGTGATCTGACATTATCGAGTATATCACAAAAACCAAACAGAAGCACAGTAATGAGTGGACGCATACACCATGTGTTTTAGTCTATTGAAGCACATTTATAATACCCATGAGATTCAAGGTGAGACACAAAATGCCTCTGTATGGCTTTTACATTTATAGAGTAATAATATAGTTGATCTATATCACACTAAGAGTGTCATTTTTTCTCCAGAAATCAGCATGATAACAAATGTTATATTGGTTTTATACAAGTTTAATAAAGTGACTTTGATAGTACAACTAAAGCAATCGGGACGTTCCTACAAAACTGATGAAAGAGTCGGATGAAACTGGTCAGAGAGCGATCACTGTGTACATGTGACAACAATATCACAAATTCTACACACGTCTGGCTTGTATGGCAGGGTTGCGACACAAAAAAGCCACTCCTCAAGAAAGACAACATACAGTTATAACTGAGCTTTGCCAAAACACACCTAGAAGAATCTGAGGCAGATGAGAGTCAAACTGGATTATCTGGCCTCAACACCAAACGATGTCTGGCAGAAATCCAATACAACTCACCATCCAAATAACAGCACTCCACCAGTAAAGCATGGAGGTTATAATATCCTGTCATGGGGTGTTTCTCTGCAGCAGGGACTGAATGGGTCAACGGGGAACAACGAATGGGTCAAAAGACCATTGAATTCTTGAGGAAAATCTGCTGTCCGTACTCTGCCAGAAAACTGTCAATGGGAAAAAGGTTTACCTCCAACATGACAATGACCCAAAGCACAGCAAAACTGAGCACAAAGTGGATGAAGAGAAAACTGTCTGTCTTCATTTCAGGAAAGTATTAAATTCATTTACTGCAAAGTATAAAAAATATATATTTTATGGGGGGGGGGGGATTATTTTCTATATCATCTCTATCAAATACTTTAAAACTTTTACTCAAAAAAACAAATATGTGACAATATTTCAATGCTATTGAAAGCAAACAATACATTTGCAAGAGAATGCAGCAGTTTTTCGAGGGGAACACATAGTTTCTCAGACAAAAGATAAAAATGTAATACTTTTGAGCGAAAGCCACGTTTCTCGGGGAATGCAATACTTTTGTGATAGGACGCAATATTGTTGTGAGTGTATGCAAACATTTTGCGAGCAAAGGCAAAGTTTCTCTGAGGAACACATTACTTTTGGATGCAGCACTGTTGTGAGCAATATGTTTTGTGAGTGAGTGCAAAGTTTCTCTGGGAGATCATTACTGTTGCATAACATTTACCTGTGCAAACATTTTCTGAGCCAGCATAAATGTTTCGTGAGTCGACACAAATGTTTTGTGAACAAATGCACAATCTCTCAGTGGAACACAATACTTTTGTGAGAGTACACAAAAGTTTTCCATGTTGACTCTTACATGATTATAAAGGAGTGATCACATTAAAGCAAATTTTTACAGGAGTGGTCACATTAAAGCAAATTTTGCAAGCAAAAATGGTCCGTTTTCTCTTCTTAATAGCATAGAGATGTAAGAACCACCACTTAACACAGCTCAATGGATGCATTCATGTGACCAACCTGAAAATTAGCGAAACTTGTTGAGGTTGAAACATGTCCCCATGCAGATTTCACAACAGGTTAAAGTTTGTCAAGTGAATTCTCTGTGTAAATGTGTTTCATGTATCGCTACATTACTGGATCTTTATTTCCATGAAAAGCTAATGTGACTGCACCTTAACTCCAAGAATCTGATTGTATTTATAGTGCCGTTGTGTCAGTGTCAGCGTCGCCCTGGACAAACACAACAAGCTGGTCACACAGCTGCTGGAAACCAGCTGCACCTGAATTACATCAAAAGAGAATCACTGAAACTACAAAGAACATGATTTCATCACGCTGTTCTGCTGTCCCATACAGATTCAGACTACACTAAATAAATAGAGATGACAATTAATAAAAAGATTGATTATTAAGTTGCCATTGTAGTTGAGAGCACAGAGACAAGTAAATAAATACAGACTCAAATAACTCCCCGTTGAACCATCTTGTCCACACACACACAAACACACACAGGTCTGCTATTCATCCGTCGTTCTTTCCCATTCACTAGTAAAGTAATTACAATGCCTCATTATGAGGGTCCAAGTTTAAGCACATGCGGTCTCTTGAGGACAGACTGGACTAAAGAAGATCGTCCCCTTCATGCAGAACTCTAAAATGCAAAACCCTGTTACAACAAATGTCACTTTATTCTCAATAAATCAACATAAAAATAAGGTCAATGAACTTTCCTTGTTATTGATTGTGAGTCAGGTTTTGAAATGTTCCTACAAGGACAGTCAAGTCTGAAATCGTATGGACCAGCAAATGGTCCTCGTGAGGAAATAACTTAAAGGGTAAGTTTAAGGCAGCTTTGTATTGTTATAGTTATCTGGAAGTCTAGAAGTTTCATGGCTTTTGAATATATTGATTAAAATTTTCTAAGACACTTTCTGTAAGTGAGTAAACAAGATGATGTTCACATAATTTAGAAAGAAAAATTCTAGGCTACAGGCTCCAGTTCTCAAAAGTTCCGGGAACCAAAGTTCTTTATGTGCTTTATTGCCTTATTCAAAGTGATTTAACATTTTTAGTTTTTCACTAACCACGCATTACATTTTTTTTCTCAAAAACACAATCATGTACATACATGCATTTCACATTTTATTATAGCCCAGTTTGTGCTGATTACAGTGAGATTAGACTTTAGCCATTTAGATTTGTATAAGAAACTGAAAAAAAAACACAAATGTCAGGGCATGACAAAACTTCTCCAGGCCTCAAAAATACCCTTAGACTCCAGAGGGTTAAATCAAATGGGTGCGCTTTTGCGTCAATTCAGATAAACTGAAAAATATCACAGATCAGTTGAAGGAGAGTGAAACTCTGAAGCGCTCAGTCAGAGAATGTTCTGCGACTGAAAATATATCTGTGCTAAATTTATACTTAGCCTCCAACTCACACACTGGAGAGTAAAATTTGAGAATTGATTAGCCATTGGCTAATATTAGACATCATTTAGTGGCCAGAGTGAAGATTAAGTCGCATATGCGAGTGATTTACTCACAATGTAGAGGCTTGTGACACAAACACATGGTGCATGATGTCTCTGTTTACAACTTTTGAAATCATGTTACTAGTTGAGAACATTATATTTGTAAGAAAAACACGGCCATTCCTTGTCAAATCAAATTTATTTCACTGTTTTTTTTTTTTTTTTACCAGAAATAGGGAAGGGTTTAAAAAATTCCTTTAGAAAGATGGCAGCATCATTATTTAATTTTACACAGAGATTTTCAGGTCTATGTGGTCTTTTTCCATAAAACGCCAATGGTGACAGTTAGTATTAGTTTTATGCACAGTGACCCACATGTGGTTTTTGACCACTGAAAAGCTTAGCAATTTACTCATGGAGCCACAGTGCAATCCCAATATACCTGGAAATTAACCATGTAAGGACAAAACTTTATTAAGAACCAAAATCTAAAAGGATTTTAAGATTTAATACTTCTTGAGTTACAGCCATGCAAACATCAGGGAAAACTGAAAAGTGTTTTTCCCATTTCTGAATCATCACCAATGGCAAATAATGTGACAAAGACTGCTAAAGTCAACAGATTTAGTGTCTAGAGTTTATAATTTGACAACAACAGTAATGTGGTTCATGTCAATCGACTGCTTCCAGTCTAAATAACTTGGTTGATGATGATCTAGATCTAGTTTTGTTTTGAGTCAGTTCCTGATTTGAGACCAGCAGGTGCAGAGACCATTTTCCTGACCCAGAACTGTCTTGTATTTGGCGCTGTGTCTGTGGGAAAGAGGTATAATCAGCCCATCTCATTTTGCTGGCCTGGAGGAACATTTGAGCAGTAAGAGTGTGTGGATGTCTGGAAGATCCCTGGGACATAATTCGGCCCGTCTCCCATTACAGAAGACAAACACAAGCCTCTTTCCCCACAGGCTGTCCAATACCTCGCCCAAATCAACGTCATCCTTTCTGCAGGCGCTGTCACACTACTAATATCCTGTTCAATATAAAGCCTGTCTACATGCATTTGTGCTTTACGATGCTTTTGTAGGGCCGCTATTAATGGTGTGGGGTGGAGGAAGGAGGGGCCGATGGTGTGACGGCACGGATTTACTGAAACAATGACTGAAACAAACACACCGAACCGAGACAGAGACGGATTAGATATGCTGAAGCCCTGAACGCTGCCACATCATCAGACAAAAACATCAATGCTGAGTTTATCAGGACAAAACGAAACACAACAACATTCAAATAACTTGCTAATAATAAAATAATAATGTAGAAATAAAAACATGGCATTAATGAACATAACAAGCAAACAACAAAGCAGACGTACAAATAAATAAGCCAGTGACAGAATAAAAACATGTTTTATTAAATGTAGTAAAAAAATAAAATATATTAATAAAGAAAGAATAAATAAATAAATAGTATTGGTAATAAAATAAAAATATAACATTTAAAGGTGACCTATTATGCCCATTTGTACAAGATGTAAAATAAGTCTTGGATGTCCCCAGAGTGTATATGTGAAGTTTTAGCTCAAAATACCACACAGATAATATATAATTTATTATAATTTATAGCTTGTTGAAATTGCCACTTTTAGGGTATGAGCCAAAACACACAGTTTTTGTGTTTGTCCCTTTAAATGCAAATGAGCTGGTGCAGAAGAGGGCGGAGCTTCATGATCTATGAGCATGCTCCAGCATACCACTGCTGGCTTTTGCAAATAAACACTCCACTATTAGTACAAGCCTGTTATCTTTACAGAAAAAAATACTAAGTTTAAAAGTCAGTCATCTGATTGTACGGTGCATAATACATGTGCATTTATGAATTACACAAATGGGGAGCACGGAATGATGAAAATAACGACAAAGCTGGTAGCTTTAGCTTTAGCTAATTGATCCCTCTTTCAGGATCAACCTTTGCACAACTCCAGCACTGAACTGACCCTCGTTTTTGAGGCAGTCTGCCGTAAAATGATTTGCACAAACATAGGACTTTAGTGTTTTTCCCAAGACATTTCCTTTGAAGATGAAACTGAACCACCGTGTCCTCAGCGGTCAATGGAGACTCCTATATTCATTGGTGCATCCCAAAACACAACACTTGTAATGGCTCTTCGGCGCTGACATTGTAACTCCAGCAGCTACAGCAAAAAAAACAGTAATGGCAGACTGCTGCTTCTCACTCAGGGGCGGGGTCTATGCTAATAAAGCACAGAGCATCACACATGGGTGAGTTTGGGACCGCTCATTTGGAGGTACTGTTTATGATTTATTGGGATTCTTAAACTATGAATGGATGGATTTTAACCATTGTAAGCTTTTCACACACTGCGGCCACACAACTGTGTTCAACAAACACCTTATAAAAGTGATTTTTGCCTAATAGGTTACCTTTAAATGAGTAAATAATGAATATTAAGAATACTCCACTGCACAATCTCTTTATCTGTAATGTAATAACTGTAACAAATAAATGCTAGTAATGTTAATGTAATGTAAAAGTAATAAAATGCATACTGACAGAAAGATATGCTAGTTAATGTCATAAAAATACGTTAATTAAAATCAATATTTATTTGTAATGGTAAAGTAAATTAAAGAATAAATATTTTTCTTTATTTTTCTGCTTTTGTTTGGATCCTCTGGTCACTAAAACCACTGCACTGACACTAATCCAGTCTCTACAGTCCCCTCCCCCTCACACACACACACACACACACACACACTCACACTTCTCCATCTCCCTGCTTGAATTGCCATCCATCAATATACACACACAGCTCTCCTATGCAAAAAAATAAAAAACTCTTTCTAAATACACACTCCCCGAGCTCCCCTGAACCAAATCACACTTTTATCCCATTATTGCCATTGGACACCCGCAACTTTATTTAATTACAGCTCTCTTAATTATCCACACACACACACACACACAGATCATTCTCGACATCAACACAGGCCTGCCCACGCACAACACCATTCCTTTACAGTCCACCTAAACGCACAGGTACACACACACACTCCATCATCCTCTTATGCATCAAGTGCAGTGAACACACACACACACACACACACTCATCCAATTATATCTCACTGCAACACTTACAGTGTATTACAGTCGACTGCGCTCAGATGGCAGCAGGAAACACGTCCACAACACATCTGCTTGCTGCTGAAGCCATCTTCCGCACACACACACACACACACACTCACACGTGTCAGATGGTGCAGCGGTGACAGATGGCATGTGTGTGGGTGTTTTGGCCTCTCAGAGTGGACATATGTGAGACCCTTCGCCTCTGACCTGTCCAGCACCCTTCACAGAGGAGCACACACTTATTATTGAGTCAGATCATCATCAGTCCCACGAGAACCAAAGATCAGGTGTCACTGACTCAACAACACTGTTTATCATCACACACTTATCTTCAGACCAGCCCTGGAAGAGAAACAGGTTGGTCTGTAGAGCTCAAATAAAACATACCGCTATATTCTTCAGCCTTTTGGTGATATTTAATATATATTCAATAACTATCACATTTCTTTTATTTAACCAAGTAAGCACATCAATCAATGCCAATCATCTCAAAACAGCCAAACATTGGCATAATAATCAGTCTGTCCTATATATATGTCTGTTACTCTCACAAAATAGGTACAAAAGCTGTCACTGGGGCGGTACCTTTTTGAAAAGTAGAAATATGTACCATTTAGGTACTAAAATTGACCTTTAAGGTATCGATATGTAACCCTTTAGGGGTAGATAAGGTACAAAGGTGTACCTATTTTTAAGGTACATGCCCCAGTGGCAGCTTTTGTACCTTTTTTTTTTTTCAGAAAGAGCAGAATAAATTCTGATGATTGACAAAGCATTGTTTTAATAATCATCAAGTTCAGTTTGTGTTTATTCAGTAGTGCAGCTTCACTGTAATTCATTCAAACAGAGCTACATTAAACTTCTGGACTAAATGTATTTTTATTTACAAACATCAAGCTGATTAGGAGATTCTTGTAGAAATGTTCCAGGAAGTACAGACTGATCGTTCAAAAATATGTGTAGTTGTTTTCATTTTAATATGAAATATTATACAGTCATAGAGCAGACTCGCGTCCCAGTCCAGTGCACTGACAATTGCTCATTTGGGCCAGTTCAGCACAATGATCTGTGAAGTGTTTGTTTTGTTTGTTTTTTAAGAAATGTCAACACAAATCATTGAGTTTCAAGATGCCACAACATTGAGCAGCATCTGGATGTAAAAACCACCGAAACTTCCACAGGCAAGGCAATGCTGGTAAAATTACACGCTATAGCACTGAACATTATTTGCATAATTAGTAAAAAAAAAAAAAAAAAACAGTTATATCTCAAGTTTGAGCTTGCATGTCGACTGATCTTTCCTACACAAGTGTGCGGTTCAATGCTTTAGAGCCCTCACATGGGATTATGGTCTACAAATATTAAAAGAATAAAACCACAGCATATTGTACAATACTCAACAAATAACTGTGCAAGCTTTTAAGCTTAAGTCAAGCACGTTGTGTTTATGACATATTTATTACTGGTTATTTATAGTGTTCATTAAATAAAATAGCAGAACAAGGGTTTCCACATCTTTCCATAAATATATCTTTAAAGCAATTTATAAACATTACACTCAACAAAAGTATTTCTATTTGGCGCAATTAGAAAATGTATTTTTTATTTTATTTTTACGAAACGAGAAATGAAGGTGAGGAGAGAATATGACGAGTGCTGGAAGTCTCTGGTTAAATCTGCAGGACTAACAGCTCCAGCTCTGGAATGCTGCTCTGTGATTGGCTGGCAGGAGCAGGAGCTGCTGATTGGGCATAAAAAGGAAAGCAGGAACCCCACAGGAGCAGGTGTACACGACCCGAATGCTGACAGTGACAGTACACCATTTATACACAAACACATTCACGCCATTCAGATCATTTCAAAATGAGTGCAAGACTCTTGCTTTTTTTTTTGGCCTGACAGCCCTGGTACCCATTCACTTTCATCGGATGGAAAAGAGCAACCTGAACATTCGCCAAATACCTGATTTTGTGCTCCACACAAGAAAAAGTAATACAGGATTTGACATGAGCATAACATTCATTTTTAGATTGAACTAGGTTATTCCTTTAAAACACATATGCACACAATTTTGGCTCTCGATTGGATGTATGTGCAACAAATATTCCTTCCTTCCACTGTTTCCACCTCCAATCTCACCTACCACTGATGCCACACCAACAGAGGCACTTCAGGACTGCGGTGACAGTAACGACGGGAAGACAGAGTAAACAGAGTAGTGGAAGGCCTAAGTGCTGTACGCTTTTGTAACTGCATGCATAAAGTGAGCTTAAGACTGGAAATCGGCTTTAAAATTAATCGGGGTCCTGTGTGGGATTAGAGAGACATGCTCTCTCTCTCTCTCTCTCTCTCTCTCTCTCTCTCTCTCTCTCTCTGTCTAATGTAGGGAGAACAAGCATCTGGATCTCACTGTCATGTTGGTCTGCACCTTTAGACGCCCGGTTTCTGCTCACCCTTCAGTTCAAGGACAAGAGCCATAACACATACTTATAGTATATGTATTATGATATATGATATAGTTCATAATTATATAAATGAAATACATTTGAAATATAATATCTATAGCAGTATATGTTTGGCCATGTTTGTATATTTTGTAAAATATATTCAATATTTTTTGGCCAGACAGGATCTTTCACATGTTAGATTGCACATGATTTGCTGTAGCCTGATTATAATTACACATGTGCACTTAAGCAACCATATCACACTCTGAACAACCACTCTTGCATTTTCATGAAAGTGATAATGTATTTGTTTTTGTAATTCCATTTGTTGCCACCAATGCTGCCAAAATTACACACTTTACCTTTTTGAGAGCCTCTAGATTGAATAATACACAAGTGTCCAGTCAAAGAAAGGGCAGATAAACCAAATTAAGATGCCAATTTTCAGCAAACTGCTAATGGACAGACCATATAGGACCAAATTAACAAAACTGAGAGTTTCCTCTTGGGACAACTAAAGGCGAAGTGTCTGGGGCAGTACACACACACACACACACACACCGTGGGGCTCAGGGGGATAAACTCAGAACAATCAAACCAATCAATGACCACATGGTCGCTCGCGCAGGCCGCCACAGTGCACCTGATCTCCACGGACACGAACCTTATGGGGGCAGTCACTCCAGAATAGAACATATAGAGAAGCAGAAAGACACAATAGAAAAGCAGAAAGAGAGGAAAAGAAGAACTTACTAAAAACATTAAACAAAAAAGAAGAACAAAATGACTCAAAATGTATTAAGAAACCTGAATTAGAAGAACAAAATGTTCCTTAGCAGATCAATGAGAAACAGAAAGCATTAACAGAACCAACTTAAACTGTTATAAAAATACTTTAAAGACCCAGGGCCCCGAACAATAACACATCCACTATTAACACTCCAAGTGTGGTGGACTCATAAACTCTCACAAATTTCACATTCTAGCAAAACAGCGTCCATAACTGCACGAACCCTTGGTGTGTTAAACGTCCTTCTGAGCTGAAATGCAGAAGTTGTTGAGCCATCAAGAAACACAAACACCAGAAGGACCTTAAGGAACTGTGACGGTACTCTTGCACTATAAACAGACAAACTCCTGAGTGCATCTGCTGCACCTCAGAGCAACAACAAAGAGCATGTTCAAGAGAACGCTGCTCAGTCAAAGGGAAAAGGTGCTTTTTTATTAAACAACTCGGTCTTTCATACAGATAAACAGGAAAGGCTTACATCACTTCAATTTATAAATGGGGTTTGATTGCATAACATTTCTGAATGGGCGCAGACTGAGGCCAAAGCACAGAAACAATAAAGTGAAGGTAGCTTTCACAGTAACATGGCCTCTGGGTTTGAAATGCATTGCAAAGTCTCCAGGATCATCTTCGTGTGATCTGATGACTTCAAGACTGTGTGAGCAGCTCTGGCAGACTGATGCTGCAAAAGGATGTTTCATTTTACTGTAGACCACCGATCTGAAGTGAAACTGAGCAAAATATGAACTGCCATTTAGAAATGAACTCTGTTGGTGTAGCCTAATGCAGCCAGGTTTATTAAATAATATTGAATAAAACAATTTGATTTGGATGTTAACCATTTGAAGCACGTTTTACCTGACAAATCATTTTCCATCGAAGAAAGAAACACTAGGAGAACAAAGGTGACTCGAGCGCGTTTTTAACTTGATGTTAGATCATCTAATTCTTCCACCCCTATCAAACCGAGTTACAACCGTGTTACGCACAACAAGCTTCAATAAACCAGAAATGGCCAAACAACAGTGTTTATAGTAAATACACCTGTTTCAAGTAAACATGCGCTTTATTCTCTCACTGGCTCTCGGGACAGTTTCCTACCACACGACCGTAGGGAACAGAAAATGACACATTTCGCGACTATCTTTAATCAAAGTGCTCACAAATGAACTGAGTTGTTATTAAGCATCACATCTCTGTGAGATGCGGACAGCCCGCCAACAGAGCGCCGAAACAATGCAATGAATCCGAGCTCGCGCTCATGGAACGGCTGTAACTTTAAAGCTCGTGAGGTTTATTTCTGCCAGCTGTCCATCAGAACGCTCTTTGAGAGGTGAGCAGGTGCGCGCGAGTGGAATGTCTGGAAATGGAATGCGTATGTGAGGGAAAAAAAACGTCAACAGACTCCCGTCCTGGCGAGCATCACACAATACACAACCCAGCAGCAAGATTACCCTCTTACCTCTCCCTTCAGTTCATCAACGGGTAGAAATAATCCACAAAAGAATATCCAGCTGCCGCTTTTCCACAAATATATCACACAAGCAAACTCATGTACAAAATAATCCAAGCTTCTTTAAAACGGTGTTTAGATTCTAGTAGAAAGGTGGGGCTCGCTATGCAATGAGCCGAGCGTATTTGTTAAGGCAGCCAATGGGAGACGAGCAGGGGTAGGAATGAGCCAATCAGACGCGAGAACACTGAGCTTCGGTCCCTGGCGCTAAGGCTGTAGCAGCATGGTAACCAAGGAGACTTGTTAGTCGGGATCGACTGGATTTGTTTTGTAACTGTTTCGTTTCAGATGCTACTTTGTTTCCAGAAGAGGAATAAACGACTGAAAAGCAAACAGCTTCTTTTTTTTCTTTTTTTATGTTTATCCCCCAAACAAAATAAAAAAAACACAAATCTTAGGTGAAAAGCGTTATGTGTAGTTGACTAAAGTGGATTGATTTCATTATTTCATCTCAGCAACATCCACAAAAGGTTCTGCCGTTTTGGGAAAAAATATTATTTTAATATTAAAATGTATTATTATATTTTTGTATTATTATTTAATTTTGTTTATGTACAGTCAAACCAAAAATTATTCACACACACACACACATATGTATATAATTATTGTGTGTGTGGGTGTGTATGTGTGTGTGTGTGTGTGTATGTGAATATTTTTTGGTTTGACTGTATGTATGTGTATATATATATATATATATATATTTTTTTTTTTTCTTTCATTATTTCATCTCAACAACATCCAGAAAAGGTACTACCATTTTGGGAAAAATATTATTTTATTATCAATTTTTTTTTTTTTTTTTTTTTACTATTTCATTTTATATATGTACAGTCAAACCAAAAATTATTCAGACACCATATATATGTGTGTGTGTGTGTGTGTCATTGAGCTGTGATGTCCGAATACATTTTGGTTTGACTGTTTTATTTTATTACCATTCCTTTTAAAGAAAATCATTAAATAAATTATGGCCACAAATCTCAGATAAAAATGGCATAAATCAGGTTCAGCTACATCAGCTGTCACTTGTCATTAAAGGACATATAATGTCTCCACTGGATTGTAGTAAATCTCAGTGTTTTGTACAAGCACACAATAAGATACATATGTGACTGGAGGGTTGGGTGTGTTCCCTCTGCCCTCAAAATACGCCATCATCCATCACTATTAGTAAATAATGCATGATGGTGCCGCCTTAGCGACTACACAAACAAAAAGTACATGAGCACTTTTATGTGTGCACATTTATTTGTTTTGCTGTGGAAGTATATTTTAAGCATTCAGCTCACACTCTTAAAATTAAGTTTCTTTACTGGCATTGAATGATCCATGAAAAGCCTTTAACATCCATGGAATCTTTCCATCTCACAAAAGATTCTAAACAGAAGGAGAAGGTTCTTTAGAATGTTAAAATGTTCTTTACACTAAGAAAAAATTGTTCTTTTTAGAATGTTTCACTGAAAGGATCTCGGGGCAGCTAGTGGGACGTCATAAAACGTTGTCCTTTTTTTGGAAACATAACTGGATAATAAATTCATAGTAAATGAATCTCTGTCAGTCACATTCTTATCTTCTGTGGCTTCCCACATCAGGAGAATTGGCCCATGGCCCTTCCCTTCACTAATTTAAAGGGCAGGTGCTTTACCATACATCTGCTAAAACAAAACGACAGCACCAAGGAGACAGACAAAGTCCCTAGAGATGGGTGTGACAGAGGGGAAACAGTCACACCCCACCCCCTCCTTCCAGAACCTTCTGCATCTCCACCCTGCCCCCAGACCTTCTCCATTCACATCTGTGCTAGTGGCACCAGCTGGGCACCAAAGCCCCTTATTACTGCTCTGTCAAGCACCACATCATTAGTCAAATACCTCTAACCTGACAGGCCATAGGAGACCATGAATGATGTCATGTCAGACGCACTTACACTAATGTGGCCAAGAAATTTTGGGGATCGTTAGTGAAGCCAAAAATCGCCAGCACACCGGCTTTGTTTCAAGCACAACCCATTCCTGAGCCTCACAGGATGTCTAGAGATATTTCAATACATTTACAGACAGTATAGTGATGCAGATAACACTTTATAAACACTATCATTACTGACATAAAAGTACAAAATAAGTTTTTTTTTTTTTTACAGAAGTCTATTATGCTCACCAAGTCTTCATTTATTTGATAAATACATTTATATATATCAATCAATCAATCAATCAATATTTATTTATATAGCGCCTTCCAACAACCACAGATTGAACCAAGGTGCTTAACAACATTAAAAGATAAACATAATTACAAATAAGTTTAAAACCTATTTACACAATAAAAAACAGAGCAGTGTCACAGAGCCATTAAGTGCAAAAAGCCATTTTAAATAAATAGGTTTTAAGTTTGGCTTTAAACAGAGGCCGGTCAGTGATGGAACGTAACTCAATGGGCAACAAATTCCAGAGTTTAGGACCGGCCACTGCAAAAGAACGATCGCCCCACTGTTTGAACCGGGACCGGGGCACCTTCAACAGATGTTGCCCAGCAGAACGTAGAGCTCTGCTGGGTTTGTGAGGGGTCAGAATCTCACACAAATAGGAAGGTGCAAGGCCCGTGAGTGCATTAAAAACAAACATTAAGATTTTAAAATTAATTCTAAACTGGACAGGGAGCCAGTGCAGGGAGTACAGGACAGGTGTTATGTGCTCGTGTTTACGACTGTTAGTTAGCAGTCGGGCAGCAGCGTTTTGCACAAGCTGCAAACGGTGAAGTCCAGTTTGGTGAACTCCCACATAGAGTGCATTGCAGTAGTCTATGCGGGAGCTAATAAAAGCATGGATGGCTTTCTCCAGGTCAGCACGACTTAAAAACGGTTTGACCTTTGAAAGGAGGCGAAGCTGAAAAAAGCTTGCCCTAACCACCGAATCTATTTGTTCATCAAATTTTAGACTGCTGTCTAGTTTTACCCCCAGATTTTTGACAACATGGTTAAGATGGGGGGCCAAAGCAAAAGGACCAGGAGCTGAGACACTGGGCAGGTTAGAGTTGCCGAACACAATACATTCAGTTTTACCCTCATTCAAACAGAGGAAATTCTGGGACAGCCACAATCTGATGTCCTCTAAGCATCTGTTGATGGAGTGAAGACTATTAGGACAAGCAGGGACAACCGGAAGGTAAACCTGTAGGTCGTCTGCATACAGATGAAAAGACATTTTGTGCTTTGAAATAACTGCACCTAACGGCAACATATACAAGGAAAATAATACAGGGCCCAAAATGGAACCTTGTGGCACACCAGAGGTCAAGGGAGCAGAGGAGGAAGAGAGGTCACCAATCCTAACAGAAAAAGTCCTCTCTGTTAAATACGACCTAAACCACTGCAGCACAGGTCCCTGAAGCCCAACCTGTTGTTCCAGACGTGTCAGGAGGACTGAGTGGTCCACGGTGTCAAATGCTGCAGTAAGGTCCAGCATTATGAGCAGCACTGGCTTTTTCTCATCAAGGGACAAGAGAATGTCATTTTGTACTTTGAGAAGAGCGGACTCAGTGCTGTGTCGTGTCCTAAAGCCAGACTGAAACTTTTCAAAAATCTGATTGTTCTCCAGAAAAGACTGTAACTGTAAGAAAACAATCTTTTCCAAAACCTTGGATAGAAAAGGTAAATGGGACACAGGTCTAAAATTTGACATGACGGTAGGATCAAGGTTGGGTTTTTTTAACAGAGGCCTGACCACTGCGTGCTTGAATACAGTTGGTACAGAACCTGAACTCATGGCAACTGTTTATAAATGAGAGGAGGCATGGGCCCACTGTGCTAAAAACCTGTTTAAGCATTTTAGATGGGATAATGTCCAGAGGACAGTTTGTCGGTCTCAGCCCCTGGACCACATCAGAGAGAAGAGGGAGTGACACTGGCTCAAACACATTAAACACAGAACGGACAGAAGAAGAGCACAAGTCAAAAGTGTTAGACATGTTCTTAATACTCTGTTTAACAGAGGCTACTTTATCAACAAAATAATGGAGGAAATCATTACAGGTTGACTTTGAGGCCTGCTGTAGAGCATTACTAGATGGATTTATAACAGACTGAATTGTGTTGAATAGCGCTCTAGGACGGTTAGAGCTGGTGGAAATGACATTAGACAGATACTGACATTTAGCTGCTTTAACTGCATTTTGATATTCAGTAAGACTGTCTCTCAATATACCCAGTGAAACATGTAGTTTGTCCTTTTGCCACTTGCGCTCGGCCTGCCTGCACCTCCGTCTAAGGGCACGGGTGGTGTCATCAAGCCAAGGCTGTAAATGAGTCCTGACAGCTCTACACCTGTAAGGAGCAATGATGTTAAAAATCTCTGAGCAGGTGGAGTTGAAAGAGGAGATGAAGACTTCTGTGCAGAGTGGGACGACCACATCATCCTGAGAGTAAAGACTGGTGTTCATAAAGGCAGCAGCAAATTCTCCAGCTGTGGTGGAAGTGATGATGCGGCGGTAACCAGCTGACGTAAGGGATTTCGCTGCAGGGACAGGGCCTTTGAATTCAAACATAACAGGAAGGTGGTCTGAAATGCAAATGTCACTTATTTCTGAGATTAATACAGTAAGTCCGTGAGAAATGATCAAGTCCAATGTGTGACCGTGCTGGTGTGTGGGAGCGTTCACTGATTGTGTCAGATCCAAAGAGATCAGAAGGCTCTGAAAATCATTGGACAGCTGACTTGATGGGCAGCAAACGTGAATATTAAAATCACCACAAATTAATAAACTGTCATATTGTGTTCGTAATTCCCCAAGTAACTCAGAGAACTCCGGAATGAAATCCTTATTATATTTTGGAGGTCGGTAGACAACAGCACACAGTAGAGGACATGCAAATGGAGCCAGAAATAGCTGAAGCTCAAAGCTACTATAGTTCTTAGATGGAAGCAGACGACAGTTCAAGTGTTGTTTAAAGACAGAAGCCAGACCACCACCACGACTGGACACTCGCGGCGTACTCAGGAAAGAGTAGCCGGGAGGGAGAAGCTCCGAGAGAGCGCTGTTATCACCTGGTTTTAGCCAGGTCTCTGTGAGCATGAGAAAATCCAAGTCGTGAGTGGAAATCAAGTCGTTCAGGATGAAGGTCTTGTTTGTGAGCGATCGGGTGTTAATCAAAGCTGCGTGCACCGACCTACAGTTCACCGACTGCTGAGTGGCATGATTGAGCGGGCGGAGATTCCCTCGTACGCAGCCCCGCACCTGAATCCTCACCGGCCGGCAACACGGAAGCAAACACCCAGCGTCAGGGAGGGCTGGTCGGAGCCACCGATAGCTGAACTCTAAGGAACGGGGCAGGTCAAATTTTCCGTACACCGTGGATTTTCCATTCAGCGAACAGCCAGAAACATCCGTACATAATGAAGCCAGGTAAGCCTTGAATCTTACAAGCACCCCTCCTCTTTTCCCACGTCTCCGCTTCTTGTTACGAGGCAACGTGCAGAAAGGACGCCACAGATAGACTGGCACAGCGGCTAACAGAGGCGGCGGCGTTTTTGAATGTCCATATTTAACAAAATCAGTCAGGTTGTTCACCGTATCCCGTATTTTTAGCAAGGTCAGGCGTTCATACACCAATAGCGATGACACATTATTAATGACACACAGGATAAATACAATAATTAGCAGGAAAGTCAAAAGACGTGGACGGCAGGCCATACACAGCGGCGCCATCATCTAACTGTAGTGAAATGTAGTGAATGTAGTGAATATATATGTAGTGAATATATATATATATATATATATATATATATATATATATATTCTTTTTGTTAAATATTTATTTTCTTGTTTTAGTTATGTTTTCTATTATAATATATGTTCAAACGTAATTTATTTCTGTTGTGAATTTGAATTTCAGCGTCGCGTGATCTTTCAGAAATTATTCTTAAATGCTGATTTGCTGATTGGTGCTAAATTATTAACAATGATTAACAGCTGCTTAATAGTTTTGGGGCATTCGTAATATTTTTTTTCAGTATTCCTCCATGAATAGAAAATTCAATGAACAACATTTGTTTGAAATAGAAATCTTTTGTAATTATAAATGTCTTAATTCAGTTACTTTTGATCAATTCAGTCTGTTCTTGTTGAATAAATGTATAAATGTATTATATTTGATGCAGCAGCAACACTGATAATAGTCAGAAATGTTTCTTGAGCATCGAATCAGGTTATTATACTGATCTCTGAAGGATCATGTGACACTGAAGACTGGAGAAATCTGCTGAAGATTCAGCAATATATCACAATATATATTTCACAGTACTGTTGTTAATGTAAAATATATATTAAAACATATTACTACAGATTATTAACTGACAGTGTTAAGTTGAAATAATAAGAGAAATGACAAGAAACATTAATGTAATGCTATTTTTGTTGACAATGTGGTAAGATAATATTAGTCACATCTGTAAGTCAGTAAATGAAATATAAAGGTTAACAGCTGGGCAAAACAAAACAAAAAAAATATAAACAAATAAAATAAAATCTCATATATAAATATATATATATATATATATATATATATATATATATATATATATATATATATATATATATATATGTTTGTGTGTGATGTGATGAAAACATCCACTGTACATGCTCTCTTCCGCTGGGTGTTTTGGAGTTTCAGTGTGCCCTCCTGGGATGAATAATGTTTTCGTGGGTGTGTTCGGTTGTTTTTTTGTTGGCCTGTTGTTAATCCACAGCTAAAGCCAGTGGCCACCTGTTCCCCATTTCCTCATCTGACTCTCTGCTGACATCTGCTGATACTATTTAGAATTATTTTAGAATTAGAATTTAGAAAAAACTACAAACATGGTGGATGCGCACGACCAATGTAGATAACGGGTTTGAGTTACTAATAATCAGCATTTAACCTGTTACATTTTTTTTTTTTTTTTGAGGTTTTGTGTTTCAGGCCTCATCTCTGAAAGCACAGATACACTGGTCTGAATCCATCTGTCATGCTCAGACCTGTTTTAAAAGCAGTTTCATTAACAAAGTCTTATAGCAAGTTTTATGAAATCCGTGCAGAAGAGAGCACACATTTTTTCTTTCATGCTGCTTAACACAATGCATTAAAGAAATGTGAGTTCACGGTGTTAAAGTTTAGAAGTAAACTGACAGACTCACCACAAATCACACCGCGTCATTTCCAGCGACATCAGCAGCCAATGAAGGAGGATCCAGCCCAGAATGTCAAAACAGAAAAAAAGGCAGAGAAATGTTTAAGAAATAAATAACATATTAAAGTATACTTGTTTTTTGTTTATTTTTCGTTTTATCATTATTCATATTTCACAATATATACTGTGTATGTATATACATACATATATATATATATATTTGTGCAATGAAACTATTGAAATTCAATAGACACTTGAAAGACATTCATTTTTGAATATTCTTACATTTTGGATATTCTTGGGCCTGCGTTTATGTTAATATTTTAAAAATATTATTTTAATATTTTATTTCAAAGACATTTCAATTCAGTTTTGTATGAAAACACATTGACTCCAAAGCCCTTCATTGTCTAAAGAAATATTCAAAGGTCCCATGACTTTTCCAGTAACTAGGGATTTATTGGAATTTTTGGGGGATTATGTAAATTTTACTAACAATTTCTACAACATAAATCATCATAGAATTATCATAGAAATACCTATGGAGCGTAACTATTTATTCATTTACATGAAATTCCTAGTACCAGAAACAACAAATTAGGAATTCAACTGGTCCTCGCACCATTGAAACAACATATGGAGGCATGGGTGGGAACTTAGGAGGATGTTCCAGTGGAGGACGGACAACCGGGAGGGGGCCAGCAGACAGAGACCATGGAGGAATGAGCCAGGGAAGAGACAAGAGGGACCTGGAACAGGAGGAGCCCAGCAGGACCCAGGCCACAGCCATACCGAAGGCCCAAGGTCACGGTGAAAGTGGGAGGAGCCATGGAGGGGGAATGGAGAAGGAATGGCCACTGACTCCAGGGGCGACCAAAGGCAGTGGAGCAGGTGGAGGAGGAGCCCGAGGCAGAGACGGAGAGCTGAAGAGCCAATGTGAAGGGGAGAATCTGGAGGTCCTAGGTGGAACCGATGACCGATGATGTGGATACAGGAGGCCGCATTGGAGCCAGAGCGACAGAGGACTGAGGTGGAGCTGAGGGGATGAAGGAGCCTGATGGAGTCAGAGGGACAAGGCGAAGCCAGAGCAGTGGAGTCCCGAGGCTCAGGATGGTCGACGCCAGACCAAGATGGAGCTGGAGGGACGAGGGAGCCAGGCAGAGCTTGTGGACTGCTGGGCCACTGCAGAGAGGAGGGAGCTAGGAGCCATGGTGGAGCCGACAGTTCTCAGGGAGCGGAACTCATCTCCATGCTCACACTATCCATGTCCTTCTCCCTCGTGGCAGGCGGTCTTGCCGGCTCACACACCTGGTCTGACGTCACAGCGTCTGACTCCGCGGCGATCCTCAGCTTTGTCGTCTATGCGGCGATGGCTCATCGGTTACAGGGGGGCTCTGGCTCTCTGTCAGTGGCGGGCTCGGGCATGCACTCAGCACATCGCTCTGGAGTGGACCTGGCAAGATCCCCAATGGGACAGATGGTAAATGGCTACTGGTTTATACTCCACAAAGTCCACTCCACGAAGGCGGTGAATTCCTCCTAAAGATCATCTTCAGACGACAATGCTCTGCACTCAGCAGAGCGCGTCATCCGGGTAGCTGGTGATGTTAGCTAGCAACAGGAACTGCCTCGTATGGTCCTCGAGAGAATGTCCTTCCTGCTCCAGCAGGAGGAGGAATTCGGGGCGATGGGGAAAAAAAAAGGACTGAGTAAAACCAGAAAACAAATGGAGGGGAGACACACAATTTCAATTTTGTAGGTCGGGTCTTCTGTCATGTTACGCTGCCGGAAGTAACATGGAGTCGAGAATAATCAAGAGAGTCTTTATCAATCCAATACAGGGGTAAATCCAACATGGAACACAGGAAGAAGACACACATACTGACTTGTGGACCTGACAAACAGAAACTGAACAGACTTGGACCTGTATACATAAGATAATTGGGGGAAACACAGTTGAGAGTAATGACTAATATAACAGGGACATGGGGAAAATTAGACACACCTGGAATCAAATAAACCAACCACAGGGGACAGAAACTGTGTCACAGGGGCAATAACACACATAATGAGTCCAGGGGTGTGACACACACAAGACATTAACTGATGGACTGGATTGGTGTGGATTATTCTGATGTTTTTTATGAGTTGTACTTTGGACTCTCCTTCTGACAGCATGCATTCACTGCAGAGGATCCATTGGTGAACAGGTGATGAAATGCTACATTTATACAAATCTGATAAATAAACAAACTAATATACAACTGGGATGGCTTGAGGTTGAGTACTTTTTCATCAAAATGTTTGTTTTGGGGTGAACTAGTCATCTTGGGTGAAAAAGTTATCTTTAGTCTCCCTTAGAAGTTTGCTGCACCCTAGCCGAACATCACTGCACTAAACCGTTAAGTAATTTGTGCCAATTTAAAGTGTGGTCAGTCGTACTAAAGGAAAGAATGTGAGAGGAAGTTCTATTCTAAACTCAGTCAACTTTGATAGTTCTCTCTACCTCAGCAGACTGAAAAAAATAGCAGAGAGAAAAGAGAAACTGAAAATATGAGCAAGCTCTCTATAAATACTCTTATCACTCACTAGTAATGTTCAATATTTAATGTTGCCCATAATTAAACCAAACCCCCATTAAGCTGAAGACAGGTGCCTCGTGTTTCATTATTCTGATCCTTTCTTGCTCCCCTGAATTCCATTTCCAAAAGATAGGGAAGAACATGAATTGATCAAGCGAATGGTATATAGATGACATAAATCTAAGGTTTTTAGAGAAAAATAACTCAAATTCTGTTCCTCACGCAATGCTATTTCATCTAACTTTGAACATATACACAAAACACACAGACAATTGTATTTAACCCTTCTCATCTTCTAACGAGTATTAGCATTCCATTACATTAAGAATTCACCACAAACATTACTCATCAGGATGAGAAGACTATGGTAATCCTTGTTGTGAGAAGAAAAGAACTATACTGTGGTCTATGGGGGATTGAGTTTTTACTTTATGTGGAAATAGTCAAGGTTAGGGTTCTACTTGTACTAAATGTAAACTAAATTGTAATTTTGTCATTATAAATGTGTATTCACATATAAAGTTTCAGTAAAAATTACATTAAAGTGTATTGAAGTATCATAAATGTATACTAGTGCGTTCATATCATAGTACATTCATCAGTACACATTTCAGACCATTTAGAATAATTATGAAATTACATTTGAAGATGAACTTAAAAACTACTTAAGTGTGTTAGAAAAGGACTCTTCAGCTAAAGTTCAACTGATTGCATTTAACATGAATTTAAACTATATAGCATTTTTATTATTATTATTTAATTGTAAATAACACACAATTAAGTGTCTTAAAACATTGCACTGAGTTTGTAAGTATGTTTGTTCAAAGGTTATTATTTCAATAAGCAGTAGTTTTTAAAGGTACTCTATGCTAAGTATGCTTCTTTTTTAATCTAGAGTAACACTTAAAATGTATGAATTAAATACCTAAACCAAAACCTTAAAAAAGGACTCAAATGCTGATTTAAGAGTAATTTATGTACATTTTGGTCTTGTCAACAGTAGAATTTTTTTATTATTATTATTGTTACAGGTGTACTTGCACCTAGTAACCACAGGTATAAGGAAACATATTAATTCATACCAAAATGAAAATTCTGCATATTTTATTGACACTCATTAAATTTCAAATCGGTAAAGCTTTCTTGAAAAAGAGGATATTAAAATGTTTCAGTTTTTTATTATTTTATTTATTTATTTACAATGAAAGTCAATGGTCACCAAAACTGTTTACCAACATAAAAATCTTATTTTGTGTTCCACAGGAGAAAGAAAGTCATATAATTAAGGACAATAATGATCACAAAATTTTGACTGATTGAATTTTAACTGTTAAACAGAAAAGCAACACATTTTTTATTTTATTTGGCTCATTTTGAATTAATATAATGTTTTATTTATTTATTTAATTACATTTTCATCATTTACAGTGCCCTTCATAAGTATTGGAACAGTGAAGACAAAATTGTTCTGTTTGCTTTGGAGTTAAGACATCTGTAAATATGATTAAAAGATGAATATGAGACAAAACTACAGAATGTCATATTTTATTATTGTGATTCAACACAAAGATGTTTTACCAGCTAACAAGATCAGCACTTTTAGAGTTTAATATTCCTATCTGATGTGAGCAGAAGTATTGGAACAGTTGCCTCACAGGTCTTCTAAGTGTTCAGCTGTGTCTATGGCATGGGCATGCATGGCTGTCTCTAGAACAGGACCTCTTCATTTTAATGATGACTTAATGTATGATGGCAGTAGTGGAATTAATTTGGAAGGGTACAAAATCATCTTGGCTCCCAATATTCAAGAAAATGCCACAAACTCATTAGAAAGCACTTCATATTGGATCAAGATAATGACCCAAAACCCCCTGCCAGTTCAGTCAAGGACTTTATCAGGGCAAAGAAATGTAAAGTCTAAGACTGCCCAAATCAATCTCCAGATCTAAATCTGATTGAACATTAATTTCACCAGCTGAAGAGTAAAGACAGAAACTCCCCAAAACAAGCAAAAGTTGGAACTGACTGCATTAAAGGCTAGGGAAAAGCATTTCAAAGCATAAGACCAAGAGTCTGGTGATGTCTATGGGCTGCAGACTCACTGCTCTGATTGCATGCTAACTAAATATTAGCTTTTAAACTTTGACATCTGCCTTAAATTCAACTGTTCCAATACTTCTGCTCACATCAGATAGTGGGATGAACTCTTAAAGTGCTGTCCTTTTTATTTGGTAAAACGTGTATGTGTTGAAAGTATGTGTATGTGTTGACCTAATAATAAAATGTTTTGTCGCATATTCATCTTTTAATCATATTTTCAAATGTATTGACTCCACAGCAGAGAACGCAATTTTGTCTTTACTGTTCCAATACTTATGGAGGGCACTGTGTACAAAGAACTTAAACTTTCACAGATGTATTAATCTGTCAGGTTTAAATATAAATTCATATACTACATTACATGTATATAAATGAAATATGGTCAAATATGATACAAAAATGATGGGAAAATAACTGCTAATGATTAAAGTTTCAAACCCTGAACAGCAGTGAATATGACACAGCATTCAGCTTTAAGAACTTAACATTCATATCTGCTGTTTTCTCTCTAGACAAACCACTTCACATCCCATCACAGCTCAATGAAATCTTCAGATATGCAGACGACATGGCTATTATTGGACTCATAAATGACAATGCTGAAATCTCATACTGAGCACATCAAAAAAGCACACAATACACTACAACAACACATCAAAAACACTAAAGCACATTGTTGATCTCAAGCTTAACACTAAAAAACAGTTGTAACACTAAAATATCTAACTAAAAATAACCCATACAGACTTACCAACGCTTCCAGCCACTCTTCACAAAGCAAAGCCCACCTGAGATTTTCCCCTCCATAATTTAAATTTTGAGCAAAATAAACCTCCAGGCTAGTGTATGCCCAGACCCTAATCTGCACTTTAATACATTAAATATGACCTATATATCCATCCCTCTGAATAAACCCAGCATATTGAATGTGTTGTTTCTTAGTGAACTCTCTGGTTGTTAATAATGCATTTGGTACATCCTTCCTCTCCCTTTCTCACTATTTTTCCTGTGATGTAACACATTTCAAAGGGTTATGGAGTTGCAAAAATTGTTGTAGTGTACACGTGTACCATAAAAAAAGCTTGTTTTTCCAGGGGTTTGATTTTAACCCATTTTTCAGGGGTTGGTGAGCCAAAGTGATAGTTTCAGCCACATCTGTATCTGTATATTATAATATATCAGAATTCACACCATTAAGATTTATTTTCTTATAATCTGGGAGTCTAGCTGACATGTCGCAAGGTCATGTAAGAATACTCAACACTCTATTCACTTGGATGCTTCAAACAATGATTTTCACACATGATCATGCACAAATGTCTAAAAAGAGCTGTAAAACAAAAAATCTAAATACTGCTCATTTATATGAAACTGCTCTTCTTTTCCACTCGAGCCAATGTTTACAGATGCACGACATTTAAGTGAGGGGGAGATGGGCGAGAGATTGCTCATTTCTCTGCAGTACGATAAATAACACCATAATAAAGCATATTACATAACTCACAGCCGCTGACACGAATTGAAACGGAACCATCAGCATCAAATCTGTTTTACACGACTGAAACTGATCGAAATGGTCGGACATTACCAAATAAAAACATAGAATGCCAACGAAGATCCAGCACCGCATCGAAATGACAGATCTCACGCCAGAATAATGCAATAAAAATAACCATGCTAGCAATGAGCGGAACATTCATATCTATCTGATTGCGCAAATAAATCCAGCTGTACAATTTTTTTGTGTTTTATTTGGATCGGTCTAATGCGCGCGCTGATCCGGCTGAAGGCGCGAACCGCTCTTAACGGTCACTGCTGTAACTATAGCAACATTATCTGTCAATCATCAGCACAGTAGCACACCTCATTAATAACCAGTCGCACCTCCAAAATAACGCTAGTCAGGGATATATTTCACTATTATGACCGGCCGGTTTAATGGCGAACCCAGAAAGAGTAAGTGTTTACCTGAGGCGAAGAAAAGGCACTGTCCTTATCCGCGTTCTGTGGGTTTCCAGTGCAATAAGACAGTTTTTTAGTCGACGCTGTGCTCTTTCGTAGGCGAGCGTCACAGCTCTCTGATGATTCTCTGATGTTCAGATCTGCTGTGAGAGTTACTGTAGTTGTAAAAGATCTGGAAACTGGTCGTAGGTTCAAACCTCAGCAGGGTTAATCTATGGACTACCAATGAGCTCTTGATCAAGACACTTAACCTTTGAAAACGTGGGGCTTCTCTCACAAAACCTTGCACAAACAAAAGAAAATGATCTTTTGTATAATGGAAATTAAACCTTTATTAATTCAGAAGTCATTCGTGTTTGTATTATGAAATAACTTTCATGTCAACTAAAGGAATAGCTGAAAATGAAAACTCATCTTCGGATCCTTGGCAGTGAATGGCTGCCGTCAGAATTGAGACTCCAAACAGCTGATAAAAACACAACATTAATCCAATAGGCTAATGTGAGTAATCCAAAAGTCGTCTGTCCATGATATTGCTTTCTCTGGTGAAAAAGTAATCTTGTCTGAAACAGGAGAGAAATATGCACAGATCAGTCAGCGTTTACACGTGAACAGTTCTGAAAGTTTTGTTGTTGTTGTGTTTCACCGGAGGAAGTGTTGCATGGATTATGGATTCATATTTTGACCAGAATCAAAGGTTACAACAATAGATTTTTTTTTTTTTTTTTTTTTTACAAACACACTGATTTTCACTTTAACGTTAAATGATTGAGTGGATTTGTGTGGACTACTGAATTTTTATCAGCTGTTTGAACTCTCGATTTGACAGCACCATTTCACTGTTCATAAACACATCTTCGTCTTGGAGGGCCAAAAATCTTCAAACAGTTATAGAAATAACATTAAAATGGCAGTTTTCTTAGTCCCGCTCCCGCTGAATCTCTGACCATTGCCGCCTGCTCCCACAATACGTATTTCACTCCCGTGATTTTCATGTACATTTCTTTACTTTAAACATTATAATATTGCATAATTTTTGCGCCTCTGTTTACAAAACACCGGAGCACATGCAGCTAAGGTTAGGGGCGGGATGTTAAGACACATTAGAGGTGGTTTAGCCAATCACAACACACTGGGCTAGCAAACTAATCAGAGCCCATCACCTATTTCTTAGAGAGGAGTTTCATAAAAGCAGGAAATGATCAGCGTGTTTCTTAGAGAAGGGACAGAGTGGTGTGGAATAAAGGTAAATTATGTGATTTTTTTTAAACAAATCATTAATACATGTTACACTACAACCCATAAACACAATCAACCCAAGAAAAAAAGTCAACCACCCTTTTAATCATTTTCAAGAAACAAAAAAAACCCCACATCTTTCACCTTCATTTGACCCTCTAAGTTTAGCACTCTCTATTCTAATGTCAACATTAACAGTATTTTATTAAAAAATACTTGAACCTCTAACATTTGCACTCTATATTCTATTTCTATTTTAACCATTTGTTTTATTTAATATGAAAAAGTCTGTTTTTTCCTACTTATTTTCTTTTTATTTAAAAAAAAAAATCACCCTCTAACACTAGCATTCTTTTTCTATTATATTTGTTTTCTTCTTTTTATTATAAAATTAAAACTATGTACGCTAAGCTGTTTTAGGCAAACCCCGCTCCTGAACCCCACCCCCACTGTCCTCTTTTCGGAAAAATAAAACATGGTCACCAAATGAATTTACATTTACAGCCTTAATAACACAACAACTGCAGCAGAACATCCTTAGCCTGTAACGATCACGATCCAGTAAGACACAGGGAGAAAGCGATCTAATTGCAGGTATGTTTATTGAGGAGTAATCCAAAGAATAATCCAACAAGCCGGGTCAAAACCAGACAACAATCCAAAATAAAACAAACAGGGAAGGGACAGGAAAGGGAACAGGAAGACGAGGAATCTCAGAGGACGAGAAGACTGGGATC
The DNA here is from genome assembly GCF_003368295.1 of Carassius auratus. Classification (NCBI taxonomy): domain Eukaryota; kingdom Metazoa; phylum Chordata; class Actinopteri; order Cypriniformes; family Cyprinidae; genus Carassius; species Carassius auratus. The sequence goes on from NC_039298.1 coordinate 2,104,864, forward strand.
ACGAAAGGTAAGGACTCCATCCAGACAGCAGGAAAGGACTGGTAAATATAGGGAGGCTAATGACAATTAAGTGAAAGCACCTGGTGCAATTAGCAGGAGTGCAATTACTGTGAAGAAGGGACAAGGCTAGTGGTAAACCGTCACCGAAAAGGTCAGCCCCGTCACATACAATGTGCGGCAACCAGACAGACGGAAAGAGAATCAGCTCTACCATGTCAATCTTCTGAAGCGCTGGGTCAGGACCGGGCCCCAGCTCTCGGCCTACACCAGCTCAACTCCTGTGGTTGTTGATATGGATCCCCAACTCTCGGCCTGGTCAACACCTGGTCAGTCAGTTTCCGGATGTGTTCTCCCCCCAGCCTGGGCGGGCCCACTTCTTAGAGCACGATGTCCACACACCACCGGGGACCATCCTCCGGCAGCGGCCCTACCATGTCCCGGAGGCTCGGCGACACACCATTGAGGAAGAGGTACAGGAGATGCTGAGGTTAGGGGTAATTGAACCATCATGCAGCCCATGGTCCAGCCCCATCGTCATGGTTCTAAAGCCCGATGGCACCCTCCGCTTCTGTAACGACTCCCCGCTGCCTTAACGAAGTCTCAGAATTTGACTGCTACCTAATGCCACATGTCGACGAGTTCTTGGACCGTTTGGGAAGGACCCTGTTCATCTCGACCCTCAACCTCACCAAGGGCTACTGGCAGGTCCCCTTAACGGAACAGGCCAAACCGAAGACGGCCTTCTCTACCCCAAGTGGCCACTGGCAGTACCGGGTCCTTCCCAGCCACTTTCCAATGGAAATTGAATGTCCTCCAATGACCGCATCAAGCGTATGCGGCGGCCTACCTCGACTATGTTGTCGTTCATTCAGAGACTTGGGAGAACCATCTCGAGCAGCTGCGGAGGGTGCTGATGGAACTACGCCGGGCTGGCCTGACCGCCAACCCTCGGAAGTGTCATCATGCCCTCGCCGAAACTAAGTACCTGGGATACAAGGTGGGTCGCGACCTTATTAGACCGCAAGAGAAGAAGGTGGCAGTTATCCTCTCCGTGCCGCGGCCCACCTCCAAAATGCAGGTACGGGCCTTTTTGGGGTTGGCAGGGTACTACCGCTGCTTTATCCTTAGCCTCTCCCCTGACAGACCTGACCAGGTAGGGGCAGCCGGAGAAGGTCCCGTGGACCCCCAAGACTGCGTTCCACTGGATAAAGGCAGCCCTTACTATGGAGCCAGTCCTCCGAGCCCCCAACTTCAACTGCCCCTTCCTGCTGCAGACGGATGCATCCGACACCGGGTTGGAAGCCATCCTATCGCAGAGCCACAACGCTGCTGAGTGGTCTCAATTTGTAGATACTCAACTGATATTCACAAATAAACTAACTAGCTACCAGTATGACCACTGCATACCACCCTGTAACACTTTTAAAAGAGTCATGTATCATGAAATAATCATGAAAAGGTATCATGAAATAAACAATTCACATTTTACAGCAATTATTGACATTAATTGATATAAATTAAAGTTCAAATATGAACAGTACTGATTGTTTGTGTACAAGCAACATTCCATCGTATGGCAAAAACATGAAACGTACAGCAATTAAAAACGTTTTTTAATGAAAGATTATTTATTTGATATTTATTTAATTAATTTTTAACCCAGGTTAGTTAAATGTTACAAATAATAATGTTATTGTTACATTAGTGTATGATGAAACATAACCTAGCCAGTTCTTAAACAGGGTGTACAATGGAGTTTCGTGTATACAGAGTTGTTCACAGTGTAAAAGAGATGGATTCTGATGTTAAACATGGCCAAAGTTGAATATATATATATATATATATCGTGGATCTAATGATGTAGACGAGAACGGAAGTCCTTATATGAGAATTTCTTTCGGAAAAGCGTGCTCGCGCACACGTATGCCAGAGGAGAGCGAGACCGCGCACATCAACGCACTTCAAAATTGTCGGCAGCACTGCATAGGATTTGTCCGAGAATGCCTCCAAATAAGTGCATTTTTGGATGTGAGGGAAAGTTTACTGTGTTCAGCTTCCCCAAGGACCCAGTGTTACATGAACAGTGGTTGCGATTTGTTTTTTCCAGGGCAGCAACGGAGTGTATCAAGTGTGTATTTGTACATTTGCCTTTTATTTATTCTTGCCATATTAAGTGACTTTCGAAATCAATAATCCACAAAATATATATATATAAAAATATAAATTCTTTATTGGAAAATAAAAGTGCATCAGAAAATAACTCGCTGGTATCATTGCCAGGTAATTAGAATGAACACAGAGTAATACAGTACACATACCAAACTACATTTAAGAGTTAAACGACAGTTACATAAATTAGTACAATCTGTACACGGTCTTCTTACAGTATTTACACAAGGTGTATTCGTCATTGTTCAGTTCATTTCCTATGAAATAAACATTTAACAACATCTCATTATCATTATCTCATTTGATGGAGTGTTTTCTTCCCAAAATACTTTAGGACTCATTAGTGATTTTCATACTTGACAGATTGGGTTCAAGCAGATACAAAATTATTAAGGTCAGTTGTTAAATATTGTTCCTTGTTGTAAAGTAAAAAATAATCATAAATAGTGATAACCCAACTGACAAATTAAACTGAAAACTACATATCAAATGTATGATTACATTATTGTCATTTCAGTCTATTCTTGTATTGAGGAAAACATTCTTGAAATTAACTCATTTTTATGAATTATTTAATTATAAGTAGGCTACTTCATGTATACAATGTATTAAAGGAATAGTTTACCCAAAAATAATCATACATTAAAAAAGTCAACAATATATATAATTGTTTAACCTCAGACTAAACCATGCCGAAAGGAGAATTTTTCAAAAATCTTCATGAGCTTTTTTTTGTACAATGACCGTGTATAGTGACCAAACTGTTATCAATTTAAATTTTAGTGTGTTGCTTATAAGAAATTATAGCATGAGATCAGAATCTAGAATACAGTGAAACACTGGTATGGACTATAGTTTGGTTTTGGTTCTGTTGTGCTTTTTGTGCTCCGTTTTCTGAGCTTTACAGATGTGGTATGAATTTCATTGTATGGAAAAGACCTGTGTCAAGATACTCCAAAAACTCTCTATGTTCCAAAAAAAAAAAGCGTTAATGGTTTGAAACAAAATGCAGTCGAGTAAATGATAACAGAACTGTAATTTCGGAGTAAACGATTCCATTAACACAAAGTTGTCAGTGCTTCAGGTCTGCTATAGCAGGACCAGTCAAACAGCCGGATGACTTCAGAGCTTCAGAAAACACAAACAAGAGAAGAAACGCTTGCGGGGCCATTATCAATGCCCACTTCATGTCAAGATTTAGATCACGTGACGTGAGAATTTCAAGGTTCAGTTAAACACGGAGCTGCCTCATGTGCACATGTGCTTGATCGTCAGTGTGTGTGTGTGTGTGTGTGTGTGTGTGTGTGTGTTACACGGGACAGCTCCTCACATGTCATTATCGTAGTCCCCGATCATTCTCCGTGAGTTTGAGGCGAGGAAGATGTCGTTCTCACGGGGGCAATCGTGATGACAGGAGCAGGTCTTAATGAACATCATCTTCTTCCTGAAGGAGTCTCCTTCGGGACAGCGGAACTCCACCTCGGCCGTGACGGTGGCGTGAGGCGTGCAGCAGCGGCCGTCCGTACACACTCCGCAGAACCTCGGCTTATACCGCCTGACGCTGTGGCATCCGGACAGTTCGAAACGCATCCCGCGCTGGCTCTTAGGGGTCCGCACACACTTCTTCCCTCTCTGTAAAGAGAAAGATGAGGGCTATTCATATTTGACATGGTTTTTGATGGGTTTAATGAGAAAAAAGCCCCAAAACAAACTAAAACTAAAATTGGAAAACATTTTATTCGTTTTGGCTGTTCCTTTACATGACGATGCCGTTTTGGTGGTCTAAAAATGGTAACTTTTGAAAACTGGTTTTAAAGTGTGAGTTTTTAAAAACAATACCATTATCATCCCATTATCGTGTATTTGTGAAAATGGTGACAATGCCAACTACTGTACTCCAGGACACTGGCCCTACAGAAACAGGATCGGACAACCCTGATCCGGTGGCTTTTTCTTTTTAAGATCTGAAATCACTTGCATATACTGTATGCTGTTGCCTGTGCAGACTGCATGCAGATGGTGCACTAGGATATCAGTAGATTTACATCACGCAAAACACAGACATGGAAGGTAAACCTTTGGTGATCTGTGCCATTAAGTAGCTATAAACATGGTGACAGTTTAACTAGTATGATTAACTGATTAGTTTAGTTTGGAGTTGGGGAACTACAACTCAAATTAACTGGGACTTGGACAGAGTAGGCTAGACTCGGACAGGGACTTAAAAATTTAATAAACAAATCCATGTCATGTGTAACATAAAAGGATAATAAAAAAGAATAACAATAAGTAACAAAATAAAATTAATATTAAAATACATTAATAAACATCTCCCACTCAAACTCAACTTGTTAAAAACTAGAATTTGACTGAATTTAAATCGATTAAAACATTTTATTTTATTTATTTTTTTCACATGCCATCTCCAGGGCGCTATAGTTACTTGCCTTAAGGCCAGGATAATAATTAATTTTCCATGTTCCATAACCCACAATTGAGTGTGCTAACCTTTTTAGAAGTGTACTCTATTGATTTGGCAATGTGTACTGATGCATTGGGCCTACGCACACTACACAGAAGACCCTTTGTTTTTGAGTGCTCAAGATGACATTTACGTCACACAGTCTGTTAGCAAGCCAGAGCAGAACAAGGCCAATAGATGTTTGGTTTAACTTAGTGCTCTCTTACCTTGATGTCCTTTTCCAGCTCTGCATTGCAGGGGCGGTTCATGCACATGCGGGTCTCCCGTTCCAGCTGGCATTGCCTATTGTCATTGGTTACACGAGAGGACACCCCCATGCCACAGGTTGCAGAGCATTCGCTCCAGTCAGTGGTCTGAGCGATGCAGTTGTCCCTTGCGCTCTCAGGCTGGACATCCGGACCAGACAGCTCTCTATATGCTGAAAGAAGAAGAAGTCCCTGTTAAATTCATGCACCAGTGACAACTTGCAAAGCATGTTATAATATTGTCATTGCAGTGTGGCTTGTAAAATGAGTTTGTTTAGGTAATAGACAAGCTTGGTCAAGGACAATATTTCAAGGGCCTGATGTTTGGCTGAATGTCACTTCACTTTATCGAACCCCCAACTGCTCCCCGGGCGCCGCAGCATAAATGGCTGCCCACTGCTCCGGGTGTGTGCTCAGAGTGTGTGTGTGTTCACTGCTCTGCTCTGTGTGTGTGCATTTCGGATGGGTTAAATGCAGAGCACAAATTCTGAGTATGGGTCACCATACTTGGCTGAATGTCACTTCACTTTAACTTCACTTTCAACATAGCATGAAGCAAAATGAAACAAAAGTTGACTTGCCGATTGACCTACCAGCCATTACTGACTGGAAGGTGTCTTCCTGTGGGATCTGGTCGCACACCCACTCCTCACAGCACTTGCCGGGGATCTGGACGCGTCTTGGGTAGGGACAGTCTGGAGAGGGCAGCCGTATGTTGCTTGCACATGTTGGTACACAGCCGATCACCCCATTTATGCAGACACATTGATGTTTGCAGCTGGGCTGAAATGTCTCACCACTGCGGTAAATCACACCACCGAGGTCGCACGTCTGACCCTCTTGAGCTGCAACACGTGAAACAGCCATAAGATAAGTTAGGACAACACTAAGAGGCTCCCACTTGTGGACAAAAGGTGTAGTGGAATACATGCATAAACATTTCAATTCTCTCCTCATTAAATTCCAAAGTGCAACATTGTACTCACCCATGCAGATGCCTGTCTCAGTGTCACTCAGCACTCCATAGTCACAATACAGGTCCTTATGATGGTCGCATGGCTCCAGGAAAGAGCAGGGCTCTCCTGCCTGTCGGGCGCACACCTTACAGCAGCTGCAGCCGTCCAGCACTAGACTGGTGCCTACAGGACATAAAGGGCTCTCAGCCGGGCAGTCACAGGGCTGAGAGCAGTCCTGACACAGCGCCTTCATCGAAGATGACACAATGTTAGCTTTCTCTCATTAATCTGTGGTAATAATAATTTTATTAACTCCCAACATTATTCTAAAATGTCTATGTCTGACTGGGACAAATTAATTGCCACTGTATAATCAGAAAGTCCATATGCAATATTCTTGATAGCCACAAGGGGGATATAATATGCATTACAGTTAATACAAGTAACTTGGGATAGTGATGTTTTGAAAATACACTAGCATATCTTCAGCCATTAAAACATGTTCGAAATAATGAATGGTGTAGAAATATATGAAAGGTTTTAAAATTGTGCCTGCAACACTGAAACAATTTTCACTCAGCAATCGCAAGTAAATTTCACAAATAGGTAGTAACTGTGAATTTATTTAAATATGTTTACAGCAGTAGAATATACTAAAGTAGTATTTTCTTGTAAAACTTGTATTTTCTTTGATAAATAATGTTGATTCATTAGACATGTTTTTTTTATTAAATACAACTTATATTATACATAAATATTACGTAAAATACATTCATTCAGATGGCAGACTGGAGTCTTAGCACTGTTCTCAGTATCACAAAATGACATGCATGCACAAACCAGTATAGTGTGTAATCTTCACATTAAACGTTATTATGGGAAACTTTGTTAGAATGCACTTAATTAAAGCTAATTAAACCAATTACCTAAAACTACACTTGTGGCTAACCGCCTCACTCTGCAAACAGTAGCACACAGATTAATTACTATGTATATTATGTCATTTCAGATGATAGTAAAATAATACATTGTTAATCTACATAATCAAATCAACTAACTTATTGTAAATTCTGCACAGTGCTAATATCAATAGAGCTTTTACTTTCAATATATCATTGTTGTGTTCCCTCACCGTATGTATAAGCAAGCAGATAACGATGCATGATGGGGTGATTACTGTTCCAGCCATTTCCTCCGAGAGTTCCCTACAGAAGCGCACACTCCACAGGTTTGTTTTGGTTCTCTGGTGTGTGTAATTGCTGTCAGACTGCAGGATTGTAGTGGAGTAGAGAGCAGAGAGCCCCTTTTTAAATACTGCAAGAATGGGGTGTAGCCCACCGGAGTCAAGCTATGCCACGCGACCCAGAGGGGTGAAAATATTTCAATTCCAGATGGTTTCCCATAATGTTTGAAAACTCAAGAGATGCTGTCGACCAGCCTTTCAATTAATCTTACTACAGATTCCAGAGCGTGCACATGGGGGGAAAAAGGTCTGGTTTCTGCACATGGTTTGACTCCTGTTTGTCTGAATATTATTGTGGGCCAGTCAATCGGCACTGTCCAACATGCTTTGGCAGATCATAGATTAGAATGTTCATCAGATACTGTTGAAATGCAACTGTTTAGATGTCATAAGTTATTTGCAAAAACTATGCATGCACGCTTCATGTTTGGACTGGCACTGCATTTAACAGCAAAAACAAAACTGATATGCACAGACTGTTTTGATACAAAATAATTTTCCACCACATGATGTCATGCTTGACAGGCCTGCAGGGCAGAGGATATGACACGGCCCACGATTACATTTTTGTTGAGACTAAATTACAAAGAGGACAGTGTGAAGTTGAGTTTATTGGAAACCCAAAACAAGCTCATGAAATCCATCTGTGTCAGATACAGAGAAAGAAACATGGTAGAATAAAATTGTTTATTTTTTCCCACCTTGCAGCTATTTCCTGAAGCATGTAAATCTCCTGAGGTTCTGAGGCATGCTCAAAATAAGTCCTTAAGTTCTAAAAAAAATCAAGCATCAAAAGCTGGGCTGAAGAAGGTACAAATCCACAATGACTTGCAGGCAAAATGTCCAATAGCATAAAGAACAGTTCCCATTCAGGTCAGTAAGATCTGTGTAAAAGTCTTTCTAAGTAATCCAAACATGGGTCTTAAGAAAACATGTATTCACTATAGATCTGCCTAATCAGAAGAACTTCAAATACACCTAATGCAGGTCTTAAACACACACACACTCTCTAACAAGTGTGATATAATTGAGCAAATAATGAACAGGAAATCAGGAGGACGTTGAGGAAGGCACTCTCTGTTTCCCTCTTCTGGACAGACCATCATGTGACAGGGCCCCCCCTTCACGGCCAACTCCAGATGGCCCAGGACGGTCAGGATGTAGGTGATGAAATTTTTGGATCAGGTCTGGTTCCAAGATGTGTTGTGCTGGCACACAAGTATGTTCCTCAGTCCCGTATTCCTCCCAGTTGACCAAGTAGTAAAAAACCATGGCCACGCCATCTTGAATCTAATGATCTCTTCACTGTATACATGGGGCCACCTTTTATAATGTGAGGAGGGTGAGGGGCGGGAGCTGGAGAAGGAGGTTATTACCGGTTTCAATTGAGAAAGATAAAAAGTAGGTCTTACTCTCATAGATCTAGGTAAGACAAACTGGTATGTATGTAACAGGACTGACCAATGAGGTGATTTTAAATGTGCCAACAAATCTTTGGGCAAATGTTTGGGATTCAACTCTTAAGGGCCAGTCTTTAGCTGAGATCCTGACATTTGTCCTATTCTAAAGAGTGGGTATGTAAATGCTTCTTGTAATGAGTGTTACAACAGTTAGAGCTGTAATCGGGCCTTAAATGTTAGGCCCGACAGGACCTGAGCCCGACAGGTTTCGGCCCGAGCCTGACAAGTACATTTTGACTGACAGCTTTTTAAAAGCCCAAACCCCTTTACAGCCAGACATTATTCAAATGTGCACAGCTCTTTTGCCTTTTGTCAAGAATGAGTCATTTATACATGTTTTAACATAATTTATTCATAACTAACATAGACTTGGAAGTTGGAACAAAGAAATAAAATAAGTCCTCTGTGACATCTTAACATCTCAACACTCTAAATAGGCACAGGCTCGTTTAACCTATAAATAGACCAACACACCAATAAAAACAAGTCTTTTTTAACAAATTATATTAAGATCAATTTTAAATTAAGATGGGCATTTGGCAATAACGAAATTGTGATAAAGGCTCCGCCGGATTTGCCTCGCAGCTGACATTTAATAAAAGAATAATGCCAACATTAGCGTATGTACTCTGTCTACATTATGCAATTAAGAATCAATGAATATTTAGTTATTATTTGAAAAACCTTTACTCAAAGCCATTAGGCTAAGCCTACATATTTTTGTGGAGGAAATATTGAATCAACTGTAGATGTCTTCAGCGCGTTCCTGCGCTCACTGATGGTGCATCATTATTCACTCATTATTCTCATTATAAACATGGTCAAAACTTTTCCACACCTCAGAGTTTGCTTTAGTTGCTGGTGCAACCAAAACGTAATCGCCAGAGGCAAGCCTCCATTACACCTACTCAGCATCCATTTTTGCATCTTTCGCTAACCGAAACACATCACATGACCGCAGCGCAAGCCCGAGCCTGACCCTAGCCTGCATAAGATGACATAAATTAAGCATGAACCCGCCCGAACCCGACCGAACCCGTCGGGTCCCATCGGGTCCCGTTGGGTTCGGGCAAAGATCTTCAGCTCTAACAACAGTGTTACCTTCAGATACTGGCAAGCTAGTAGTACAATCCATGGATATTTGAGACCAGGGACACTGTGGGATGGGCAGGAGCAGTGGAAGACCAGCAGGACACTGATTAGAAGAGATCAGAACTTTCTTGACACTAAAACCATCTCAGAATAAAATCCAAAGTCTTCTCTACTCCTTAATGTCCAGCAAGAAGAGAGGTGTGGTCACATTTAAGGACCTCAGATCTTCCTTGGGAATAAACATGCATCCTGTTGGAACCTTATCTGGAATGCAGTTTCTTCAATGGACTGGCAAATAGGTGCCAGAATGCATTCTCTGGGAATGATGAGCTCTGAGGAAAGGTTCTTCTGGGAATAATCATACTGGTGTGGCATGGCGTCGGCCTTAACAGTTGATCCAGATATGAAGAAATCACAAAATAAAAACATGTTAAAAAGATGGCCCACTTATTATACCGAGGGTTACTGGGCTTTGCATGCTGTAGACAGGACAAGTTCTTGTGGACTGTCCACACAGTGAAAGGATGCTTGGACCCCTCCAGTCAGTGGTGCCACTCTTTTAGTGCAAGTTTTACAGCTAAAAGTTCTCAGTATCCCACATGGTAATTTATTTCAACTGAAGACAGTCTTCTGGAAAAGAATGAGCACAGTTGAACTTTGTTATCAATGAATGATCTCTGAAAGAGAATTGCTCCTACTCCCACTTCAGGTGCATCCACCTCAACAAAAAAGGATATTCAGGTTCTGGGTGTACTAAGATTGGGGCATAAGACAACAGTTTCTTTAATCTGTAAAAAGACTTCCGAGGACCAAGGAAACTGAGGGTTGTGAAACTGCAAATAGGGGTAATCCAGGATCAGGGGTTCTTTAGAAAAATTGTCGGCTGCACCTGAATCCACAAATGCTTTCAATGTAATCATCTTCTCCTTAGTATCCCCCTTAGTGAGGGTAGCTGACAAAAGTAAATGGGAGTGAGGAGTGTGCAGGCCCACTCACTAGGGTCCCCTCACCCCCTAGTGAGCCATAGTAAAAAAAAAAGCATCTCTCTCTTTCCTTAGGTGACTGGTTAGTCGGTTCTTAATGACATAGGTCTAGTAGCCTTCTTGCTGCCCTACGGCCACTCACTGTAAGATCAAACACCTGCTGAAGAGTGTCTGTGAACACCTGTAGATATAAGCAAATGGGAGACTATTGTCTCCAGAGGCTCAATCCATTGCATGATCACAGAAAACGGAGATTATATAAGCAATCTTAGGCCTGGTTCACACCGGACGCCAAAGCGACACGGAAGCGGCGTGTAACGGAAAATCACGTGCGGTCCGGTGCCTGCCTATTCACACCAGACGTGTATTCTCCGCAGCGGTCGACAAGCGCTTCTCCTCCCACCCGCCCTGTAGTCCACCCACTCCTGTTGCTCTGTGTGTGCATGTGCGTGTTATATTTTGATAATTGACCGGATTGTCTCGTGTTTCTTGGTGTGACTTCCTTCCGGAATTGACGCGGATCGCTTCCGCATCGCTTCAGTGTCCGGTGTGAACCAGGCCTTAGTATTCTCATAAGCAAAAGTGAAAGTTTGAATATTAAAGATGAGAGAAACTTGAGTCAGGAAACCCTTGCAGGTACCAGGCTTACCATCATAATGCTAAGGTGCTAGAATATTGGGGTCCTGGGACAATGGTATTGCTAATAGCTAATAATAAGCAAATTAAAAGTTAATAATAAGCTTAACCAATCTGGTTAACAGCATAACAGCCATGTCTTACTTGATCCACAAATCTGTTCAGCCTCTGCTGGTTCCATAATATTATTGCTCAGTCTTGCTGTCATAGCTGGGACTTGAACCCAGAGTGTGTTACTAGAAGCCCGGAGCGCTAACCACTACACAATAGAGCAGTAGCGACAACACTGTAAAAATGACCTGGTTCTCGTGGATCTGTGAAAACTGCTTAAAATGCTGTACAGTAGATGGTGATGTAACTTTGTAAAGAAACACTACGAGCCTGCACACATGCCTATAGACTAAACATGTAACGCACACTAGCATGACATTACCAATTTCAAAAATGTGGTCTTTTGTAGTTTACATAGCGATGATAACAGTATTGTTTTCATGCATTCATTGCATTTTGAGACCTGTTTTTAGGCACCCAAAAATGCTGTTTCGCATGAATGAATGGCCAAAAAGCATAAAACTTTTTCAGTTTTTAGTTGTAAATAGTGTCATGTCAGTTCAACATTATTGGGCATCAATAGTGACTTTTCTCCATCATCAAATCAGTCTATTAAAGTCTAGTTAAAGTAAATATCCTCGTAAGTGCATTCCAGAGCACATTCAAGTGCCCGTTCGCTCCAGTGTCAGCTCCAGCCCCAGAGCCCGCTCCAGTTTCGGCTCCCCAAAAGTACTTTGCTGTGAATTCGAGCACCCTCCAGTGCCAGCACCACATAAGCACTATGCTGATCCCCCGTTAAGCCCAGAGAGGGCTCCTGATCCCCCGTCTTGAGGTCCCTCAGGACAGACATGAGAAAGTGGACCACCAACGCTCCCCCCCCCATTCCCTTCCCAATTAGATGTTATATGATGAGAGGACACGCCATCCAGAGGGGGTTATTATGTCAGACTCCGTTCTTTGTGTTGTTTTCTCCTTGTGTGTTTCCATGTCCTTATTTGGTCTTTGCCGTTCCTTTCCTTGTTGTGTGAATTTGTTTCCAGCTTTTTAATTAGTTAATTTGCACCCAGGTGTATCCCACTGGTGTCTGTGTATTTAAAGTGTTCCCAGTCCCTAGGTCTCAGGCCGCTGTTAAACGTCATACTTAGTTCTTGAGTTTGTCTCCCTTTGTTAATGGAATTAAAGTTTAGTTGGATCAGTCTCCACATTCCTCGCTAGCGAATTGTGACAATTTCTTAATGTGTACAACTTTTTAAATTGGCACAGAAACTACTTATAACTGTTCAAATTTCATGCTAATTAAACAAATTTACCACAAACAACCTCAGAACATGTCTTGCTACTCTACAATATGTTAAAGCTTTTCAGCTATGTTTGCTTTGCAGACTTCTATAATAGTTTTTAACATGCAACCCACTAAAATGTGCTTATATTTGCTGCAAACAGAGGCCTTATCATTCTGTGGTGTGCTACAAGCTCTCTTGTGTTCATGGTAATTTTATTTCTCAGGGTTGGGGAAATTGAGGTGCAGGAATTCCATAAAAATGGAATCGTTTACTATACTCCAGTCGATAGGTGGCGGTATTGCACAGTGAGCTGTGTAAAGCGGCTTTGGTAATGAACACAAGTAGATATAACTGCAGACCGGAGATCTCCAAAATAGGGCTTGAACTCCAAAAGTGGACAGAACCTCCAAAATGGGGCGGGGCCTCCTTTCGCAAAGACTTTCACCATTGTCTCTGGCTTCAGGCAATTGTTACTGACTTACATTTCAAAATAAAACTTTATAAATTAAACATTGTTTCTAGTTCATCTAAATTAAAATATGCTATATAAATAAATGTTCTCCATGAGAGCAGAGCCCAAAGCTTGTGGCCGGTGGTGTTTGGACCCAAGTCTGAACCTCTGTGGTGTTTGTGGTGTAGTCTGTGTGTTTTGCGTCTGCACTGATTAGTTTGTGGGTGTCTCCGTTAATTGTCATCAGCCGCAGCTGTCAATCATTACCCACTCCCTATATATTGGCTTGTCTCACGTCTTGTGTTTGTGAGAACGTTGTTTAATGTCTGAACCTTTGTCTTTTGCTTCTGTGTTGTTTGCGTTGGATGTCCGTGTCTTCCCCCGGAACCTCATCCACTCTCCGCACTTTCACAAAGCATCTAGATTTACCTTTGGCTCTATTCCCCGCAGTTCCTGTGCCATCCTGTTCTTCTGCCTTCTCACCTACATCATCTGGATTACTCACTGTCTCCCCACCATCTTGGATTGTCGTCTTCCCAGCATTGTGTTTGTACTCTTGTTTGTTTGTCTAATTCTCATTAAATTATTAACTCGCACTTGTTTCCAGCTCCTCCTTCACGCTGTCGTCACAAAACGTTCTCACCACCATGGAAGCAGCGAGCACCAACACTCTCACGGACTTTATGCACCACAGTGTTAAATGCATGGATCAGCAGCAGGAGAGCATCTCGAACACCGGATGCGCTATCCAAGCACTGGTGGCATAAGTGTCCGAGCTCACCCAGCAGATCCATCAACTCACTTCTCCCACTTCACCCATCGCACCACCTGCGCCGCCCGTCCCCCGGGAGACCCCCCAGGATCACTTCCGGCCAGAGCCGCGACTTCCGGCTCCAGAAAACTACTCCAGTGAGCCAGCTTTCTGCAGAACTTTTCTAAATAAATGTTCTATGCACTTCGCCTTGCAGCAAATTCGCCACCGAGGAATCAAAGGTGGTATTCACGGAGAATCAACATCCATGTTGCGCCTCGTTCCACACCCTCGGCAGGGAGGCCGCTCACCAGCTCTCTGTCCTTCATCAGGGAACAGCTTCGGTCACGGATTACTCCATTCAGTTCCGCACCCTGGAGGCCGCGTGCCAGTGGAACCAGGCAGTGCAGTGGGATCGATTCCTGAATGGGTTGTCCGACCTTGTTCAAAAGGAGATCTACCTCCTCGAGCTGCCCCCCACACTAAATGGTCTTATCGACTTGGCCTTACGAGCTGATGTACGGATTAATCCCCTGGGTCGTCAGACCAGTCCTATGTGTCATACCATCTCTCCGGTGAGGGGGTGCTCGAGTCGAGAGAATGTGGTAAGCCCCGTCGACAACCACGAACCCATGCAGGTGGGTAGAGCTCGGCTGTCCCTGGAGGGAGAGAGAATGGCGGAGGTCCCAAGGACTATGTCTGTACTGAGGAGGCTCAGGACATACCATCTTTTCTTGCCCGGGTAAAAAAGCCAGCCCGGTAGTAAACTTGAGGCTACTATCGGGTGGGATCTCCACTGGGAAGTCCTAAACTACATCATCGACTCTCCTTCCGGTGAAACTGCAGTGGGAAAATCACTCTCACGACTGTCACACCCTTCTGGACTCCGGAGCCGAAGGTAATTTCATCGACTCACTCCTTGCACATCACCTGAACATTCCTGTCCTACCTGTGTCTCTTCCCATCCATGTCACCGCACTCAATGGCCAGGAACCAGCAGAGTATCTGGACCTGAAGGAGGTGTTCAGTAAGTCCCGTGCTGCTTCTCTTCCTCCGCATCGTCCCTACAACTGTGCCATAGATTTAGTGCCAGGTAAGTCTCCGCCCAAAGGCAAGTTCTTTCCATTCCTGAGAGGGAGGCCATGGAGAAATACATTTCTGATTCCTTAGCTTCTGGGTTTATCCGTCCTTCCTCTTCTCCAGCGGGGGTGGGATTCTTTTTTTGTGAGTAAGAAGGATGGTTCTCTGCGATCTTGTATTGATTACTGAGAGCTGAACAACATCACGATAAAGAACACTTATCCATTACCACTCATTTCTTCAGCTTTCGAAAGGTCACAGGGAACATCCGTATTCACAAAATTGGATTTACGTAATGTTTATCATTTGGTCCGCATCAGGAAGGGGGATGAATGGAAAACCGCCTTTAATACCCCCAGAGGGCACTTTGAATACTTGGTGATGCCGTTCGGGCTCTCCAACTCGCCAAGGGTTTTCCAAGCACTCGTGAATGACGTGTTGAGAGATATGGTAGATCAGTTTATATATGTTTACCTGGATGACATACTGATTTTTTCTTCATCTCTCCAGAAACACATTCAACACGTCAGACGAGTGCTCCAGAGGTTACTTGAGAATGGGCTTTTTGTCAAGGCGGAGAAAAGCGTTTTCCATGCACAGTCTGTCCCCATCCTAGGGTATATTGTCTCGTCCAAGTGAATACATATGGACCTTGACAAGGTTAAGGCTGTGATAGATTGGCCATCTCCAGATTCCCATAAGGCCCTACAGCGGTTTCTGGGGTTTGCCAATTTCTATTTCTATTTTTAATTTCGCCAACTAGCCTCACCTCTGACAGCTTTGACCTCTCCCAGTACTCCGTTCAGGTGGTCGGACGCAGCTGAGAGTGCGTTCACTAACCTCAAAGGCCGCTTCGTTTTGGCTCCCATCCTTGTTGCCCTCCCACACGGCAGTTAGTGGTGGAGGTTGACGCGTCAGAGGTGGGGGATAGGAGCAGTGCTGTCCCAACATGCTGTTTCAGACGATAAGGTACATCCTTGCGTGTTTTTTTCCCCATCGATTATCTCCTGCTTAACGCAATTATGACATTGGTAACAGAGAGTTGCTTGCCGTCAAATTAGCTTAAGAGGAGTGGCGTCACTGGCTAGAAGGCTCAGGGGTACCTTTCATTGTTTGGACCAATCATAAGAATTTAGAGTACATTAGTACTGCCAAAAGACTCAATTCCAGGCAGGCTCGGTGGGCACTTTTTTTTGTCGTTTTGATTTTACTTTATAGTACCGTCCGGGTTCTTTATCACGTCTTTTTGATCCCTCCGCCCACTCGGTGACTCCCGAGTGTATTTTACCTGAGAAATTAGTGGTCTCAGCACTCGTATGGGAGGTTGAGTCGAAGGTCAAGATGGCCTTACAAGGGGTAACGCCTCCGCCCGGTTGTCCACCGAACCGTTTATTTGTGCCGGAGGAGTTAAGGTCCGAAGTCGTCCAGTGGGGTCATTGTTCTAACGTGGCTTGTCACCCAAGGATAAGTCGAACTAAGGGGTTGGTTAAACAACAATTCTGGTGGCCACGTATGGCTCGTGACATCCACAATTTGTTTTGGCTTGCTCAGTTTGCGCCAGTGGTAAGTCATCTAACCGACCTCCTGATGGGCTCCTTCAACCGCTGTCTGTCCCTTCGAACCCCGATCCCACATCACACTAGATTTTGTACCTACAGCCAAGGAGACAGCGGTCACAGTCCTAGATCACGTCTTTCGGCTTCATGGCCTCCCGGTAGACGTGGTTTCTGACAGGGGATCTCAATTTATATCCACATTTTGGAAAGAGTTTTGTAAATTGCTAGGAGCGTCAGTTAGCTTGTCTTCGGGTTATCATCCCCAAAGTAACGGACAATCTGAGCGAGCCAACCAAGATTTAGAGAGGACGTTGTGATGTTTGGTCTCCAAGAATCCTT
The DNA here is from genome assembly GCF_003368295.1 of Carassius auratus. Lineage (NCBI taxonomy): Eukaryota > Metazoa > Chordata > Actinopteri > Cypriniformes > Cyprinidae > Carassius > Carassius auratus. Next base: position 2,121,641 of record NC_039298.1, read on the forward strand.
CTTCCTGGAGTCAACAACTCTCTATGGTGAAGTACGCTCAGAATTCGTTACCAGTGTCCGCTACGGGCCTTTCTCCATTTCAATACAGTTTAGGTTACCAGCTACCAGTCTTTCCCAATCTGGAATCTGAAGTTGCGGTACCCTCCGCTCACGCGTTTGTCCAGAGGTAAGGGAGCGCACTAAGGCCAAGGCCGATCGCCACCGGTCAAAGCCACCCGTTTATGTTGTGGGTCAAAAGGTGTGGCTTTCTACCAGTAACATTCCTCTGCGTTCCGTATCTAATAAATTAGCTCCCAAATTTATTGGCCGGTTTATTATCACCAAAATCATTAGTCTGGTGACAGTCCGCCTCAAACTACCTTCAGCGTACTGGAGGACACACCCCGCCTTTCATGCGTCCAAAACTAAACCCGTGTTTTATGCACGTATTAATCTGCCTACTCCGGTTCCCCCGCCGCCGCGTCTCGTAGATGGGGAACCAACTTATTCGGTTAATAGTATTCTGGACTCGAGACGGAGGGGACGAGGATTCCAGTACCTGGTGGACTGGGAAGGTTACGGTCCGGAGGAGAGGAGTTGGGTACCTGCTAGGGACATATTGGATCGCTTATTGATGATTACAATCAACTTTAATAAGGTCCTACATTTCTGTGGTTTTAATAATTCTCACAGCTTTCAAGTTTATAATGAGGTAAATCCCTGCATTTATTCAACATAGCTTTTAGGTTTGAATAATAAAATAAATCCAAACAAACAAGATTCAATCAGTCATTCGTAACCATAAATTATCTCGGATCGCTCTTCTAGTCAGCGCATCTTGTCTGAACTTCAGCGGACTGCAAGCTGCGATACAAGACTCACTCGCATTTTGATCGGGACAGCTGACAGAACTGTCACTTGACTTGACTAATCGGGTAATTGTTGCATTATCACAAAAATGTATAATTTGCACACCTTTTAAGTATTTTAAGCCAAAAATATTTATCTATGCATTTATGACTTCAAGGTTAGATTACTGTAATGCTTTATTGGGTGGTTGTTCAGCATGCTTAGTAAACAAACTACAGCTAGTCCAAAATGCAGCAGCAAGAGTTCTTACTAGAACCAGGAAGTATGACCATATTAGCCCGGTCCTGTCAACACTGCACTGGCTCCCCATCAAACAATGTATAGATTTTAAAATATTGCTTATTACTTATAAAGCCTTGAATGGTTTAGCACCTCAGTATTTGAATTAGCTCCTGTTACATTATAATCCTCTACGTCCGCTATGTTCTTAAAACTCGGGGCAATTTGATAATACATAGAATATGAAAATCAACTGTGGGCGGCAGATCCTTTTCCTATTTGGGCCTAAACTCTGGAATAACCTACCTAACATTGTTCGGGAGGCAGACACACTCTTGCAGTTTAAATCTAGATTAAAGAGCCATATCTTTAACCTGGCTTACACATAACACACTGATATGCTTCTAATATCCAAATCCGTTAAAGGATTTTTAGGCTACATTAATTAGGTAAACCGGAACCGGGAACACTTCCCATAACACCCGATGTATTTGCTACATCATTAGAAGAATGGCATCTACGCTAATATTGGTCTGTTTCTCTCTTATTCCATGGTCACCGTAGCCACCAGATCCAGTACGTATCCAGACCAGATGGTGGATCAGCACCTAGAAAGGACCTCTACATCCCTGAAAGACATTGGAGACCAGGACAACTAGAGCCCCAGATACAGATCCCCTGTCTCAGATGACCACCAGGACAAGACCACAGGAAACAGATGATTCTTCTGCACAATCTGACTTTGCTGCAGCCTGGAATTGAACTACTGGTTTCGTCTGGTCAGAGGAGAACTGGCCCCCAACTGAGCCTGGTTTCTCCCAAGGTTTTTTCTCCATTCTCTCACCGATGGAGTTTTGGTTCCTTGCCGCTGTCGCCTCTGGCTTGCTTAGTTGGGGTCAGTTCATTTACAGCAATATCATTGACTTGATTCTGACACTGAATTCAATCATGAACTACCTTTAACTGTCATTTTGCATTATTGACACACTGTTTTCCTAATGAATGTTGTTCAGTTGCTTTGACGCAATGTATTTTGTTTAAAGCACTTTATAAATAAAGGTGACTTGACTTGACTTGACTTGACATCCTCAAGATATTCAGTAGAGTTAAGCTCAGGACTGGTGATCAATTCATACATGAAAATGATTCCTCATGCTCACTGAACCACTATTTCACAAATTGAGCCTGATGAATTTTGTTGTTGCCATGCTGGAATGTGTACATTGGTACGTTATCCAACATGGTTGTTTAAGAAATGGAAAGTTACACACTGCATCAGTTTGGGTTAAAAGAATAATTACCAAACATACAACAAGACAAACAAATTTATTTGCTTATTTAAATCCAAATAGTGACTTTTTTTTTCCAGGAAGTGTATATTTGAATGAGTCTACATATCTAAAATGTCAGAGTTTTTAAATGATGTACCCTTAAAATTTCTGAATATGAGACTGTGACTGGCATTGGACCGCTACTCATTCTCTTTGCTTATCCTGCAGGACTGTGGAACAACAGTGGGCATGTACATCTTTCATTCAGAGGGTGCTGGTGTTGGTCCTGGAGGCTAGCCTGCGGATGTTGGTGTGGAAGTTCTGCAGGGTCACTCTCGGGTGTTTGATGCTTTTGGACTGGTTTATGTGCTTAACTAAAGCTACGCAACGAAGCTCAAGTGCATGTTTGAAAAAAAATCCTGGATACACCCAAGCAGTCACCAAAGAACTCTTAAGTAATGACAATTGAGATGTCATTTTTGAGATGTCATATTTTTAACTTGAGTCAATATAAGTACTATAAGTTTAAAATGCAGAATGTTCCTTTCATACTCCTAACATGTAATGAAATATGCACATAAAGTGTGGTGGTGCAGAGACTCAACCCCTGAGGCTTATGGCAATTTTTCTGATGATTGTCCTATTGTTCTAAATTATTGTATGTCACAGATCACTATTTTTTTTTTATGTTAGTGAAACGTAAGCAGTACTATCATCGATTTACCTCATGTATAGCTCTACCTCAAATTTGCATAGTTCTTGAGGAAACTGGTCTTATTTCTGCACTCTGTTTTAACAGAGTTAAATTGTATTTTTTTTTCTGTTTTTTTTTTTTTTTTTTTTTTTGCATTTATTTCTGCAGAATGCTTTTGGAAAATAGGGTTTAACCTTAATGTGCATGTAAATATGATGGGACCTTTTTTTTGTTGTTGTTGTTGCACACAAATGTATGAAATGTATGAAATCTTAACAAGGTTCGGGAGGAGCACGTCTGTTACTTAGCCTAATTAGCACAGATGGAGCCACTTAAGATAATCAACCCTAGGGTATAAATACAGCCGACTAAGCCTACCTGTCTCCATTGACGGTTTATCAGCATCCCCATCTCGTCCACTAAAGCTCGTTTTACACTTTTATATATGGGGGGGTAGGTTCAGGCCATTCCCGAGCTCGGAGCCCTTCCCAGGATAGCATGCCAAATATGCATTATAATACTTCAGCTAAATATATGTAAGTGTGAACTCGTGAACATGGTGTAGTACATCTTGCTAGCTCAAATATAGCCAAATACTTTGAAGCATTATTAAATTGATAAAATGTAACAAAGTGGTCTTGCTGTTCTTTTTGTGTGTGTTGTAGTTAGATTTTGTTGTAGCACAGTGTGATTGGGTGGGGTATGAATAAATATGAAGTACTTTGGGTTTATTAATAAAAATTATCTAAATGTTATGCATTTTAAATACATTAGGTTTATTACCGAATAATAAATAAACATGTTTATTATGCATCTAAAACAAGTTGTATTTATTGATACTATTACATAAATCTTATGACTTACTTTCATTAACTAGTTTCATGTACATAAGGTTGGCAAATTTGCATTATATAAAGTTTATAAGTTTGTTTAGGTTAAAAATGTGTAATCAAAATGGATGGAAATTTTATTCACAATTGAAATACATCTTAAGAATTGGGCCTAAATATTTTTTGAGTGTATAAATGTGGATGATATACAGTACTGTGCAAAAGTCTTAGGCCACTAGTAGTTCACCAACAAAAAATGGTTTTAAGCCAGTTATTTTTGTTTTGTTGTGTGTCAGTAGTAAAGATCAGTTTACATTTCCAAACATTCTTTTTGCCATTAAATTACATAATCCAGTGAGATTTTGGTTTGCACAAGGAGTCTGACAGCAGCCAGTGCTCCACACAGAGATCTGATCTCATCATCATCCAGTCTGTCTGGAATAACATGAAGAAACAGAACAAACTGAGACAGACAAAATACAGAAGAACTGTGGGAATCTCTCCAAAATGCTTGAAGAAACCTCCAAAGCTACAGTACTGTGCAGTTTTAGGAACTTTTGTAAAATTGCTGTAAATTAAGGATGCCATCAAAATTAATGCCATAAATAGATGTTATTAATTAACTTCTATTAACTTAACTAAATGAAATCAACATTTGGTGTGATCACACTGTGTTAAAAAAGCTTAAAGTGTCTTGGAAATATTGCCACAGTTTTTCTGGATTGAGTCTGTCGCAGTTTGTTCTATTTCTTCATGTTATTCCAGACAGAGTGGATGATGATGAGATCAGATCTCTGTGTGCAGCACTGGCTACTGTCATTTCTCTCTTTTATTTATTTATTATTTTACATTTTTTGGTCTGCATGCTCATTAATGATCAAACACAAACAGTTGAGGCCTGAAAAACAAAACACCAAGAGTGCAGTGGTCAAACTGTCATGATTCTGCCCTCGTGTCCTTGATTTTTCCTAGTCTTGAGGCAGGATCATGACAGACCCGTGTTTGTGTTGTCTCGTTCCCTTGCCCCGCCCCCCTTGTTAACCTAGTCGTGTCTTGATTGTCCCATCTGTGCCACCTGTCGTGTCTTGATTGTTCCCCCTATTTAGATCTCCTAGTGTGCTCTGTCTTGCGTCGGTTCATTGTGTTCATCATTCGTGATTGTACCTCGTCTGAGATCATTCCTCTAAGAAGTCTTTTGTCTTGCAGTGAGTGTTTGTTAGTAGTTGGTGTTCAGAGTCTTTGTTTGCCTTGTTTATTGAGTTTTGTAGAATTATTTAGTGTCTACCCTAGCCCTTGTTTTCCCCCTCGTGGGTTTTTGTTTTTCCCCTTTTGTAATAAACCCTTTGTGTTAAGAATCCTGTCTGTACTTGAGTTCCTCCCTTACCAAAACCCTGACAGAATGAACCGACCAAGATGGAACTCAGCAGACAGGAGGCAATGCTGGATGTCATCAGCCAGCAAGCGAGATGGTTTTGTGGGCTCTCGCCTAGTGGTGTTCCGGGGGACCAGGGGAGGTCGTTCCGGAGCAAGCGGTCGAGAGGAGGAGCCACAGAGGTCCCCTCCACCTACCCACCTGCCATCGATTCCAGAGGGTCGTATCCTGGCCGTGGCCGCTCTGGGGGATCAGGCACATCCCTCACCGAGTCCTGAGGTGCCTCCCACACCCGTCGGTCTCCCCGGGAAGCGAGGGAGACGGTTTTCGTGGGAGTCTGCCTCGGAATCGTCGGAGTCAGCCCTGCCAGAGACCGAACTCCCCCAACCCGCCTCTGACCCAGCTGTGGTCTCTGCACCGCGCCCAAGGAGGAAGAGGAGGAAGAGGGGGCCTGCCGGTCCTGTGACCCCGTCTCCTCCCGTGCCAGCAGCGGAGAGCGCTGGCGTGCCCGTGCCAGCAGCGGAGAGCACTGGCGTGCCCGTGCCAGCAGCGGTGGGCGTGCCCGTGCCATCAGCGGAGAGCGCTGGCGTGCCCGTGCCATCAGCGGAGAGCGCTGGCGTGCCCGTGCCATCAGCGGAGAGCGCTGGCGTGCCCGTGCCAGCAGCGGTGAGCGCTGGCGTGCCCGACCCAGCAGCGGTGAGCTTGCCCGAGCCAGCAGCGGAGAGCGCTGGCGTGCCCGAGCCAGCAGCAGTGAGCGTGCCCGAGTCAGCAGCGGTGAGCTTGCCGAGCCAGCAGCGGAGAGCGCTGGCATGCCCGAGCCAGCAGCAGTGAGCGTGCCCGAGTCAGCAGCGGTGAGCGCTGGCGTGCCCGAGCCGGCAAAGAAGAGGGCTGTATGCAAGTCGGCAGTCGTGAGAGCGGAGGAGAGTGCCGCGGCCGACTCTGCAGCAAAGACTCTAGTACAGTGTGTCTCATCTCGTAAGGAGATGCCAATTGTCTTAGCTGCGAAAGCCTTTTCAGATTATTTGTCTAGTCTTGTCCGGATCCTAGAAGTCCCCGTCAGTCCTGTCTTGTCCCCAGACCCTGTCCCTAGAAGTCCCGAGTGTCCAGCTGTTGTCTCCCCGTGTCCAGTAGATGTTGTCCCCCCGTGTCCAGCTGTCGTCGCCCCGTGTCCCGTGAGTGTTGCCCCGTGTCCAGCTGATATTGCCCCGTGTCCTGTAGATGTAGCCCCGTGTCCAGTGAATGTTGCCCCGTGTCCCGTAGATGTCCCGTGTCCTGTTGTCTCCCCGTGTCCAGTAGATGTTGTCCCCCCGTGTCCCGCTGTCGTCTCCCCGCGTCCCGTAAGTGTTTCCCCGCGTCCCGTGTCTGCTCCTGTCATGTCCTCTGTCAGTTGTCCCGAGACCCCTCACCACCCAGACCTGCCCGTACCCCCCGTCGTCAGCCTTCGTCCTGTCCTCCTAAGATCCCTACCCCTCCCACCCACCCTGGTCTGTCCCCCATGAACTTTGTGCTCCCTCCTCCTCCCCTTCCCTGTTTGTTTTTTTTGATTTGCCACCCTAACCCGGCCATTGTGTATTCATGTTTGCCGTTGTTATTATTTGTCATGTCTTGTTGGTTTGTGTCGGTGTCCCAGTCCGTCCAGTCAGTCATGTCCCGTGTTTGATGTTCCCTTGAGGAGCGTCTGGAAGCCGCTCCTTAAGGGAGGGGTTCTGTCATGATTCTGCCCTCGTGTCCTTGATTTTTCCTAGTCTTGAGGCAGGATCATGACAGACCCGTGTTTGTGTTGTCTCGTTCCCTTGCCCCGCCCCCCTTGTTAACCTAGTCGTGTCTTGATTGTCCCATCTGTGCCACCTGTCGTGTCTTGATTGTTCCCCCTATTTAGATCTCCTAGTGTGCTCTGTCTTGCGTCGGTTCATTGTGTTCATCATTCGTGATTGTACCTCGTCTGAGATCATTCCTCTAAGAAGTCTTTTGTCTTGCAGTGAGTGTTTGTTAGTAGTTGGTGTTCAGAGTCTTTGTTTGCCTTGTTTATTGAGTTTTGTAGAATTATTTAGTGTCTACCCTAGCCCTTGTTTTCCCCCTCGTGGGTTTTTGTTTTTCCCCTTTTGTAATAAACCCTTTGTGTTAAGAATCCTGTCTGTACTTGAGTTCCTCCCTTACCAAAACCCTGACACAAACATGTTGTACACAGGTTAAATACCTTTTGTCATCTGCTTGTCCTAATTGTTATGGAACACAGAGTGGCATGTATTCACAATATGAGCAAGTTTACTTCCAGCCTTGATATACCAAATCCCAAATTAATGACACCAATTTCTGGCGACATAGAATGGCTTCTCTTGCTTTCTGTAGCATTGCATCTGTGACACAAGTGCAGTCATTTGTTGTTCTTAGAAGTTTTAAGTAGCCTGTTATGGATTGTGAGCGACTAAAGGAACATATTTTCAGGATTAGTAACTCAACAAATATGAGATTGTTGCTGTCTACTTACTAATGTGCATGATCTTATCAAAATCAGAGTGCCTTTAAGTTCAATGTTGTAAATTATTAATGCTTTAGGTGAATTTTACCCACAACACTATGCTTGAAGGAGAATATGTTTAAAGTTGTGTAGCCTCCGTGGCCATGACAGGACAGACAAGGGATTCACGGATGGCCTCTGTGGACGTGACAAGACAAACATGAAGTTCTAGACCTACCCCCCTGATCGTTACAGGACAAGCAGGAAGTTTAAGAGGATCTAAATCAAATGTTGACTCCTCGGGAGGATCTGGAGCTGATGCTCCCTCTGGAAGATCTAGAGTAGATGCCACTCTCTTGAGCATCTAGTGTATGTGAGTTTTCAAACTAAAACCACTGTCTTGTTACAAGTTCCCGGACTGCAGAAACTTTAAAAGACATGTTTTGTTTGAGGAATTTAAATTTCACAACTCATATGGGAAAATTACTATTTTCAGAGCTTTGCCAACCCTTTAGATTCCTGAGTGATTTCATTTTATTAGTTGTTGCTCCTGTAACATCTATAATTTTAATTCAGGTGAAGTAATGGAATATATTTGGTATATGCAGGTTAACAGCAAGCCAGTCTGTTATTGTAGCGACATTTATCCACCTTTAAACATGACGCTGAATGAAACTACTGGCTACTTGAAACTACTAGAGTCATAAATATTGTATGACTAATGACCATAGAAAAACAGGAAATGACAACACAGGAACACACACAGTCCCAATGCCCTCCACTACTGACTATTGTAACATTGTGAGCGTGATTTCACCAAGTACAACATGTTCCTGGATCAACATCCTTGTCGATCCTGGAACAACATTCAAATCAACCAATCAGAATTGCGAAATATCTTTTTAGGCTTAAAATCAGAGTTAGGGGATTATACACTCTTGTTAATCAGCCATCATTTCCCACTGATTTTAGGAATAAATTATGGGTAGGGTTAGGTTTAGGGGTAGGGATTGGGTTAAGTTTATATTTTTGGACAATAATGTTGATCCAGGATCTTCAAAAGATGTTGATCCAGGAACATGTCTTACTTGGCAAAATCACGGTGACCATTGTAACATCAAAGGCAGCAGACAGGGAAAAATATTAATATTAATCTATTTAATGTTTCATTGAGCCCTCCATGTGGAAAAAATCATTGGTAAAACATAGAATCTAATAACTGGTTTCAGTGATTAAGCTGCTGTAGCTGTGAACTCCAAGCCTCTCTAAAAGGATTAACTAGGAAGTGAACCTTCCGGTAAACACTACACAGCTTGAAAAGAAACATTCCTCTGTATTTGCTGTCAGGAGGATGTAACATACTTCACCAAAAGCATGTTAATTTCGCCAATCCAAATCACATGCATCTATCCAGTGGTCTGTCGGAAGTATCTTGGCCCCCTTTGGTGTGGAGAGAGAAGGATATGAGGATGGGTCCTGACCTCTCTGTGCAGCTCTCCATTATATGAGGTGTTTGCTCTTATTCAAATTGAAGTCTTGGTTCCCTCCTGTAGCCTCAGCAGATAACCTTCACAACACTGCTATCATTTTACAGAGGCAGAGAGCATATTTAATTCGATTTGTGAATGGGATAGTTTACAGTTATAGAAAATTTTATATGCAATTTTAGAGGCCCTAAACATGCTTTATTGAGGTTTATGAAAACAAGCTCTATTTTGTTGATTACAATTTATCAAGCACCATAAGTGCACATTTCATAGTCACCACTGAGCCAATGGATATTATGGCAAGTGTGTCCACAAACTGTTAAATGATGCATCTGTAAAGATTTACTAACCAGCATGAAGGACAGTAAATAGTTTGAGACTTTGCATTTGTAAAATTTGCATTTGTCTTTGTCTCTACAATAGCAGAAATAATAGAATGGCAGAGCATTTTTGTAACAGTTTTGTAACACCACGGAGGTTCCTCAAGGCTCACCTTTAGGTCCAATTGGATTTTCTAAATGGTGGGGCAAAACATCTCACTATGAGATTCAATCTATCCTCCATACTTCAGTATCTTATTAATGGAGAGTGGAGTGCTTTTGAAAAATACTGTACTGCACAGTGGGCCAGAAAAAAGCATATTCACACTTGTATCTTTTTTTCTGAGAGTATTTTATTTTATTTATTTTTTTTTTCATCACGTTGTATCGCAGACTTAGATCAGAGCCATTCGTTTATTTTCTGGTGGTTATGTGCTATGGACAGGAGGATGAACATTGTAACGGAAACAGGTCAATTTAGCTCAAAGGGAATGATTTAAGATTTTAAAGGGAATTTGAACAGAATCACTATTTCACGGCTGATCACTGAGACGCCCTGCGATTCAGTGAACGAGCTGTTTAACATCAAATCTGCGCTGGATACTAATATCCAAACTATGGTGAAACACTATCAATTAGCACAGTAACAAGATCGGCAGTTTAAGACATTAACTTGTAAGCACAAAACAAAAGATACTTCTCTTTTCAATATGAATAAGGCTTTATTAGATAAATCTAAGACACATAAACAAATCTAACACATAAACGCACGCACTCACACATTCATACAAGTTGCAGGAAGATATAAAGTTAGGGAAAGATGAGTTTAAGAGAATGGAAATATGGAATCCCAAGTTTACAGCAATACGTTAAATTGCATAGACATGAACAGCCATCAATCACGTAATTAGCCCTCGCATTGAGTTCCTCAATGAGGTTAAAATTATATTAGATACACCCGTAAAGCTCACAGTCTGGAGGTTACTTGCGTCTCCTGTGAAAAAGGGAATCCTGTTGAAAGGGGTATCCCGATGTCGCTGATTGGCTGGACGTTCAGTAGTCGCTGAAGTGACGTCTTGGGAAGCCCGTGGTTGGGCGTGGCTGAAAATGTGTTGTGTAGCTGGTTGAAGTTGATCGCGCAGACGAGGTCGACGTTACAAAACTTAACTCAGAACACGAAACTCTCAGAAAAGACGGAAAAAACGGAAAAGAAAAGAAATAAAGTTTGACAAGACTAGGTTGTGTTCCTTCTCATCGTGGCTAAGTAGCAGCAGGCGTGCAGGCTGAAGCAGGCTGCAACCGCGCTCAGAGAATAGTGATGACAAACAGCATGGCTAAAAGCTAAAGCTACAAGCTAAAAACTAAGAGCAGGCATGACTAGTACCAGAAGCAAAGCTAACAAATAAAAGCACAGACATGACTAATAGCAGAAGCACAGCTAGAGACTAAAAGCAAAGATTTTATGGTGTCCTAAGTATTTAAACTGGCCTGTTGGCCACACCTCAAATGTTGTCTTGACCAATCAGATATTGTCTTGGCTCGTGGGTATCATAAATCATATGTTTATCTTACCAAGCATGTGGTCCGAATTTTCCTGCTCTGGCAGGGTCTAATTTTGGACATGATTCCTATAACCAGGTTATGATATATTTGACAAATAAATGATTGTCTAATTCAAGCAAGCAGATTTGATTATATCAATACTAGACATGACTATGTATCCCATAGTTATCAAAAGGCATACACAATAAGTGATTATAACATGATAGTCGAATGTGTGGGTTACATATAAATGAATATGGAGTTAAGCGATAGAATGATATTCATTTAGAAGTCATTTTGGAGTTCATTTTGGTCCATATATATGTACAAAAGACAGTTTCTTTGTCATTCCCTGACATAGGGATGTTCGGTGAAGACCAGATTACAAGTCGTCGTCTCCCCCCCCCCCCCCCCCCCTTAGGAATTTCAGTCTGGTTCTGCTAGGTGGGGGGATGTCAATTTAAGTGTTTAACTCAATCTCATGGGTTTACATGTGATGTCCAGCGTTGCATTTCCATTACGAACAACACATTTAACACAAAATTTCTCTTCTTCGAATTAAAATAATATTGTAAAGAATTGTTCTAGTGGTGTTAATGTTGAAAGCTGTTGTGTTAACAAGTTGGTTGGTCATCTTGCTTGGGTCTTGTGGCACAGAATGTTTCCTGAAGAAAACAACTTTGATAGACTCTTTAATTTGTCTGGTTCGACTCATTTCTGTTACAACATCATGTCTGTAAAGATCTCTGATTCAGCATCAGTGCACTTATCCTGTATTCAGTTCATAACCTCCCACTTCAAAGAGCCCTGGAATAGGTAAGGCTTTGGGTATAATTTCAAGCTAATGTCAAAGGTACTTTCATTAGGCAGCTCTTGTTTTGGTTACTCTCCCCTTTTGATTGAATGCCGAGGTAGGCACCTGTTTTCATGAGTATGTCATACTTCACACTTTTTTTCCTTACTCTCCATCTTATTTCTGACTTGCTGTCGGCAGTGGATTTCAGGAGTACAAATAGTGAATAGTGAAGCTGGTTGACCAAATAATTTTTGTTGTTTAAACAAAATGAGAGGCCTGGTGGGGACACTAGCATCACACATTTTTCAAAAAAAACAAAAAAACAATTGTCCTGATAGAAAAGCAAGACAATGTGACTATTTGATTCAGGAAAACATGCATTTAGAGTTGTGGTGATTGGACCCCTTTATACATAAATTGGAGTAGAGTAAGTACAAACACTATCCAAAAACAAAAACAAAAGTAGTGCACAAAGTTTTTTAGAGAAAGAGGGAATGATCCAAGCTGTCAGTTTAGTGCAGAGAGGCTGGTGTTCTTCTGAGAGACATGATGGTGGATTTCAGTAGTAATGATTAGGTAAAATAAGTCCCATGTGTTTTCTGTTTTCACTATATAATGAGCCTGAGCATGGACAGTAATGACTAGAAGGTAGGCAGTTTCTCTGTCATTATATTTTACTTGCTTTATCAATCCTGTGAATCACCAACCTGACAGTTGCTCGTTGGCCAACACTGGGCTGTCATCAAGCATCTGTCTGCCCAGATTTTGCATTGTGCACTTTGCATAGTTATTGCCATTGTCATTGTTGTCTTCGCACCTTGGTTTTGTGTGTCAAGGTTTTAAGCCAAAGACACATTAAAGAACTACAGCGGATCCATTGGTTGCTGTGAACTTTAGCATGCTTATTTAAAAAAGAGAAACACAGATTTTCCCAAAACCCGGTGAAATAAATCCAACAATTTGCTCTTTTACTGGTCACATTCTTTTAAACGGGAGGCTTTCCAACTTTTCAAATGTTCTTTTATCCAAATCCAAAAGTTTTATGTAAGACATTGTCAGTGAGAGCCTTGGACAAATCCAATATCCCCCCTAATAACGTTGTTTCAAATATTTTCAGTAGGCTGCAATAAATTGAATTAACATCTGTCTGAAATGGTCAGGCACAATTCAGTCAAAGTTAATTTAATAACAGAGAGTATGTTTAACATCTAAAAGAACACAAGTTAAATTTCCCAACATACATAAAGAGCCTATTCAATTTGTGACTAGACGTGAGTGGGGAGTGCATTAAAACCTGCTGTAAATTATTTCTCTTAAAGCAGAAAATAAAGTAAATCACTGGAAGGCTCCATTTAAAAGGGGTTCTAGGCAAAAGGTTTCATAGTAAGCAAATGGTTACTCGTCACTCCTAACTCATGACTTTCTTTCTTCTGTTGTACTCAAAAGAAATTATGAGCAGTGTACTGTTTTTTTTTTTTTTTTTTTTTTTTTTAATTTTTGTTAAACTATGACTTGAAGCGTATGACCTAATCTTCATGGACTATAATTTTCACCATTATTAGACCACTTGTTTACAGATTACCCCCCAGCTTCTTAAATGTCTTAAGTGATGTTGTTTTCTTTATTTTGACTGATTATTTCCCTGCTATACTTTGAGTGTTATCCCTATTGACCCTGGCTTTCTTCTACGAGAGAAGCATTTATGTTAGCAAGCCAGAGGAATAGCCAGGATATTCTTCAAATATTCACCTTTTGTGCTCCACAGAAATTGTCATATGGCTTTGAAAACACTGAGAAAATGCTGACAGAACTTCTATTTTGAGGTGAATTATTTCTCCAACAGCCCACGTTGTTCCACTCTTTTATGTAATAAAGGTTTCTTGTAACTCAGTGTGATGACAAAAGCACCTTGTCTGTAATGAGGTGAATCGTACTCGGCTAAAAATAGTTTTTTCTCTTTTTCCTCTGGATGTTGTTGAAGCTTCTGGTACATTCCTCACACACTTGGCACATCTGCATTATCATCCATTTTTGTTTTTGTCTTTCCACTTTCCCGTTCCCTCCTGTCTCAACGTGAATGTTTTATGATAAGACCTTTGTGTCCCATAACTGTGGCTGTGTGGTGTTCTGCAGTATCGTATCGTAGAGTATAGTTTAGACAGCTTTCTTTTTCACATAAAAACATTGTCTTTTTTAGTTTTTGTTTTAGTTTTTTAGCTCCCTTTCTGTAACCTTACAATTTTTTTTTGGCACAAGTCTGGGATCTTATATTGGAAGCATGATGCAATAAATACACTAAGGATGAAGAGAATCAGATGTATTAAGAGTCTTCTGTAGTTCTCCACTGGGCTTCACTAAAGGAAATGGACCTTTGTTAAATCATGTACAATAAAGCTCAGTGTAGTTTTCAGTGCTTGTGGTTTGTATGGGGAACCAATTAAATGCATATGAAATTAAAAAGTTGGTCTTATTAATGTATGATCACAAGGGTTTCAGTATTAACTTTAAATGTCACATTGAATAACGCACATAACAGTTAAAAAATATAATCAAGTACATGTGTTTCTTTATGTTCATCAACACGTAATATAAGAGCACAACAAAATATCATTAAAACAATGATTGAAAATGTTCTTTAAAATTTAATTTGACATTATTACAAAGTGCACTGTTAAAAAAGTGAGTCATTTAAGTGGCTGTTTCATTTATTTATATTATATATGGTATTTTAAAAGATATAAGTGCACATTCAATAAAATTAAGGACACTTGATGTCAGGATTTGTGAAAGATGGGGTGGTATTTGAAATTTACACGAAATCACTGCAACCAAACTCATGAAAGTCCTCGTTTTCACAAAGGTTGAGATTTTACCGGTGACCCTTAACAAGAAAAGGACAGAATGTTTAAATGTTCAATGTTCCACAAATTCCAGAACATCCCGTTGTAGCAGAAATGAGTCGAATCAGACAAATCAAAGAGTCTATCAGAGCTGTGTGCATTGAAACGAGAGCCGAATTCCTCAGGAAGTCATAAATCAGTTCTAGTGCCACAAGAACCCAGCAAGATAACCAACCAACCAACTTGTTCACACAACAGCTTTCAACATTAACACCAATAGAACAATTATTGACAATTTTAATTCGAAGAAGAGATTGTCAAATTTATTGTTCGTGATTGGAATGCAACGCTGGACATCACATGTAAACCCAGGAGATCAAGTTAAATACTTGCATTGACTTCCCCCCCCAGCCAGTGAAACCAGACTGAAATTCCTAAGGGGGAAGGGCTTTAAACCTTTGTCTTCACAGAAAAGTCCTTTGCCAGAGAATGGCAAAGAAACTGCTTTTTATACATTATATATGGACCAGAATGAACTCAAAAAAGACTTATGAATGAATCATTCCATTGCTTAACTCCATATTCATTTACGTGTAACCCACACATTTGACTATCATGTATAATCACTTATTGTGTATGTCTTTTGATAACTATAGGATACCTAGTCATGTCTAGTATTCAAATAATCGCATTTTCTTGCTTGATATTGTCCTGACAATCATTTATTTGTAAAATATATCATAATCCTGTTATAGGAATCATGTCCAAAATTAGACCCTGTGAGGCAAGAACCACATGCTTGGTAAGATAAACAAATGATTTATGATACCCACCCCAAGAACCTATCTGATTGGTCAAGGCAACATTTGAGGGGTGGCCAACAGGAAAGTTTAAATACTTTGGACACGATTAAATCTTGCTTTTAGTCATGCCTTGCTTTTAGTCTGCCTGCTGCTATTAGCCATGTCGGCTTTTAGTTCTAGTCTAGCTGCTGCTATTAGCCATGTCGGCTTTTAGTTCTAGCATTGCTCGTGCTATCAGTCATGCCTGCTCTTAGCTTTTAGCTTGTAGCTTTGCTACCTAGCTTTAGCTTGTAGCATCTAGCCATGCGGTAGTCATCATGGTTCTTTGAGCGCGGTTCCAGCGTGCCTGCCTGCTGCTACTATGAGAAGGAACACAACCTAGTCTCGTCAAACTTTATTTCTTTTCTTTTCCGTTTGAGAGTTTCGTGTTCTGAGTTAAGTTTTGTAACGTCCATTCAACTTCAACCAGCGAACACGACTCTGCACTTTCAGCCAACGCCCAACAACCACGGGCTTCCCAAGACGTCACTTCAGAGACTGAACTTCAAGCCAATCAGCGACACCGGGATACCCCTTTCAACTGGAGTCCCTTTCACAGCAAACTAAGGCAACGTATTCCCAGATATTTGTTGTGCTGGTGTATCTAATATAATTTTAACCCCATTGAGGAACTCAATGCGAGCGCTAATTACGTGATTGATGGTTGTTCATGTCTATGCAATTTAACGTATTGCTGTAAACTTGGGGATTCCATATTTCCATTCTCTTAAACTCATCTTTCCCTAACTTTCGACCTTTCTGCAACTTGTGTGAATGTGTGTGCGTGCGTTTATGTGTTAGATTAGTTTATATGTCTTAGATTTATCTAATAAAGCCTTATTCATATTGAAAAGAGAAGTATCTTGTGTTTTGTGCTTACAAGTTAATGTCTTAAACTGCCGATCTTGTTACTGTGCTAATTGATAGTGTTTTCACTATAGTTTGGATATTAGTATCCAGCGCAGATTTGATGTTAAACGGCTCGTTCACTGAACCGCAGGCGCGTCTCCGTGAACAGCCGTGAAACAGTGATTCTGTTCAAATTCCCTTTAAAATCTTAAATGATTCCCTTTGAGCTAAATTGACCTGTTTCCCTTACATTTATAATGGTGGAGAATGATTGCGGGCAGTTTAACCTAAATTGTGAGCATAAACCAAGTTATTTAATCTTTGATTTTGCTAAAGGAATGACGGATGAAAAGCTTCCGAGACCTGAGTATGTGTGTGTGTTTGCGTGACGTAAGCAGCGCGCGCCCTCCCGCTTGAATGAAAGGAGCTAGAGGAGACTTTAACTCGAGTCCGTCTCCCCTTTGTTAACAGCAGTAAGTGAACTTAAAAGTAAACATCTGAGAACGTACAATAAGGTAGAAATTGAGCGTGTTCCTCATTTGTGTAATGCCTTGTTTTATAGCTGATTTGATTTCACTGCGTGTTCCAGTGTCTCAAACGCTATCTCAGTCACTGTTTGCTGAACGGAGCTAAACTGTTAGTGTTTCAAAAGGGATATAAATCGGTGAATAAAGAATAGTTTTGAGCGGGTTCCTCAATCTATTTATCAAAGTCCCCGTATTCATATTTCATATAGTTTGATTGCCAGTGCGTGTTCTACTGCCGAATCAAATTTGATATTCGACTCCCCTAAGTTAACGTTAAACATTAGAGAACAATGTTTGCCCATTTGTATCCGTTCACAAAGTGAATGCAATCTCGCGTAACACGGCGTGTGTCCGAGAGTAATTTGAATGGGAGTGTTTTAAAAGCTTGATCAAGTAAATTTTAACTGTGTACCAACAGCGAAGGAAAACTTTTATGTTTGTGTCCAGAAAAACTGGCACGGAGAATCAAATTGCTGAGATTGATATAATAACTACAGCAGGAAGCTGCTATTTGAATTAAGATAAATTTAACTCTATACAAACTGAGAGTTTAAGTGCCACATCGCAAAACCAACTGAAAGGCGGTGTTGTTATTTGTACAGTGTTGAAATGAGCCGACATTTCATGTAACATGCTTAACTGTATTTGCAACAATGCAACGATTTATGTGCTAATCCACTAGAATGTGTTTTGGTTGCCATAGTGACGACCGTGACCCGGAAGCTTTAACGTACTTCCGGAGCAACTCTGAACTGTGCACGCGCAACTCTGCGGTGTCGCTAAGCTAACGAAACCATTGCATTTACATTGAAGTCTATACTAAAGCCACTAGCCTCAAAGGTTAGCCGTTAGCATTACCATCCAGTGGTAGAATAATGTGTGTTTGGGCAACGCTGACGTGATTTAACCATTTTAAACATCTTAACTAACACTTGTTGGTCTCTTTCTTTTTATCGCTCTCTTTTCTCACTAGACCACTTATTTTCATTTTACTAGAAAGGGAAATACTGACTCACAATTATTAATTGTCAAATTGAAATTTAATTGAAACATTAAATTTATTTTGAATCATTTAAAATTTCCCTTTCAGATCATTTCATATGATCTTTTATTTCTAGTATTCTCTTTTGGGTCTAATTATTTTAGGAATGAATAAGCCTTGAACTTTGGAAGTTAAAGTAAACTTATTCTTCCTAATTTATTTATTACCCATCTGAATATATGCTATTCAGACCTTTACTTATTTGAATGCGTTTTACCCCTCTTCCTGTTTTGGTTATACACTTAACCACTATTGTTTTACGTATTGATTTCCTCTTTTTAATTTCATTTTTACATATTTTGCCCATTTATTAATTTTTTTTAATTTTCCTATTTCTTACCATTTCTTTTGTGTATGCTAGCCTGGGAACGACAAACCTGAGCCCTAAAAGGAGACATTGTTATCCCTCACTACGAGTTCAAATAAATTAGAAAGACAACCCTCTTTCACTTAAAGTTTATTTTGTTTGATTAGTTGTGCAGCAACTAACACAACGCTCTCCTTGTAGTTGAGATAACCGCTACTGAGACTTACCATCTCCGTCCTCTCTCTCCTTTACTTTCCTCTTCTCTTTTTACATTTGTAGGACATGTAAGAACCATCAATCAATTCTAAGTGAAGTAAATACCGTGCCAAAGACGACGAATCATCCTTATGAATTTGATTGTAATCATCCTCTCATTTGTTCTTTCTAACCTCCCTACATTTGGAAACGCAATCCAAGTTTAGCATCTCATCCAACGTTGAGATCAATTTAATAGAGATACGTGTTGAACAACTGTCGCCTCGCTGACTCCCTGGTGAGCGGTCCAACTGAAAGGTGTACGGTGTCAATCCTGTCAGACTAAGAAAAGAGATATCAGAATTATTATTGTATTCTTTTGTCCAAAGCAAGAAATATAATAATATTGTTTATGTTTTTGATAACATTTAATTGGAAAAAAATAATTTTCCTCATTTGAAAAACAGAAATTCTACTTGTCATTTGAATTTGTTTTTCACCTCTGTCTCTCTTTTCCTCTTCCTCATTAGAGTGACAAAGTCTTCGCATCTCTAGTCTACTTAGACACCCTGAGACCAACACAGTCATCACCACATTTCACTAGTGGTTCACAATCACTGATACAACACTTAGTTGTCCCACCACACATAGGCTTTTACTCCACACAGATCTGTGTCAGTCTCTCTTCTCCCTAGCGTGCCAACATGCCGCAGACTGCAGACCCCATTGCCCATGGGGAAGATGTGAACATTTGGCTGAGAGGCATAACAGACAGCCTCACTCCAAAGACATTTGAACTGTTATTATTTTTAATAATAATCCTAATCCTGAGAAGATTCCTGACACAAGATTCAAGCCAGAACAACAACCACGAGGAGCTAGTCAAGATCACGAGCTCACTAAGCTATGCCTTCACAACCCAGCTGAAACTGAGCGACAAGCACATCACCCACCTTCAAGAGGAGCTGACAGGTGCTCAACGTCGCATAGACAAGCTGGAAGTGAAAGTTCAAAATCAACTCAAAGCACCCAGCGAGAGGGAGCAGGATACAACAGAACAAGTTATGAAGCTCCTAGCAGCCCTGGCAGCAGCTCAGCTCGACCAGCGACATGCAACGGCTGCTCAGAAAGACCTGGTAAACAGACTCCAGTATGCCGAACAGCTACTAGAGAAAGCCAAGCTAGACATCAGAAACAAGAACTCTGAAATCAGTGCTTTGAAAGACCACCTTGAAAGGTACAGAACTGAAATGGACAATCTGACCCAACAACTAGATGATACCAACGATGAGCTCTACATGGTCAGAAAAGAACTCCAAAATGCTTACAAGCACAAACAAGAGCCAAGGAAAGAGAAACCTCTCTTAGCCTCATCACTGCTGAGCAGAGCAGAGTCCCACGTCCAAGAACTGGCATGTGACGAAAGGAGCGAAGGGCCACAACCCAAAACCTCACCTGCCTTCGCCACACAACCCTTTCCTGCCAACGAAAGAAAACCTCCCGTCCAAGGCCTTGAAGCTGCACACGGGATGACCATCAAAGACCTCAACAAGCTGTCTAAAAACATCAGCAGGTTCAACCCGAACTCCACAGAGAGCCCCGACATCCAAGCTTATCTGCGAGATATCGAATTTCACCTGGAAGTGAGACCTCATGTGACTGACAGAGACTGGTTATACCTCCTTAGAGCCACGTCCAGTTCCGAGGTACGAAACTTTCTAGATCGACAGCCCAGTCAAACCAAGTCAAACTACCAGCGACTTCGTGAGGTCCTGATTAAAGAGTTTACAGACCCAGAGTCTGAACATGGACTGTTAACTGCCTTGGAAACCAAACAAGGTCGTCAAGAGACTCCACAAGCTTATTACAACCGACTCCGACAAGCCTACTTTGGTGCACACAACAGCCCTGACCTTGAAGAGGATGTGAACTTCAAAACCCTCTTCCTAAAGAATCTGCACCCCGGAGTCAGTCACCATCTAGGTGTCATGGCCTGTCCGAACTCCATGACCATCCAACAGTTGCGTGACCTAACACAGAAGGCCTATAACAAGCAGAAGTTGGCCTCAAAGAAAGGTAACAAAACAACCACACTCTTGAACTCTGTCAACAAAGACTCAAGCCTTGCACTGGACGACACCCAGTGGCATCACAACACCAGAGTCTTCCATCAAGAGCACAGAGAACGTGACGCCCATATCCACGACCGCTTTCAGCCCAACTGCTGGAAAAATCCATGGGACCAGCCACGCTTCTCAAGAAACCAAAAGGATAACATCTGGAAACCTAACCAGATATCCAAAGGTAATCACCTGACTCATCCAAGAGCAACTCGTGTGGGTAAGCGACAACAAAACCCACCTCAGCACCACTCAGACATGCACAGTGCTGAGTATGCACAAGAACATAACCGCTTACCATTAGAAGACACGGAACAAGTCATGGAACAACTAAGAGAGTTCCTTCAAGACAATTTACATGCATATGACCACAAAGTTGAGTCATGCTCGCTGTGACCAGCGACAGAACGGAAGGCCGGTGATCACCTGGTGCACCACATCAGAGATGACAAGGACCTGTTCAACAACAACCCAGAATGAACAAGTCTTTCACGGCCAACTGTTGATGAAAAATCTGAGGTACTAAAGGACATCACCTCAGTCACTAACAAACTGTCAAATGAACTCCAACTCCAAGTTCCAAATTCCCTGTCTGTGCAACAGCAACCACCAGAGCACAGAAGGTCAGAAAGTCTGCTACAGCCAGAAGGCATCACAAGAAGAATGCAACATAGGAGACAAGTTTTGCAACTCAGCTTCACACAGCCATGCCAAACTGCCTCCGACTGTCTGCTAAAGAACTTCCTGCCTTGCTGGACTGACCCCTCATTAGACCATGGACACGCCCTCATCCAAGCCAAGGATGCTGTGAGCCAGTCTTAAGTGACATGCTAGAAAAAGGGGGAGACAACACAGACTTGAACAGATCTGACCACACATGCACTACACCAGTAATACACAACATTACCTACACCCAGAGGTAAACACATCTACTGATAACAGTCAACAAACATATTCTTCCCACAGGTAGAATATCCAACTTTTAGCGTAACAAAGTTACACATACCCACCATGAAGAAACGTGCAGCCATCCTCACAATAGGTAGAACACCTGACACTAAGTTAAGGTTCATGACACACTAGCTGCACCTGACATCCTAGCTCAATAGTAGTTGTAACACATGCTAGGAAAACCCACAGCAGCCTTGTTTTGTTTTGTTCTTCTTTTACCTATCCTTCTCCTTCCCCTCTTTCCTGAGTAGGTGAAACGCCTAGACACCCTGCGAGGGTCGAAGGTCTGATATTAGGATTGACTCGCAACACCTAATATCCGCCAGCCACTCTAAACTGAATGGAAGCCAGAGAGCTCCATGCATGATAGGTCAATTCATTGAATTGAAAATGAAATTACTAGAAATGGTAATGGTAAACATGTAAAGTAAGACAACCTAGAAGAACCAAACAAAGTTAACCACAAATTTGATTGATGAATCAAAATAAAAACAATTTCCAAGACGATCTAAACTATCCTCAATGTGCTAAACTACATTGACTAATTGAACTTAACCACGTGTACCTAAATAACCTGATGCCTGCACCAGTACAGTAACTGTCATGGAGGTGTTGTCTTGCTGTTTGCTGTGTTTGTCTGCTTCTTCTGCCTTTGTTTCTCCAGCGATCGACGATGTCTTCACCTAAACACCTCGCCGATCGAAAGGGGGATATATGTAGCAGAAATGAGTCGAATCAGACAAATCAAAGAGTCTATCAGAGCTGTGTGCATTGAAACGAGAGCCGAATTCCTCAGGAAGTCATAAATCAGTTCTAGTGCCACAAGAACCCAGCAAGATAACCAACCAACCAACTTGTTCACACAACAGCTTTCAACATTAACACCAATAGAACAATTATTGACAATTTTAATTCGAAGAAGAGATTGTCAAATTTATTGTTCGTGATTGGAATGCAACGCTGGACATCACATGTAAACCCAGGAGATCAAGTTAAATACTTGCATTGACTTCCCCCCCCAGCCAGTGAAACCAGACTGAAATTCCTAAGGGGGAAGGGCTTTAAACCTTTGTCTTCACAGAAAAGTCCTTTGCCAGAGAATGGCAAAGAAACTGCTTTTTATACATTATATATGGACCAGAATGAACTCAAAAAAAGACTTATGAATGAATCATTCCATTGCTTAACTCCATATTCATTTACGTGTAACCCACACATTTGACTATCATGTATAATCACTTATTGTGTATGTCTTTTGATAACTATAGGATACCTAGTCATGTCTAGTATTCAAATAATCGCATTTTCTTGCTTGATATTGTCCTGACAATCATTTATTTGTAAAATATATCATAATCCTGTTATAGGAATCATGTCCAAAATTAGACCCTGTGAGGCAAGAACCACATGCTTGGTAAGATAAACAAATGATTTATGATACCCACCCCAAGAACCTATCTGATTGGTCAAGGCAACATTTGAGGGGTGGCCAACAGGAAAGTTTAAATACTTTGGACACGATTAAATCTTGCTTTTAGTCATGCCTTGCTTTTAGTCTGCCTGCTGCTATTAGCCATGTCGGCTTTTAGTTCTAGTCTAGCTGCTGCTATTAGCCATGTCGGCTTTTAGTTCTAGCATTGCTCGTGCTATCAGTCATGCCTGCTCTTAGCTTTTAGCTTGTAGCTTTGCTACCTAGCTTTAGCTTGTAGCATCTAGCCATGCGGTAGTCATCATTGTTCTTTGAGCGCGGTTCCAGCGTGCCTGCCTGCTGCTACTATGAGAAGGAACACAACCTAGTCTCGTCAAACTTTATTTCTTTTCTTTTCCGTTTGAGAGTTTCGTGTTCTGAGTTAAGTTTTGTAACGTCCATTCAACTTCAACCAGCGAACACGACTCTGCACTTTCAGCCAACGCCCAACAACCACGGGCTTCCCAAGACGTCACTTCAGAGACTGAACTTCAAGCCAATCAGCGACACCGGGATACCCCTTTCAACTGGAGTCCCTTTCACAGCAAACTAAGGCAACGTATTCCCAGATATTTGTTGTGCTGGTGTATCTAATATAATTTTAACCCCATTGAGGAACTCAATGCGAGCGCTAATTACGTGATTGATGGTTGTTCATGTCTATGCAATTTAACGTATTGCTGTAAACTTGGGGATTCCATATTTCCATTCTCTTAAACTCATCTTTCCCTAACTTTCGACCTTTCTGCAACTTGTGTGAATGTGTGTGCGTGCGTTTATGTGTTAGATTAGTTTATATGTCTTAGATTTATCTAATAAAGCCTTATTCATATTGAAAAGAGAAGTATCTTGTGTTTTGTGCTTACAAGTTAATGTCTTAAACTGCCGATCTTGTTACTGTGCTAATTGATAGTGTTTTCACTATAGTTTGGATATTAGTATCCAGCGCAGATTTGATGTTAAACGGCTCGTTCACTGAACCGCAGGCGCGTCTCCGTGAACAGCCGTGAAACAGTGATTCTGTTCAAATTCCCTTTAAAATCTTAAATGATTCCCTTTGAGCTAAATTGACCTGTTTCCCTTACACCGTGCTTCCAGATTCCACCAATGTCAATATAACCTGTGAAAGATCTCCAGCCTGCAGCCCAGATGTGCCTCTCTGAAGCATGTATCTCACACAGCCATTTGACCTTTTAATGCAGTCACATGACTGATGAATCTAATTATCGTCAGACACACACACTGAATGCATGTGAATCCACAGAGGATGCACGTACAGACACATGTGAACCATTCCAGCCAGCAGGTGGTCCAAACATCTACTAACTGATGACCCTGAGCTGAGGTCAATGAACCATTTTCAACCCTTGAATGACTGTAGAGGTCCTGAACCCTAAAGAAGACCCCTGTTCCTATAAATAGCAGCAAGAGCAACACCTGACATGCATTCTGGATTGAGATTAAATCAACATGAAACACTGATAATTAATGAGAAAAAGGGTTGCACTGAATTGTACAATTCAAGCATCTCCAAAGAACCTAATGCAAACCCTACTTGCTCAAATTCATCATTTGCTATTACTGATGTAACCTTAATCACATTAACATTAAAAGGAATGCACACAAAAAAATGCACATTAACACCACAATTGTTTATTTAATTTCAAGTTGACTGTAACTACAGAGAACCTGAGGGTTAAACTCCCTCTAGCAACTATAAAAGCCAACCTAAAACGGCCTAAACTGGACTTGGATGGTCATTAGTTTTAGAAGAGTCTGGGTACTTTGTAGCCGATCAGGCTGTGATACCAGCCAAGCCAGCCGAACACAAGCTTAACCATTCTGTGGAATAACTAGACCTGCTAAAGACCAGCTCTCCTGGGACACCATGTTACAACAGACATTCAGCTGACTTAGTGAAAGTAACTTATTCTACTAACCCTAACCCTAACCCTAACGTAACAGTCTACTAATAATAATTTGTTTACATGCTAGATGACAACCTTATATAATTCATACACTAGACAGTTGTTACATTGTGCATATTAAAATTGCAGTGTATAGAGGGAGAGTTGGGACATAACTCAAGGGTGGTTTATAGAAGAGGGTGAACGTTTACTGTAATTAAAATTAGTCGCTCAAAATTTCATCAGTATGTTCAGAATATAATTAAAAACATTTATTTTATAGGCATCCTGAAAACCATTACCATGTGTTAATTGCAAACATGGAGGTGATTCATGTCAAACCAAGCTTTTTTTTTTTACTGTTCATTCGGCATGTGTTCATCTCTCCCACACACTTCTGTGCTTCACGTGGGACGTAAGGGAGACATATGCTGTTCTAAAATTATATACTCCATGAAATATTGAGTTAAAGATTTGTGCTTCTGTCCCAGAATGGAACTCCACCAAAACTCTGGGGTGGTCTGATGTCTCATCCCCAAATTTGCATATTTTCAGAGACAAGGAACTATATCCTACAGTCTGAATATGGTTTGACTGTTCGTTTTCATTATCATACTGGACTCTGTTTGTGAGCTACTGAGCTCTGCCTTGGCTGTATTGGCCTAAGAGATTGAGGAAGACCCATTTTTATTAGTGCTGGAAGGGTAACATACCCATTTTCAGGGTGGTTTTGGAGACTTTGAATTAAATACAGTAGAAGACTAATATGTCTTAGCTTTGCTGACGCGGAGCTGCAATGAGTCGAACAGGACTTTTCATTCCATCCTGAGACAAATGCACAACAGTTATGTGAGTTCTGCTGTGGAAACTTTTCACCTGAACAACTGATTACATAACAGCACCGCTATGAGATCTCAGGAGGTTGGAGTTTCTCGAAATCTGGCTGTGGAAAGCATTTTCATTGGCAGACTGGTAAATGCACTCAGGTTAGACTGTATATGCGTCGACATCACCAACAGTAAGACAATGTAAATTATTTTAAAAGAAAGGTGCAGTAACTGCCATTGAATGCCATTGCTACTTCTGAAACATTGCAGTGTGTGTTCATAGAAGATCTTCACGTTCTCCACTCTTGTGGATGAGAGGTGGTGATTGAATGATGCACGTCCACGTCACTGTCTCATGACTCCTTCATCCTCATGTGTCCACGGTCACCCTCCTCTTCATTTACCCTGTGCCCGGTCAACCATCAAACCCAATTTGACAAGTTATGAGTGCATATTCAATATAACAATCAGTGTAAGCCACAGCATCTGCTGCTGTTAGCCGACCCTGTGCTCCATGTGGAATGACCTGATAATGAGGCTAGAATAACACACACAGGCCAGGAGAACATTTACAGGAACTTAAGCTCTGATTCTTAGAAATGACTCTTTCTTTTGCTGAGTGTTGCCTTTGTTGGGTTATTTCTGAAATATGTTATTATTTAAATTGTTCAGTTGTTTAATAAAGGCATGCCTCTGATGTTTATAAAAAAAAAATGAAAATTAAAGAAAATCTGGTTGTCTTAATCACGTTTATAGTAACTAGATTTGTACATTTCTGAAAGAAAAAGAAGATGTTGCAAAGCAATGTTTTACATTTTAAAGTAAAATTACAAGGAAAAAAGCTTTTTCTTTTTTTTTAAATAATGTGGACTGATATTAACATGCATTATGAAAGTAAACATGGCCACTTAATTTCATGTTGATCATTATTGTAACTGTGTAAATGTCTATAATTTTCTTGTAATTTCATGTAATATCTTGTCATTTTCTCAGCAGCAGTGTCGAAGAAAAACAACAAAATCAGCTCTGACTTTTCAGCTGGGATTTGCATTGTTCATTCACTATAGAACAGTGTACTAAATTTAGCCATTGTGACTGGCTAAAGTTCAATGGAAATTGGATCCAGAAAAATGCACAGCTGGAAGGCCAATTTAAGTGTGTGCAGAGCTGCATGAATGGATCATAGCAAGAACAGTTGCATCGGGAAAATCATGGTAAGGCAAATGCGAAGGAAGAAAATAAATATTATGTAAGTTCAATTCTTGACAACAAAAACATTAACATTTACTTCAGTGTCACACAGAATGTCATGAAAACGACCTGTAACATCCAAGTAATGTCTGCTTTGAAACTTGTAAATACTGAGTCACAATTTGCTCAACATACCATTTTCAGCCTCTTTTGTTTCTGTAATCTAACATATTTTTGAGTAACAGGATATTTTAAGAAAGAAAACTAGGGTGGGACAATATTTTTATTCTTCAGAAAATGTCTAGATGGTCATTACATATACCAGAATGGAGCAAAAGTTTTTCAAAGGTAAAGCAAGGTTTTACATTTTAAAGTAACATTACTTAACATCATTAATTTTGGAATAATGTGATCTGATAAACATATTTAAAGTAAATATGGCCACTTAATTTCATGTTGATCATAATTGTAATGTCAACACTCCACAACTATTCGGATTGTTCACAAAGTAAAAAGCTTTGGGTTACATTCGGTTATCCCCAGGATTGTGCTTTTATAGATCGTATTTAACTCATGCTACTTTTTCTATAAATGTATGGTTTCTGGGCATGCTATGCTTAGGGAAGATCTGATACAAATTTATTATTATGTCATGAAGTTCCCAGGTAACATAATGAACTGTTCTGTTAGTTGTAGTCATGTGGCAACCAGAAAAACCCCTTATGAAAATTAACCATGGTTTTACTACAAATAAAACCAAAAAACCATGGTTACTATAGTTAAACCATGGTAACCACAAATTAACCATGGTTTTGCTAAATTAACCATAGTTTAACCATGGTATTTGTAGTAAATCTGTGGTTATACAAATGGTAGTCAACACGCCAAAAAAACATGGGTTACTACAGTTTTACTATAATAAAACCATGGTTATTTTTCGTAAGGGACATGAGGTCTCGAATTTGTATCCCTGGCTGCTGTTTAAAAGATCTTCTCTTTGTTTGTTCAGTTTTAAAAGACCTCCCTCTCACTGCTGGATATGAGACAGATATGAGAACATTTGGACGTCTGTGTCAACTCGCAGCTCTTGCTATCGTCTTTATCAGTCTGGCATCAGCTGTGAATGGTGGCTCGAAGATGTGGTAGCTGTTCTCATGGCCAGAGCGAAGCTAAAACATCCTGCATGGATACACAATCCCTGCCTCTGAATTTGCGTGGACTTTGTGCGTTTTGAAGACAAACTGCGCTAATAAAAAATTACAAGGAGAAAAAAAGCAACAAGACCTGAGGAATGTTCTTCAGTGCAGCCGCACTTCACGTCCACGGCAGGAAAAGCCAGTCAAACCACAAGAATGCAAAGCACTGCAGCAGACATGGTTTTCCACATGCCTGTCTGTGTGTGTGTAAGAGAGAGAGTGGGGGGGGGGGGGGGGGCGGACTGTTGTGGTGAATACACTGTATGTACAGCACCAGATGTGATGGAAAGGTTGTGCTGGACAAATCGGTCTTCAAATGCGTAACAACTCTGAGGCATTAACAAGTTAAAAATGAAGGTTTCATAACCAAAAACTGTGCATTATATACATACATTAGCACTGTGCTACAACTGAAAAATGCATTGAGATATAGTGCACTATGAGGAGCTGGAAGAGGTACCTGTGCAACTGACAAAAATAAGCATGGAAAGCTCAACAGTTCAGTGGGTTTTTTATACATAGCGGAAAGGGGGGTGCTAAATGTGCTAAAATTAGCGACAACACATCACATGGGTTTAAAATGTTTTTTTCTCCTAGCTAAAACATCCGGTAAACCAACGTTGGTGTTCTAATATGAAACTGCTTTTTTAAAACATTTATAAAAACATTTATAAATGCTAACATCAATCACTATGCTTTATTACAGATATATTCTCAACTGACATATTCACCACCCCATTTGGTTACCCTATATGAGGAAAGTTATAAAACAACCAGAAGAAACAAGCCAGCCTTTGCTCTATTGGTAAACTGCAAGAGTTGATGGTTGGATTCGGCACTGGTATTGCAGACCCACAAGGCAGTTGGTCAGAATAGAGGGCTGTTTTGACTGCTCCATGCTGGCAGAGACTATTCCGTCCCAAAAGGATTGACTTGGAAAGATTCTTGCTCTGAAATACCCCTGGCACGGCCCGGGCCTACTCTGGGGTGGGTCTCCATTGAGCTGAACGGATGAAATGTTGCACCAGGGCTGGAGGCTGAAAGTGGAAGGGAGGCCAGGGTATATCGGCTGGGGTAGAAAGAGTAGAGGCGGCGGACAGCGAGTGTTCACAGAGCTGACAGCCCTCAAGGATGAAAGCAGGGGAAATCTCATAGGTGCTCAGCAGTGGCTGGGGTGACATATCACATTGCCCTAGCTCTCTCCAGCAACCAATAAATCTTCTCACTCTTTCCCCCTAAAGTGCATTCACACATTCCAGACAGGAGAGGCCCTTGAAGGCCTTCCAGTTTCAACATTGGGCCTGTCTGGAAGGAATTAATGGGTGGGGGAGGTGGACGAGATGGTTGGACCAATTTTCCCAGAGTCAGGGAGACACACCCCATCAGAATTAGGATCTTCTGTCATTACCACCTCTCCTTATTCCCACCTTAATCATCAATCCCTTGTTCTTAAAGTGCACATCTCTCTCTCTAACTGAAAAGGACATATTTCCACACCAGATCTTCTGACAAACATAGTCATTTAGATGCCATCATCCAAGCTCACTTCCAGTATTACAGGATCAGTAAGTCCTAGTTCTTGATGTCTTAAAGGTCCCATTCTTCATGATCCCATGTTTTGAACTTTAGTTCGTTTGTAATGTTGTTGTTAGAGTATAAATAATATCTGTAAAATTCTAAAGCTCAAAGTTCAATGCCAAGCGAGATATTTGATTTAACAGAATTCGCCTACAAAAAACGACCCGTTTGGACTACATGCCTCTAGTTCCTGCAGTAATGACGTCACTAAAACAGTTTTTTGACTAACCTCCGCCCACATGAATACACAAAAAAGGGGGCATGGCCTTGTTGCGCTCCGACAGAGAAGAGGTAGAGCTTGTTTTTGTCGCCATGTCGTCGAAACGCTGTCATTTTCATCTCGGAGTCCAATCACCTTTGTTTGGACTTCCCAGGGATGCTGTACTTAGAGATCAATGGTTACAATTTATGTTTAACTCGGTTCCCGAAAATTATAATCCACATGTAAAACTATGTACAGCACATTTTGCTGAGGACAGCGAGCTTCCTCAATCTCAATCAGTTTAATGCCAGATTTGCACAAAGATTATTCTTGAAAGATGGAGCAGTTCCCTCTTTGTCAGGAGAAGGCGTTGTTTATGGACCACAACCGGTAAGTGTATTTTATTATTTAAGTTGGTGCGTTTAACAGTTTCTGTAACTTATTACACAAAGGGCAACGCTGTTTAGCTTTGTTAACTATATGTTAGGGCTGTGCAAAAAAATCTAATGCAATTTTCCTGCGCATCTTGTCAGTAAAAACGCTCCTGTGATTATAAGTACATCTCCAGCTTATCAAAACTAGTCCAATCGCGTTTCCAGGAGGGCCACGTGCGCTAAGCTGGTGTCGAATCACAACACAGGAACCGCTGGCACAATCAGAACTTGTGAAGTATTTCTGAAGGAGGGACTTTATAGAACATTGAAGTCATCAGCCCGTTTTTATGACAGTGAAAACAGCGGTATACAGATAGGTGAATTGTGTGAAAAATACAGTTTTTTTACACGCGAAACATGAACACATGTTATATTGCACACTGTAAACACAATCAAAGCATCAAAAAAGGATGAAAAACAGGACCTTTAATGTCCAATTTGTGAGATCCATTGAATGAATTGGTTGTAAGGCTGGAAGAAACTCAGGCACTTTGATCTTCTAAGATACAGACAATACAAACAAGGTCAAGGTCAGACATGGATTTCCACATCTCACATTATTTTCACCAATAAATTTGTTCCTTTTCCCATAACTTCTTTCCCTTTAACCATCCTTCCCTACACTCAGCTCACTAAGAATGGTCAACAGCATAATATAATGTTCTACATAAATGCAAGTCATATTTAGTATCATTTGAAATGTCTCAGTATGACTGCTACACTGGTCTCAATAGCTGCTTTTCCACTGTCAGACCAATGTGAGCAAGGGCTAACAACTTGCTATGGTGAGCCAATAGCCTCAAGCCGCGAGGACAAAATCAAGCTACATTTCCACTGTAGATGGAATATTATTAAATATTATTAATTATCAATATTATTAACTTGTCATTATTTTAGGTCACATCCCAAAACCATTCAAGCTGGCAGTTAATAAGCCTCTTATTGAGAAACCACAAGATCCCAGTGAAGTGGCAAAT
Organism: Carassius auratus; assembly: GCF_003368295.1. Classification (NCBI taxonomy): domain Eukaryota; kingdom Metazoa; phylum Chordata; class Actinopteri; order Cypriniformes; family Cyprinidae; genus Carassius; species Carassius auratus. Next base: position 2,152,932 of record NC_039298.1, read on the forward strand.
TATAGGCCCATTTCAAATCTTCCATTTATGTCAAAAAATTTAGAAAAAGTTGTGTCTGCTTAATTGTGCTCCTTCCTGCAAAAATATGATCTGTATAAATAAATTCAGTTAGGTTTCAGGCCCCACCATAGCATAGAAACTGCCCTTGTCAAAATTACAAGTGACTTGCTTCTTATGCCAGACCAAGGCTGCATCTCATTGCTAGTTTTAATTGATCTTAGAGCCATGTTCAACATCATCACCTCAAATTCCTCAGTAAGGCAACAGGAAGTCATAAAACATTCTGTGCCACAAGTCCCAAGCAAGATAACCAACCAACCAACGCTTTCACAGAACAACTTTCAACATTAACACCACTAGAACAATCATTGACGATTTCAATTCGGAGAAGAGATTTGTCAAATATGTTGATCGTAATTGATAAGCAACGCCGGACATCACGTGTGAACCCATGAGAGTACTACACAAGATCCATTGACTTCCCCCCACCTAGCAGAACCAGACTGAAATTCCTAAGGGGGGAGGGGCCTTTGAACCTCTGGTCTCCACAGAAATCTTTGTCAGATAATGACAAAGAAACTGTCTTTTGTACATATATATGGACCAAAATGAACACAAAAAGCAACCTTCAGTCCATCTTAAGTCCAGGAGACAGCAAGAGATTGAGCAACTTGTGAAAGAGAAAAGATGCCTGATAAGACAGTGGAAGAAGGACCCAGATGCGGAAAGGGAAGGAAGTGTTACAGGGTGACAGGAAGCAGTGCCTGGCAACACTGCGAAGAGCAGAATGCTTGAGAAAACAATGTAAGAAGAGTGAACAACAACTGTCTTCTATAGAGATCCCTACAAGTTCGCCAAAGACCTCTTTGCCAAAGTGAAAACTGGGACTCTCAAAGTGCCTGTAGGAGAACTTACTCCAATGATCAGAGGCAGGTGCCAGGTGCCAGCCACCATCCACAATAACATGCCACAAATCTAACCACCTGAGCACCAGTTGGACACAAGACCCCCTACATGGAGCGAAGTTGAGAACACAGTAAAGCGAGCAAGATCAACATCAGCCTCTGGGCCCAACGGTGTTCCATACAGGCTCTATAAGAACAAACCAGGTGTCTTAAAGGTACTCTGGAAGCTAATGAAGGTGACATGGGGAAAAGGCATCATACCTAAGGCATGGCGAAGGGCAGGGGGATCCTGATTCCTAAGGAGGAACTCCTCAACCATCCACCATTCTGCCAAATAAGCTTACTGAATGTGGAAGGAAAAATATTATTCAGTGTTGTGGCCCAAAGACTCTCAGCATTCTTGAAAAAAGACAACTATGTTTACACCACAGTGCAGAAGTCAGGGATAAGTGATTTCTCATGGTGCTTGGAACACGCAAATGTCATTTGGTATCAGGCACAGCCAAGAAGGAAAAGAAAAACTTTCATGTGGTCTTCTTGGACCTTGCCAAATGCATTGTGGGGTCAGTGCCTCATGAGGTGTTCTGGACAGCTTTCAACTTCTTACAAGTCCCAGAGACCATCACAAAACTGGTCAAAGCTCATTTCCAGGACCTCCAGTTCTGTTTTACAACTCAGAATAGTACCTCCTCCTGGCAGCACTTGGAGATAGGCATAATAGCGGGCTGCACAATCTCCCCACTGGCCTTTATCATGGCAATGGAGTTAATAATTCAGGCATCTCGATGGGGGGTTGGAGGGGAACGCCTGAAGACAATTGTGGATTCCTCCAATCAGGGTGTATATGGAGGACATGACGACCATGACAACGACTAACGTATGCACCAAACGCCTGCTATACAAACTCCAGGAAAACATCAGATGGGCACGAATGGAGATTAAACCCAGCAAATCCCGCAGTATCTCCATTGTCAAGGGCCAGATTGTAAATGAGAGGTTCCACATCAATGATGAGCCAACACAGTGGTACAACACAGTACAACACAGACCAAGGACCTCAAAGATGCTGAACAGATGGAACAACTGAGGCAGGATACCATCAGTGGCCTAAAGCAGTTCAACAGCACTGCTCTCCCAGGGAAGTTGAAGCTCTGGTGCCTTCAGTTCGGTCTGCTCCCCCGCCTTATGTGGCCAATTTCCATCTATGAGGTAACCCTATCCCACGGCAATCGGTTGGAGTGACTGTTGAATGTACAGGTGAGAAAATGGCTTGGACTACCCAGATGCCTCAGCAGTATAGGCCTGTATGGCAAAGGAGCCCTTTCTCTGCCAATCTCAAGCCTGGTGGAGGAATACAAATGCGCTAAAGTAAGGCTCATAATGACCCTCAAAGAATCCCAGGATCCCTTGGTCAGATGGGCTGCTCCTGCCTTAGCCACAGGGAGGAAGTGGAGACCAGAGATAGCAGTGGCACAGGCAAAATCTGCTCTGAGTCACCGGGGACATAGTGGGCCAAGTCCAACAAGGGTAGAAGGGGCCGAGGGTTGGGAGCAACAACACCCACATGGCAGAAGGCTATTCCAACTGAACGGCGGTGCCTGGTGGTTGAGGAGGTGTGTCACCAAGAGGAAGCGGATAGGTGTGTCAGAGCGGTGTCCCAAGCCAAGCAAGGCCGCTGGATGAGATGGGAAGGTGTGGAGAGGAGTAAGATCACTTGGAGCGAGCTGTGGAACATGGAGTCCAATATGCTTTTTGTGAGTTTATGAGTTTTACCATCAGAGCCACATATGATGTCCTGCCCTCACCAACCAACCTAAACCTCTGGTTTGGAGAGGATTCAACCTTCCTCCAGTGTCCTGCCCCAGCAACCCTGAAACAAATCCTGGTGGGCTGCAAAACCAGCCTTACAGGCAGACACATGGCGCCACAACCAAGTGCTGAAGTGCCTGGCAGATTCACTGGAGAATAAGAGGATAACTGTCAATGCCTTGCCCCTGGAAGCCCAGACAACCTTTCAGCAACCATCCTTCGTCAGGGAAGGGGAGAAATGGTTGACCAAAAACTGGAAACTGGAATTAGAAGACAGACTCAGCGGAAGACCATCAAAGACCTTGCAACAGCTGCCGAAAGAAGTAGTCACTGGCTGTGGCTGAAGCTAAAGGAGACTGTAAGGGCTGCCAAATGACCTTACAGAGCCTCCGGTGTGACACACACCCAGGTCTGATCAGCCTGTGGTGGGCCAGCCTCGGGTGAGGGTGTATTGTGGTAAAAGGCCGAAACACCCAGTGAGGCCAGGGTGCACAACTGATGATGTGTCGTAGTGGAGGCACCAGGCGATTATCCCCCCAATTCAACCACACCCAAGAGGACATCTCCAACAACAGTGCCTGCTGATTATCAAGGGATTTTAATATCTAGTCCTAGGAAGCAGACTTTAGCTTAGGTTAAACAAATTAATTTTACTTGGTTGGAAAAGCAGCTACACTAATTATGTCTCTTTTTACTACAAAATGTTGCTATAAGTTTGATTGCATCATAATAATTGCTGTTAATAGTGTTCGTCTTATGTTTGATTACATCTTTAATTGATTTTTCCGTACATTTCTACCATGTGTATATAAACCGAGTCACCACTGGTAAGTTATTACTAAATAATATAGAAACATAAATTTTCTGTAAAGTTGTTTGCGATTATTGTAAAAAGCACTATACAAATAAAATCACAATTTGCCTGAGATCAAAATTATGATGTTTTTGTTTAAGACAGGACACTCCGTGTACTGTTCAATTTTGAGATGTTGCTTCCATGTCTTATTTTGCTCTTATTGAAAGGAAATTTCCAAAATACACATCATTGTGCTTTTTTAAGCCTACTAACATCATCTGTTTGCTTCTGTAGATTTCTTCTAAATTAACCAAAACTAGCTATATGTATTTTTAAACTTAACATTTCAAGGGAAAATACTCTGGATAACTGGGTAAGTTCATTTTAAAATAAAAGGGCAGGTGCTCAAGCCCCCTTTTATGTATGTGTGCACATGTCTGGTGTCCATTCACTCCCTATTGTCATGACCTCTCGTTAGATATAGTCTTACCTTAATTAAGTGTGTCCAGATCTATGAGGACCAAATTAATATATTCTTGAATAAGTAAGCAGAGTATGACCATCTAGAATATTAGTCAATCACCTCTGTTTTATAATGAGCAAGTGTGTCATCTGTAAATAAGATCTGTGTATGAGACTTGAAGTGTTATAGGAATCCGAATGAACGAGTACAATAATATTAAAGAGTTAAATAGAATAATCAGGTGTCTAGATAGATTTTTCTATGAGTGATTAATAATAATTGCCATTCTAACCTAAATTCCAGGTCATAATAAAATTTAAATTAAATTACTTTGCTCACCAAAAAGATCAATCACGCAGGAAACATTCAGCCACCTGGTTGGACCTTACATTGTTCATTATATGAGTCTCAATAAACTGATCCTGAATTATTCTTGTGTTCAGTTTACTGACTCGATCTAGACTCACTGAATGAGATCGTTGTGATTAAAGAAGGATTTAGGTTTTGGTATGTGTACTTTACATAAAGGACCCAAAGGCATCTTGAGTTTTCATTAGCTTGGCCCTTAAAGAGGCCTAATCCATTGAAAATGTTGTTGAAAGTTACCTTCCATTGTAGAAAGCCTAATCTTGACACTCGCTGATTTCAAATGGTCTATTCTGTATGGCCTGCTGGCTGTACTGTTACGTATTCCTCGAAATTTATAGGGTGTTGGTGTGTGACTCTGGTTGTAGCCTAATGATCAAGTGAATGCCTGATAACTCTGCTGAAGTAAATGCTCTTAACCTTCTCTGATAAGTTTTTCCCAAGACGTACTTTGCATCAAGGGCCAAAATATCAGAAACCCATTCCACCTGGCCCTCGATCAATCAAAATGAATGCCAGATCACATTTAATGCTTTTCAGAAACATCTTGAAGATGAATGGGCTTGTGCTCCATGTCAATGGCCCAGCTCTCTGAGAGCTTTCCAAAGGAACTGGGTTGCTGTGGTATTTTCTGGGTGAGGTCTGCAGAGGAGCTGACATAAACAGTGAGGAGCTGGGGTGGTGCTGTACAACTGCCAGAATATTGACACAGACCTTAAACTGAAAGTTAACACTGATGTTATTTGAGAAATGTGAGGGCTGGGCGTTGGTGCCTGGAAACAAAAGAAACGAGGTCATGAAGGCACACCATGTTCAATTCTGAAACTGAGATATCTTGACCAAACTCTAAGGCAACAGAGAGGAGGTTGGCTGGTTTTAGCAGATTTAAACAGCCCAGTCAAGCAGGTAGTCAGCTAGTCTCCCAGCATGATAAGTACATCAACCCAAACAAGTCTGACCAGTAAGAACAAGCTTGGTGGTCAACTACGTCTAACAAACCACCAGCACGAGTGCCTTGCATTGAGTCTCACACAGTGTGCATGATGCAAATAATGTCATTATGCAGGAATTATGCCTGGAATTACCTGAACTAAATGTTTGGTTATCATGAGATAGATCTTCTATCAGTAGCTACTGTATAAGTAACCTTGTGTATCCTACAACCCCAATCAAACACACCTTTACTTGTTAATCATGGTGTTCTGGATTTCTTGAAAACATCAAGCAGGTGTGTTGGAGCGAGAAGAAACTGAAGTCTGCAGGAAGGTAGCTCTCCAGGAGCAGGGTTGGCTACCCCTGTTCTACATCCATATCTAAAGTCCTCAATAATTTGATTTCCAAATGACTGTGAGGTACTGGCTACCAGTGTTCATGCATTAGCTCTGATATGTATATGCTCTGTTCTGCACCATTATTCACAGTAATATGAACAAAGGGAGCTTTTAAGAAGATGAAGGGCTCCAACGCATTTCACCTTTGAGGAAAGCCCCTCTGTCATCATTTTAAAGTTTTCCTGTGCCCTTTGACCCCTTTATCTATTTTCGTAGGGTAAAGGGTTTCTTTTGACGGGTTCTTGGCTGCTTTAAGAGGATTTTTTGCAAAGGAAAAGTGGCCTCTGGCTGCACTTTCAAGACGCATTAATGACATTTAACTAAAGAACTTCATTGCTGGAGGGAAACCTTGGAGAGACAAAAAGAATCAAGGGAATTTAAGATGAGAAGAGGGAATGTTAAACACATCCACATGTGATCAGATCAGAATTGTGCAACATACCAAGATGTAAATAAGGACCTTTTGATTATTGTTATTTGAGCGTTACTTATGATTAATTATCTTTCCATTAAACATAAAAATATAAACTCTGAATGTAATGGCCTTTTGAATAACATGACAACGTAAAGTGTTGAACATAGCACCAGCATTTTACATAAAGCACTTACGACCCCCTCAAGAGACTATACTGCATGAAGATTCGTGATCACTGATATATGTGATGTTTTCAGAAGAACACAAGGCTTAAAAGGTAAAATAAGGATTGCAGTAAGGATTTAAATTCTCTTATTTTACTTCCTTGAATATGCATTCACAATTATTCATGCGTTTGTACTAAAACTCATATTGTACTGTGGTTTATTGCATTCATATCTATCCATAATAGATTAAAGGCTAATGCAGACTGATGACAAAACATAACATTGGAAATTTACCTAAAAGTTTGTTCAACTTAACATATTATGCCGATTAAACATGCCCACAAGTTTGTACAACTAATTAACTTTTAAGTTGAGAAAACTCAAAAATGTCCCGAAGCTGGCTGCCTTGAAATTGTAAGTTTTCTCAACTTCTGATTTTGTACAGTGTAACAAGTAAACTAGTGCATGTGCAAGGCTAACTGTCACCTGCTGATGGAAACATTAGACCAGAGATGGGAAGTAACTAAGTACAAATATTTTTTTATATTAGAAGTAGATTTTTGACTTTTTATTTTTACTCTCATTCCTTACATTTTTACACAAAAATCTGTACCTTCTACTTCTTACATTTTCAAACCAGATTCATTAATTTAGTTTTAATCTGTAGTTTCGCCATTATAAATCTCTAATAAATCATGAATCTATAAGTCTTGACTGGCAACTTGTGGTGTAACGATTCAATCGTTTTATCAGTGCATCGAATACAAGCGTTGACAATGCAATGCATCGATCTCGAAACATGATTTTTGAATCATGTATCGCCGATCTCGGATAGTTATCGATTTAAAATAAGAATCGAATGAATCGCGATTTCTATAGTGATTCAGTGCTTTCAAAATATATAGAAATTAATTTTCTACAAACACAAATTAATGGAGACCTAGAACAGTGTTCGTGCCTCACATCTCTCCTTAAAGCGCTCCACTATTCACCGCCTGTGACTTTCACAGGATTGCGCTCACGCTCCGTTCGTCTCTGACACAGCTGACGTGTGATCTCTCCTTAGGACTCGTGACCAGTAATACTAAAGTGAAGTAGCTTTACTTTTCTGTAGTTTGTCAATGGCTCTCTCCATCTTACTGACGGCGTTACCCGAGCAGACGTATTTATTGCTTGGACAGAGCAGAAATATAGCGTCTCTAAAGCATACGCACAGTTCATTGAATGATACATGTTTTATCAATGTTGTTGAACTGAATGTACGAAGGAAACCACAGCATTAACAACAAATGAAATAAGAGCGCGAGGTTCATCTGATAACCAGATGCATGAAAGTAGCGTTTATTGCTATAAAAACAGACATCGGAGCATTTTCTTTCAGGATCGTCATTCGAAGATGGAGAGGAAAAGTTAAATACTATAGCATTTTATTCTATGAAAATGTGATGAAGACATTTTTTCACTGAAAAATGAAAAGTGATATCGTGCTTTTTGGTGAACTAACCCTTTAAAAGAATAGAGAATCAAATCGTTCTTGAATCGGATCGAATCGAAAACCTACGAATTGAACCCAAATATTCACAACCTTACTGCTGCGATTCAGCTCACGCACTCTGTGCCTCCACCTATAGGTTTTTATCAGAGTAATCATTTCGAGACTCAAGAATAAAGGAGGAGAGATGCGAAATCAGTGATCTGTTCGGGACTCTGGGATTTTGTCCCAGTCCGGCCCTGTTCTGCATGTTCTACATACATTCATTAACTAACAAAATTTGAAATGTAAATTCTTTTGGATTAAGGTATTTATAAGACCTGTAGGTCCCCTTACCAGAAAAACACTAAAACAGGTAGTAGTAGTAATGGCTACTGTTTACTTACTGTAAGTACATTTTAGAGCCCATACTTCTTTACTTTAACTTGAGTAAAAAAAAAAGTATAGTATTTTTAAACATGCGTATCTGTGTACTTTCGTCATCTTTCGCCATTTCCCTATATGATGCACTAGAATAAAAACAATTAAACAAATAAAGAGATATATGATTCAGCTGCCCATGTATGCATATGAGCATGATAGTTCGGTTTCCATCTTCCACAACGAGATTAAAAATATTCCATGACAGCTCAAAGATCAGCTTCCATGGGGGAATCCACATTGACGTGGCATGGAATGGGAGACAGAAAGGAGCTACTCGGATAGACAGAATGGGGTCATAGCAAAAAATACCCAATGTAAAAAGGGCATCACCCTGTGAAGATCAGCCTTCAGTACAGCTGATTTCCCCTTACTAAAGACTGGAAACAGTGATGATGATTTCTAACTTCACTTACTCTCTAGGAGACAGCAAAGGGTGCGCTAATAACAGATCAGAGCCAAAGGCCTCATTGTGTCTGCACCTTGATTTATTTTTAAGGGAGGGATCAGAGACATATGGCATTTTTCCTAAGGGCAGCATGCCCTAGCGCATTCCAGTAGCTCACTACTATTACATTCTTCGGAAAAACACTTTATCAATGTAATTTAACTGCCAGCATATGCTGTTATGCCTTTCATGGCACAACTTTTTGGACATTGGAAGTATCTTGGAATATACACCATACAAGAATATGGCAATGCTCCTGCGCCATGACATGCATGAAAGTACCATATAGGTTACCATCTGATACCGTAACTGTGGTGCACAACACAGCACAAGAGTAATTCCAACAGTTCCTGCAACAGTGGGGTAAACACGACACAAAGCACTAAACACTGTGACAGCTGATGAGGCAATGGATTCAGAGACTTTAACTGAATTAACTCACAATGGCAAGCTTCTTACCGCCCAGCAATTAATCAAGTTGCTCTTTGGCATTTGTTCACGAAAGACACACAGGAGTGGCTGATGACCATTTCACAACTAACTTTGTCCTGAAAAATCTGTTGATGTAAGCTTTTGGAACGGGTATCATTTTGTGGTTCTAGTACTTCTTATTAAATAGTCAGCAAAATTTTAACTACAACAGTCCTAAATAGGAAAACAGACCTAGGATATAGCTTTACTGCTTTCTTAAACTTTATTAAAGATAATTTACATCTAAAGAGCCATTATAATTAATATCTTAATGCCTGAGTTATGCTCAAGGCATTTACTGCTTTAAGAGGGCTTTTTACTATTTAAAACTAGCAACGTTGTCACATGAACACCAAATTTAAAACAGTTTTTTATCAAATGGATACTTCCGGCTCTGAAATCTGTTCTGATGAGTCACATTCAAAGAAGAATGCCTTAACTTGTGAGGTTTGTTGAGACTTATAAAGACCCAAAGGTTCAAACAAGCCAAGACAGACACAAATATCCTTCGGCCAAAATGAAGATCAAATCCACAGGCTACCCTATATTTATCGTATTTTGAGGAAATGAGCAGCTCTCTGTGTTTGGGTGGTTGAGTTGTGTGTAACATATTGGTGTTATATTAAACTGTTATATGTCGTCATATTGGGGTATGGTGTATGGAGTAGACGGGAGGAGTTGAAGGACTTGTCAGAAGTGTAGAGCTTGGTGGAGCTGAGTGACAAAACCAGAGGGGCACCCAGGGGTCTGTAGGATAAAGGTGTAACCAACATCTGCAACCCATTGCGCCCCCAATTATCCTTGGGTGAACCTAATGGAAAATACGACACAGCTAGCTGGAATGTAAACACAACCCAATGGCGACTCCCATTTATTTTCTCTCTCTTTCTTGCAGCAAACTCTATTTTTCCTTTCTTCATTTTGCTGTTGGCTGTTCTTGTGTTATTGTAGAAAGACGGCAAAGGTTGCTTTCATTAGGATGTATCCCATTGCAGTCATCCATGTTTAGAATCATTCCATTGTTCGGCAGGTGGTACCTGATTCACTCTCCTGTTTTCCCAGGAAGTGCCAGTTACTGCAACAGTTGAAATGACGCAGTCTTTTCATGAGTCGTTGGTGTTTTAATTCAGGGTACATTGACTCTAAATTATTGAAACTCACCACAACAGTGAACACATGTTTGTGTACACACTCAAGTAACACCACAGGTCTGTGGCCCAGCTGTCTCCAGTGAGGGTCTAGGCTTTAAAGACCTATACCAATCTCACAGGCACAGGCAGATTTATCCCATAAATCCAAATAAACCCCAAATACCATCTAGTGCAAATCCCAACGATTCCAAATGCGGAAACAATTATGGTGTTTTGACAGGGTGTGAGAAACCTTCGTCAACCAGTGTAGTTTGACTAGACTTTGTTGTGTAACTGATAAACAAACCAATTGACGTTCCAAAAAAAGAGAGAAAAAATGTGTGTTGGGTTATCCGTATTGTTTGATTAACAGTGTGGATTTTTAAATGAAAGAGAAAGAAAACAGTGATGAAAAATCCACAACCCCATTAAAGATTAGGGCTTGTCCGAATACAATTTTTTTGAGCTTTGAAGCTTCGGCAGTAATCAACAGTGAATATTCTAAGCTTCTGAGGGAGGAGGTGAACATATCACTCTGTGTGTCTGTCTGTTAGCATTTTTATTATGTCGAGAACTGGTCATCCAATAGAGATGCGTGGCGGGTGTGTTGCTGTGGACCCAAGGGAGTACAGTGTCACATTTTGGTGCAGTATGGACACTCGACACGTTAAGAATGAATAAACTTTTACTAAACTACAGAACTGCGTGAGACAGAAGCAGGGCTTACTATATCCTCAGAGAACGGACACTTCATTAGTGATACAAAACATACAGGTCTGTTAAGAGCAATACTTTACAATAACATAGACATATTGTTATTAGGCTGGGCTAATAATAATATGAGCCAATGGAAGGTTTTTAGTTTTTTATGGCTGCCGTATTCACAAATATATTCTAAGCAAATTGAGGGCACGTTTTTATCATATATATAACTGACATGGAGGATAAAAGCAGCTTGTTTTTTTATACCAACAATACTATAGGCGTACTACTTACATAACTCAGGTGATTTTTCAAACTTGATGCGCTGTTGTGTTGGACCGATTCAAATCACATATCTGCCACACTGCATTTGTCTTGTCCTCACTCAATTTAAAGTACTCCTACACAGCTGCGGTCTTCTGCATTAATGTCTTCTCTTGCAGATGAACTGAATCATTAGGTTCACTCATGGGCGATTCATAAGTTGATTTTCTACTATCGGGTCAAATGGTTCTCTTTGCAATCTCAATTGGGAGTGTCAATGGTCCATTTGAGAGATAAGTGGCAGTAATGCATTTATAAGTCTGCGATCTGCCTTAAAGCAAGAAGAAAAAGAAGACGCGTCACACACCTGCTGTGTTGAGGACACACTCAATATATTTTCTGGCATTGCAGTGTATCAGAGGTAAAAAAATATATATATATATATATATATATAAATACTGTTCAGTTTATTGTACAGACCCATAGTTTTGTCTTTACACATCATTGAATTGTCATGAGCTGCAAGGTTTCATTTGGTTTTGTTTGTGAATGTTTTAGCCATTGTTAGGCTTCAAAAACAAAAAAAAATCCAACAGAGAGATAGCAGGAACATTGATGATCCATGATGCATGAGCATGCATGGTTTCCAGTTGCACTGGGTTACTGCTGTATATTAATGATGTGAAGCAGATGGATGAATTCTGAAACAGCCAAATGCAGCAAAGTTCTTTGGATGGCGCTTCATTGTACAAATGGACACTGACCCAAAACATACAGCAAAAGCAACCCAGGAGTTTTTGAAGGTAAAATAGAGGAATATTCTGCAATGGCCAAGTCAGTCTCCTGATCTCAACCCTACTGAGCATGCATTTCACTTGGTAAAGACAAAACTAAAGGCAGAAAGACCCACATACAAACAACAACTGATGTCAGCTGCAGTAAAGACCTGGCAAAGTCACAAAGTAGGAAACCCAGTCTTTGGTGAAGTCCATGAGTTCCAGACTTAAAGGTCCCATTTTTCACGCTTTTTTGAAGCTTTGGTTGTGTTTACAGTGTGCAATATAACGTGTTCATGTTTCGCGAGTAAAAAAACAGTATTTTTCACACAATTCACCTATCTGTATACCACTGTTTTCACTGTCATATAAATGGGCTGATGACTTCCTTGTTCTATAAAGTCCCTCCTTCACAAATACGTAACGAGTTCTGATTGTCCCAGCGGTTCTTGTGTTGTGATTTGACACCAGCTTAGAGCACACTGACCTCCTGGTAACGTGATTGGACTCGTTTTGGAGTAGTTTTGAGAAGCAGGAGCATGCGCAGGAGATGTATTTATAATCACAGGAGCGTGTTTACTGACGAGATGCGCATGAAAATCGCATTCGTTTTTTTGCACAGCCCTAACATTTAGTTAAAGCTAAACAGCGTTGCCCTTTGTGTAATAAGTTACAGAAACCGGTTATGGTCCATTAACAACGACTTCTCCAGACAAAGAGGGAACCGTTCCATCTTTCAAGAATAATCTTTTTGCGAATCCGGCATTAAACTGATTGAGATTGAGGAAGCTGTCCTCAGCAAGCTGTCCTCAGCTAAATGTGCTGCACATAGTTTTACATGTGGATTATAATTTTCATGAACAGAGTTAAACATAAATTGTAACCATTAATCTTCAAGTACAGTGTCCCTGTGAAGCCCAAACAAAGATGATTGGACTCCAAGATGAAAATAACAGCGTTTCGTCTACATGTCTAACACAAACTCAGCTTTTCCTTCTTCTCCGTCGGAGCGCAACAAGACCACGCCCCCTTTTTGTGAATTCATGTGGGCTGAGGTTAGTCAAAAAACTGTTTTAGTGACGTCATTACTTCAGGAACTAGAGGGATGTAGTCCAAACGGGTCGTTTTTTGTAGGCGAATTCTGTTAAATCAAATATCTCGCTTGGCATTGAACTTTGAGCTTTAGAATTTTACAGATATTATTTATACTCTAACAACAACATTACACACTAACTAAAGTTTAAAACATGGAATCACGAAGAAGGGGACCTTTAAGGTAGTTATTGCCTACAGAGGATTCTCTGTTTTTCCTTCATTGTAAGTCACTTCTTTATAAGCTGTGCAAATTAAGTGTATCTATTCATACTTCATATATGTGCATGTAAGACTTTAGTGCCAGATTTTTCAGTGATGAAGTAGTTAGGGAGTGTGCAGCTGGGATTCAAGTCAAGATTTCTCAGAGCTGTGGTACAAGACACATCCAATGTGCTACACCTTCAAGGAGTCCTGACGGTCCTTCTCTGCTCACAACCATCAACTACAAAAAAGCTTTAAGGACAACAGAGAGTTTTGAAAGAAGAAATATGGAGTCCCATTGCAGTCTTTAATCTCTCCTCTCACACAGCCCTCCAGTGGAAACCATGATTAGAAACTGTCAGAGCTGCACAAATGCATGCAGTTAGCCAGTGTGTATGTCAGCAAAAAGCAAAGAAATAAATGAGACACAAGTGTTATAAGGAAAAGGTCTGGACAACAAACCAAACACCTCACAGTCACTTGTGGCTTGATTATGTAACATTCCAGCAGGAAGTATGTGCAGCTGGAGTGTTAGTCTCTGCACTCGCTTCAATTAAAGAGAGACTGAACACCAAGTCTAAAACCAAGAACGCACAGCTGGCCTAGATACAGACGGCAGAAAATGTGCAATGTCAGAATATTGCAACAGACTTTGAGGAACAGGCAAAAAAGGGTGGAGTCAAGTTAAATTAGATTTATGAAATGATAACTTTCATTTAATACAGAAATCCAATGATTCAAGTTTCAAGCACTGATATTGGTCAAAAGACTGAGTTTAATTTTGGAAAGCTAACCATAGTTAGTCAATTGTGACTAGTGCAATGTGGAGATTTTTTCAAAGGTGGCATATATCATGTTTCATTACTTAACACTGCAAAAGAAGCCTCCAAAATATTAAAGGGGACCTACTATGCAAAATTCACTTTCATATGTTGCTTGGACATAAATGTTGGCAGTGAGTGTACACAACCACCCTATAATGATAAAAATCCACCCACTCTTCAAAAAAAAAAAAATCCCTATATGTTAAAAGCAGTCTCCCAACTACCTGTTTTTTTAGCATTACTGCTAATGTGACATCACATTAGCCACAGGCCCCGCACACTAAAGTTGACAGAGCCTGCCGTTTATACATAGAACCACCCTGAACGAGTTCACAGCGAGTTGAACACAGTCCACCATTGCTGTACTGACGAGAATGTCTCCCAAGTGCTTTAGCTGTTGTCTAGCTGGATGTATGAATCCACATAGCTCTCTCCATTTACTCCTGAAATCTGAGCCACTGAAGATGAGGATAAGGCAAATGTTGCTAAAGCTACTATCGTGAATAGGAAAGTGGGAGTTAAAATTGCATATGAAAGCAATGTGACCGCTGGAATTAGTCAAGCTCATAATCACAAGTGAGACTTATAAAGTTTGTAATAGCATGTGATGGCACCATGAGATCTTCTTTTTTTTTTATCGCGCAGTACTCCCATCTGTAAGCACAGTGCATTTTTTATGCACAGTACAATCAGATGACTGACTTTTAAACAGAGTGTGTTTTCTGTAACGATAACAGGCTTGTACTAATAGTGGAGGGTTTATTATTTGCAAAGGCTAGCATGCCAGAGCTTGAGCTCTTGAAGCTCCACCCTCTTCCCTGGAGCACCAGCTCATTGGCATTTAAAATTATGCTTTTGGCTCATACCCTAAAAAAAATTATCTGTAAAATATTTTGTTGAAAATACACACTCTGAGAACATCAGATACTTGTTTTACATCTGGTGAAAGGGGTCATATGATGCAATTTAAATTTTTCCTTTCTCTTTGGAGTGTTACAAGCTCTTGGTGTATAGAGAAGATCTGTAGAGTTGCAGATTAAAGTCTCAAATCCAAAGAGATATTCGTTATCAAAGTTAAGACTCTGCCACGTCCCCCTAAAACGGCTCATTCAAACACACCCACACATGTCTACATCACTGTGTGGAAATATTTGCATAATAATAAAATATATATATATATTTTTTTTTTTTTTCATTAAAGCATGTCAACATATTTTGTTACACCAAATACACAAAATAATGTTCTTTAAAAACGCATCATATTACCCCTTCAAGAATAGTAAGCGATGTCATGCTGCAGTGCTAAAGGCCTGTGAAATGTACTCCCTTGTTCAACAAAATATAATTTTTTTTTGGTAGTAACTAATTGAATATTTAATAATTAAAAATACTGATTCCTCACTAGAACTAACATCAAAAGTGCAAAAACGTAGAAAAATACATATACACACAAACTGATAAACAACTAAACACAACTTTCAGACGCCATCTTTATTTTTTTCACTCAACCATCACGGAATGGAACGCACAGGATTGTGGGATATCAAAGGCATCGAAGGGCTCATCCATGCTCCTTCAAAGATCGATCAGATGAAGGGATCTCATGAGACAGAAAGTGAAGCTAGCTTTGGATTGGGATGTGCCTTGATGCCTTTCTACCTTGGAACTCCCTCAAAGGTAAAATTTTATAGCTTTCGGACACAGCCTATGTCTCCCTTATATAACACAATGAGCTTAGTTCATGGAGCTCTTTTCTAACGAGCTGATGATCTGAACCAGGTGCGTTAAATACGGGAGACATGCAAAATTTGCAGAGCAGGGGTCCCCTGTCCCCAGCACCAGGATTAAGAACCACTGCATTAGGATGAGCATAAGAGTTAACACTCCAGGGTCCAGTCCTAAATGCTGCCCTCAGCCTACCATGACCACAAGAATACATTTTGGCCAAGTAATACTGCATAGACCAAGGGTGTTCCTGGAGGGCCTCATTCCTGCAGAGTTCAGCTCCAACACACCTACCTTTATTTTTCAAGTATTCATAAAACTTTGATTAGCTGCTTCAGGTGTGTTACATTAGAGGTACATTTGCATTCATGCATTTAGCAGACGCTTTTATCCAAAACGACTAACAGTGCATTCAAGCTATACATTTGTGTGTATGTGTGTTCCCTAAGAATTGAACCAACAACCTTTTGCACTGCTAACACAGTGCTCTACCACTGTGCCACAGGAACACTGTTGGAGAGTTGGAGCTAAGCTCTGCAGGGATGTGGCTGTATGGATGCAGCAATGAGGATGCATATCAACCAGACACAAGGCTCTTGTTAAACACCTTCAGAGTCACCTTGCAAATGAGACACCCTTCAGCAGGGTTCTTTGAATCTGACCCTGGAGGGCCTCTCCCCTTAAAGTTTTAGATCAAACCCTGGATACATTCACCTATCTGTAATATTCTAGTAACTAGCTTATTCATGCATCTTTGATTAGGTTTGGAACTAATCTCTGCAGGGTAGTGGCCCTCTTTAGAGATTGCACTTTTCTCCCCCTCTGTAGATATATATTTCTAGGGGCACTTCGATAGTACCGAAAGGCCACTTTAGCATTGGCAGTTAAAGAGGCAAGGGCTCGAGCCCCTCCAGCCTTCGACTGTGCACACCATAGTCCTACAGTCTGGCTGATTTCATGAATGTGCATGAAGAAGCCAACGAGACTTATCAGATTCACCATTTCAGAGAGAATCCAGATGACCTTAACCTTTTTTATATAATCATATAGATGGTAATCAGGCAAACTACAGGAATGCTGAAGTACCTTTTTTGTTTTATGTCACTTTTGGAAAGAAGTATACCTCTTTTCTACTGGAACGGGTACTCGAGCTGATGAGCTCATGACTTCGTCTGTTGTGAGAGGATTTGGGCACTGGTCCAAACCAAGTCCAGCGCTAAAGAGAATGTCTTTAGAGTACATAGGATTTGGATTAGTTTGGTACCAGAATTGGACTGTCCTAAATCGAGGAAGAGAAAACAGCCTTTGTCCGTTTACTACCTTACAGTAGCTAAACAAGTCCTGAAAACTCTGTTCTGAATTTCCAGAAAAGACAAGCCTGATGTTCTTAGTGCACTCACTGAAGTGGATCCAACAAGTGATCACACCGGGTTCACGGTGACAGATCAGCTGGAGGTTTGGAGCCAGATTAAGCAAGAGATGCACATGAGGAGAGCCGAACATCAAAGTCTTGAACCGTACCCATACCCATTAACCAGCCAAATGAATCCCACGCCATTTCCAGGATTCGTTTGAGGATGCAAGCCCAGCTATGGGGAGCATGGAATGTGGGACATAAGCTTTGAGCAGCACTGATCGGAAATCTCACACAAGGTTGATTAAGGTCTTCCCTGCAGCAGACAGCACTATGTATCCAATCCAGGAATTCCCCTGGCTGTCATCATTTAACAGACATGTGTTCTGCTTCAGTTGTATTGTACCATGTTCATACCTGCTTACCGGACCAATACTAAAAACGTGGAGATGCTCTTTAATCTGTAATCATATCCATCCAATTTGATCACATTGGGCATATATAGACTAATAGTTTGCGGAGTAATTTTTTTTTTTTTGTGTGAATATCATTATTCACTGAAAACAAACTAAAGGCAAAATAACACAGAGAATTACATAACTATCAGATCAATCATTTGACTGCAAAGGGCAAGCTGCTCCATGGCATTAACCACTGACTGCTTCACCACAGCAATGTGAGCAACACATCCATCATGATCTCTGGGATCATGCAGAGGCTCAATCAGACTTACATCGAGTCAGATCATGAGAAGAATTAAAGGTTAGTTATTTTGTTAAGTGGCAGCAAGTCATTTGAGTTAAAGCATATGTTTTTAATTCTAAGAGTTAAGCTGAGATTAATATGTCAGATCCAAAGGAACTCTAAAAGGATCAAACTGGTAGCAGTTTGCTTTGTAATATACTACATAACTTTAGTATGGAAGTACCAGTTTTATATAAAAGAAAGCACAAGACAAATAAAGACATACATGATAGCAATACTTGGCCAGTACTGAGGGTTATATCCTCAGTAGAGGCGACTTGTTTTACACTGACATCTGCTGTTGAGTCTATACTATTTCAATTATGAGCATGCATACCTGAATGAATATAGCAACTACAATTGCCATGAAATCAGGACATTGCTATGAGTTTGGCTCAATGGTTTTAAGGACTCTTTATGCAGCTGCTAAAAAGTGTAACTTGGTTGTTTCTGGGTAACTTATTATTATTGTCCATTAGATCCCATTTCTAGATTTAAGTCTGATCCATGTATTGAACAAGCCACAGAATTTGTGGTTTCATTCATGTCCAAAGCAAAAGCAGTTGCACTAGTTGCCTGGATATTTTTGATGGTAAGCCTAGAGGGTAATAAAAGGCCTGAACTTTAATAAGCACACACTAAAGCCAATCAACAGATAACAGATAATACTGAGCTGATATAGTGTACTTTCTGAAATATATAGCATATCCTGACTGCTCACATTAACAGCACTCGTTTCACCACTGCTAAATGAGGCACCAACATTTCTAAAAGATAATCAGAAAGGCAGACATGATTAAGACATTTTTCTTTACTCGTGTACTCATAGAATTCATATAAATCAATTTTTTTAAAAGAAAAAGACAATCATTTTTGCATGTTCTAAAAGTATGGGTGCATTTCCTTTTTTTTTTTTTTTTTACATCATTTTAATGTTCTGTGCAGACTTTTAATGTAATATACAAATCAGTTTCAGCCATAATATCGATTACGAGTTCTTATACAACACATTTACAGCTATTTGACCACCATATAATAGACCTGTATAATAAACGTTTTAGTTAACACCAGTGACGGTATTGAATCTGAAGTCCAGAGATGTTTGTTGAGCTTTAGGTATCATTGCTGCTTCATACCTGCAGTTCTACTAGTCTACTGATTTATGCTTGCAACATGGTGTCAAATACACAATTAATTTTGCAGCTCATTTAAGCAGTTTGTTGTTAAACTTTGGAGTGACTTGACAACTTTAAAAGAGTTGAAATGTACATTGTACAAGACATCTAAAGCCAAAATTACTTTACAGTAAGATGTAAAAAACAAATTCAGTCATCAAAATGTCTCATCTCATTCCAATCAACTTCTCAAAATGAAATAACCTGGATTTATTAAGAAATGTAAAGTAGTGTTAGTGCTAGGAATATATCAAGAATCAAACTGAAATTTTATACCACTTGTATTATTTTTCCCCCACCCCATCCATGAGCTCATCCTCCTTCATTATGACTAAAGGTCTGGAGGGGAGAAGCTAGGGAATGTTACATTCGCTTATGCCACTTCATACTGAATCTAACCCTGCGAAACTACAGAGATGGACCTGCAGGTGCTGCTCAGAGCCTTTGACCTCCCTCCCTCCCGTGTGGATGGCACTGGGTTTGCGAGTAAGAAAATAAATTAAATGAAATGAGAGAAAAAGCGGAAGGGTAGAGGACGGATCTTCACTTTGTCGACGCCCAGATGATAACAGCGATAATACCGACCGCTAAGGCAAGGACCACTGCCAGGATGCACATCTTCTTACGAGACTTTTGCTACAGTGAAAAAGAGAAGATATTTTCATTATCATGAAACAGCATGCACGCTACATGCATGGTTTTGGATTCAAACAGGTGTGTGTGTGTGTGTGTGTGTGCTGCTGAAGCTCTTGCTGTACCTGATATTGAGCGGCTCTCTGGAGTTGCTCAGCTCCTCTCTCCACATGCACTTCAGCACTCTCCACATTAGCTTCTATGCTATCTGTAATCACACATATTTACTTGCATTTAGATTAGAGATTTCAAGCTGTTTCAGGCAATATCACAACCTTATGTTGAATATACTCAGTTTATACTCTTTACATATTTAATTAAAAGGGTTCGTTGTGCCAAAAATGAAAATTAAGTCATTAATAACTCAACCTCATGTCGTTCCAAACCTGTAAGACCTCGGTTTATCTTCAGAACACAGTTTAAGATATTTTAGATTTAGTCAGAGAGCTCTCAGTCCCTCCATTGAAACTGTGTGTACGGTACACTGTCCATGTCCAGAAAGGTAAGAAAAACATCATCAAAGTAGTCCATGTGACATCAGAGGGTCAGGTAGAATATTTTGAAGCATCGAAAATACATTTTGGTCCAAAAATAGCAGAAACTACGACTTTATTCAGCATTGTCTTCTCTTGCGTGTCTGTTGTGAGAGTTCACGACGCTGCTGACGTGTTTTCTGGTGCGCCCAATAACAAAGAAAACATGTCACATGGACTACTTTGATGATGTTTTTCTTACCTTTCTGGACGTGGACAGAAGACCGTTCACACAGTTTCAATGGAGGGACTGAGAGCTCTCAGATACACACAGCTCTTTTGCCTTGTGTCAAGAATGAGTCATTTATACATGTTTTAATATTATTTATTCATAACTAACGTAGACTAGGCCACTTGGAAGTTGGAATAAAGAAATAAAATAAGTCCTCTGTAACATCGTAACATCTCGAAACTCTAAATAGACATAGGCTCATTTTGCCTATAAATAGACCAATAAAATGAGTATTTTTTAACAAATTAAATTAGGATACATTTTAAATTAAGATGCAATAACGAAATGAAAATAAAGGCTCCGCCGGATTTGCCTCGCAGCTGACATTTAATAAAAGAATAATGCCAACATTAGAGTAAGTACTCAATGACTCAATGAATATTTAGTTATCATTTGAAAAACCTTTACTCACAGAGATTAGGCTAGGTCTACATGTTTTTGTGGAGGAAATATTGAATCCACTGTAGATGTCTTCAGCGCGTTCCTGCGCTCACTGATGGTGCGTCATTATTCACTCATTATTCTCATTATAAACATGGTCAAAACTTTTCCACACCTCAGACTTTGCTTTAGTTGCTGGTGCAACCAAAACGTATTTTCGCCCGAGGCAAGCCTCCGTTACACCTACTCAGCATCCATTTTCGCATCTTTCTCGCACTAATCGAAACACATCACATGACCGCTCGTTTACCTCGCAAACCGGAGCACAAGCCCGAGCCCGGCCCGAGCCCGCGTAAAATGATAGAAATTAAGCCTGAACCCGACCGAACCTGTCGGGTCCCATCGGGTCCCGTCGGATTCGGGCAAAGATCTTCAGCTCTATTCTGAAGATGAACAGAGGTCTCACGGGTTTGGAACGACATGAGGGTGAGTTATTAATGACATCATTTTCATTTTTGGCTGCATTTCTTGATTCAGATGCTTTGGCACTAAAGCACACTCGGATGTGTCATAAAGCCATTTAAACCTGTGATGCCTAAAATATGAAATAGTCAGAATGTAATAAAATGGTTTATTTTTCCATTTAGACAAAATATATATATTTTTATACGTTTATTGATGAGAATTTGGAGCTCATACTCATACTCCAACTGTTCATCTTGAAATATAACTAACAAAATAAAAGTTATTTTTACTTCATAAAACAACATTAAAGTTTTCACAGCACAGAGACATGTGTACCATGACCTGAAGGTATATTTTATTTTATTTTTTCTCCATGTAGACAATTTACAGGTCTTAGAAATGTCCATATTTAATTGTTTGGGGGAAAACATCCATTATATTCTTTTTTTTTTGAATTGCCTTTTGTGCTCCATAGAAGAAAGTCATACAGGTTGTGTGAATAATGAATGAATAAATGACAGAATTGTCATTTCCAGCAGAGTTATCCTCATATAAACAGCAGCGGTGTGGATCAGAGATTTCCAGCCCTGCTCCTGGAAAGTTACCCTCCTGCAGACTTTGGTTTCAAACCCACCTGTCGTCATCAACTACCCCTGAACACCTTGATTAACTGTGTTAGATTGGGGTTTGGAGCTGAAATCTCCAGGAGCAGGGCTTGATACCCCTGGTATAGATTAGAGACGGACTGTACTCACCGATCATTTCACCCTGATCATGGATCATCACTGCAAGGTCCTTGAAAATCTGATTCACATCCAAAATATCCGACTGCAATCACAGCAGAGGTACAAAATTACAGACAACAGCACAAATGTGTAATGCATAAATACAGAAAGGCACTATATACTAACAGTAGATGTAAACAGGGTCAGTTTGGGCCAAGAAGGTTTTTTTTTTTGTTTTTTTTTTTTAATCAAAGCTTTGTCTTTCCTCTCAGTCATTTCAAATAAATGCTGTTCTTTTAAACTTTGTTCATTACATAATACTATAAAATCCTAAACGGTCACTGTTTCTACAAAAATATTAAGCAACAAAAACAAGTTCTGCAGCACTTTCTGTTTCAAACACAGATACTGTGAGAAATTGACGATGCAACAAAAAAAAAGGGAAGAATGGAATTAGTGTGAATGTGTGTGGCAGGACGTTTGGACAGGAAAAGAGGAAGCTAACCTCAAGCTGTTGAATGGCAGTTTCTCTCTCTTTAATGAGCTCCAGGTCCTCCTCTGTTATGGCCACGTCTTCTGTCTGAGTGGTGGTCATACCCCAATCATCATTACTGCACACACACACACACACACACAGAATATCTATCTGCTTCTACTCAGTGCTGGGAGCTCATAAACAGAGACTGAGACTTACTTTTCAAAGGAGACCAGCTGATCTTCATGACCTCCATCTTCAGCCTGCAGTAAATCACAAAACAAAACCACTTCTCTCAACAAACCATAATGAAGAGTGCTGTATGAATATCAGAAACATTCAAAACATAAAACAGAGTCAACATCCTATTTTACTAAGTCACGCTTCGACGGAATCACAATAGTCAGGTAAAATGTAATAGAAATAGGGCAGAATTAATTTTATCTACTGGGAATCACTTGAATGGTGTGAAGTAGACGTTCCAGAATGGACTGAAGTTTAATTTCAGGTATTATATTATATTCAGTAAAAAATTAAAACTTTATGATAAAGGTCTTTTTGATTCAGTGGAAATAAGGGAGTGCAATATGACATTAGATTGTGAATGATGGCTACACATTCAACTGACAATGAAGTTCTTCATCAACAATAACATTTATCATTTGCATGTGTTTTAAAGCCTTGCCAGTCAACACACAAAATTGTCAAAAACACAGTGTTCACATAAACACAGTCCGTTGTGTTTTAAGTGAACAAACAGTCGGGAAAAACACATTTATATCAGTTTGTTGGATTTCGGTGCATTAGGTCTTAAAGTGACAGCAGCCTGATATTCATTCTGCTTGACTCACTGCTCGACTGAATAACATTTGTAGATTCAGTTCAGAATCAGTGTCTCTTTAAGACTATGAAGCGTTTTATTTTTACATTTGATTACTCAATTACTTATATGAATGTTAATAAGCAGTTAATTTCATTTTTTTCTTTATTATATTGTATTTGTCCTATTGTTTGTAATTTGTATATTAGTTTTTATTTTAATAACAACAATAAAGTAACGAAATAACATGATATAAAAATGTAAATAAGATTTTGGTCATACTCCCTTCTTTTATTTTTTGTACTTACATGGCTATATATTTTTCAAATACTGAAATTAGTTTGGGTGTACCGCTCAGTAACTTGCAAAATAGTCTTAAAATAAACATAAAAAGAATTGATAAATATTGTGGATTGTGATCCTCTGAACAAAAATTTTAAAGGATATTGTATTATAATTTATAACATAGGATGCTGCCTATGTAGACGGTTCCCTACGGTCTGGATCAGAGCTAACGTGGAAAACATTATTTCTGTTGTGTATCTTACTGAGAGTCGAGACCCCGCTCGGGCTCGGGCCACGGACTCCTTCTCCTTCTCCGCGGCTCGACGCTGAACTGCCTGGAAGTTGTTGAGAGCTGCGGAGAAATCATTCATCAGCCGGTCCTTCTGGATCTTCTGCTGTCTCTGTTTAAAGAAGAAATTCAATGAGTTAGACTTGATATTCAGAGAAAACATTATAAGAATGTCACCTGCAGCTTTAAATGACCCTCCCATTTTATTTGCATGTCCTTATGCTTCATGTAAACACATTTCTGTGGAGGTTAAACGCGAGCGCACCTGTTCTGACAGGGAGACGGGGAGAGGGAGCGAGCCGAGGTCTTTCAGGTGTTTGTTGGTCTCCTTGGCCAGCTGGTTTGTGTAGTGCTGCACCTGCTGACTGCAAACAAATCACACGCACTGAGAATACAAGAGCACAAGAGGAACAGGAAATGAGCGGCCATGAATAAATCAAGAACTAAACACACTCACAGTTTCTCCCGCAGGTCACTGGTGTCTTGTTTTGTTCCCAGCTGGTTTACCAAGCTCTTGATTTGTGCCGCTGATGTGGAAAACACAAATTGACACTAAAATCAGACTCTGTAAAGTCAGTCCAGTTCTTTTCACAGCAGATATATGAGGACAATACTGTGAAGAAATCATAAGTGACATCAAAACAGAAATACAAAGCAATAAATAATATTTTGTTTAAAAGAAAATAAATCAGTAATGAGAATAGGGAGCAACAGTCAAAAAAAAAAAAAAAAAAAATTTTTTTTTATATATATATATATATATATATATATATATGTATATATAGACACACACACACACACACACACACACACACACACACACACACACACACACACACACACACGCACGCACACACACACACACACACACACACACACACACACACACACACACACACATATATATATACACACATTATTGATCAGAAACAAAATCACATTAATCACATTAATAATATTTAAGAGTTTTGATTTTTCATCCATGAATTGTGCTGGTGTTCAAAAGTTTAGGGTCAGTAATATTTTTTTATTTCCCTTTGAAAAAATGTAATACTTGTATTCAGCAAGGTTGTATTAAATTGATCAAAAGTGACATTTAAGATATTAATAAGGCTAAAAAAAGATGTTTAAGACTACAGTAATGATCCCTTTGCATCACAGGAATACATTACATTGTGAATAATAATAAATTACAAGTTTGAATTAAGCTTTTTCAATGTTTTTGAAAGAAGTCAGTGTCTTATTGTCATCAAGGTTGCAATTTTACTTGTAGAAATACAATAAAAACAGTAACATTGTGAAATATTATTGCAATTTAGAAGAATGTTTTTCTATGTGAATATATTGTAAAATATCATTTATTTCTTTGATCCAAGTTGTATTTTCAGCATCATTCCTCCAGTCTTCAGTGTCACATGATCTTTCAGAAATCAGTGTAATATGATGATTAGGTGTTAACTTAATATTGATTATAATTGGTGCTCAATTATGAATAACAGCTTATATTATTATCAATGCTTTCTAATATTTTGTGTGGAGTCCACAACATTTGTTTTCAGAATTCTTTGATGAATAGAAGAAGAGCACCATTTGTTTTGAATAATTTCACATTAAAAGTCTTTACAGTCACTTTAACTCAACTGAATGCATCCTCGCTGAAATGAATGTATTAATTACTCTTTTTTTCTATCATACTTAGCCAAAACTTTCAAATGGTAGCGTATCATGGTTTAATAATATTTCACAATATTACTATTTAACTGTATTTTGGATCAAACAAATGCAGTTCTGATGATCATAAGAGACTTTCAAACATCTTTACCATCTTGCCAACACTAAACCTCTGAACAGCAGTGCATGTCTCGACAAGTCAGAGACTTGTTTTATGGATCAGAATTCCTTCACAAATTTCAAATCCCAATGGTGACTGGGAAAATGGGGAACGAAGGCTCCTGAAAAAGTTACTGTCGATGCCAAAAACCCTTATGGTCCTACAAACAGGCTTCATTTCTTTGTATAAAATATGCAGAGCTAAATCACCATGACTTGTCAAGCTGATCCGATGTACTCTCCTGGTAGTATAGTATCTTTACTGCGACTAACTAGCAGTTTTACAGTGATGAAGAGCTCAGATCAGACACTCACTGTTCTGTGTGATCTTCTGGATGTTGGAGCTGCATGTCTGGATGAGGCTGCTGAAGTCCTTCGGCGGGGCGCGCTGATCTGTCCGTCCGTACGACATGACTGCGGGAGATTCAGCTGGATCTGACGGACGTCTCGGGACAAAGGCTGGAGGAAACCACAGCAGGAAGCCAATCAGTGCCTAAAAATGCTGAGGACAGAGAAAGGTTTTGTCAGAACATACACGATAATATTACACAAAACTTACGCATTGCACTACACATTATAAAGCCTTTTTCATGACAGCTGCCAGACTCCATGGATGAGGCACATCCACTCGTATGCCTGGCAATGATTAGATAACCAGACTAACACATCATGACGGTAAACAGCGCCGATCAGAGCACTAATCGAGGCATGAGTGTGCACTTTAAAGCCCGTGCACTGACTTTCACTTACTGTGATGGTGAGCTAGAGGGAGATGATTAATACAGGAAAGTACTAAACAACATAAACATGACTCTGACATGACACAGACACAATATAGTGTCAGACTGATCACTTGTATTACAGTCAATACACAGACCTCGCCAGTAACTGTGCAGTAACTGTGAGCACTAGTATAGTTATTTATGTAAGATTAAGCCTTTAAATATGATCATGGTATGTGTCAATAGTAAACCATTAATATATGTTTACATTTAGTAATTTAGAAGACGCTTTTATCCAAATAAGGACAAATAAAAGCAATCAAACCAACAAAAAGGGCAAAAAAGTGCTATGACAAGTCTCGGTTAGTCACAACACGGGTTTATATATACGTATATACATATATACATATAAAAGTAAAACAAGTAAATAAAATATTAAAAGAAAATGGAAGGCTGGTGTTAGAGGCTCTATCTCCAGTGAACAGAGGACAATAATAAAGACAAACTGTGTCATGTCAGTCATAACTGACCTCAGATCAGTGAATGCTAGGCTAGCGAGCTCACCGACTAAACACTCGGACTACAGATAAACACGGCTGGCAACTGTTGTTTCATCATTAAATAATCACGTTTTGATTATTTACACTCAACAAACTGGTTTACTCTTAAATATCACAGAAAACTACCAGACAGACACAACCCCGTGACAGCACAAACATCCGTCAACGGTATTAGCATAAACTAAACCGACAGAAATCATCATCCACCAGACCGTTTAGCCTCGTCTGACATCTAGAGACGCGTTCAGAGTCGTTAGCGATATATATCAAGGCAGACTCGTAACATTGATTTTCCAAATTCTGATGCAGAAACATAACGATCTTACTCAAGCTCGGGGCCGCTCCTCACTCGGGACTTCCGGTCTGATACACTTTGTACTTCCGCTAAGGGGCAGAGCCTACAAGAGCACGTGACGGCACAGAAACACCCCAAAATCCCACAGAAGTCTCTTTCTCAATCTTACTGAATTTACATAAATAACTGTCTGATTGCATTGTTATTAACCACTATTATAAACCCGTGTATTTATTACACAAGCGCTTACGAACAAACAAATAGTAAGCAAGTGATCTGCACAAAACGTGCAAATGGTCTATATTACAATAATATTACAATAAGAGATTTGAGACATTAAAATAGACTTTATTTAAATGATACCAGTGTTTTATTTAAGAAATTATTATTTAACACACACACACACATATATATATATATATATATATATATATATATATATATATATATATATATATATATGATATCTATTTCAATCCTGTTATTACGTATTTTTTCTTTTTTATTCTAAGTTTTATTATGTATTCATGTTCATTTTTATTTAAAAAAAAAATTATTACATCCATATGGCTAAAAATATACACTTTGTTTTATTTTGATGTTTATTTTATTCAGATTTCGTGGATGATTACAAATATTTATTGCTTTAAATATTTATTTATTTTTATGGGAAAAATATATTTTAGAACTTATATTGTTACGTTTATAAAGCTGCATGGATAATGTTTGAAAATGTTTTGCTGGGAAAATAAGACATTGCTGTTTAAACCAGAATTGTTGAGCATACACTTATTTCAGTTATATATTTTACTAAACTTGTGGTGCACTGTAAACTTCCCATCAAACAAACCTGAATTCATTTAATTTACACATTAAAAAAAATCTATTGTTCGGGCTGTGCCAGATAATTCAGATGTGATGTTTCCAACAGATTTCATGACTGTATAATCAGAATTCAGGCTTGGATTTCCCTATTACTTGTTCTCTGTTTTTTTTTACTAATTTTCTCACTTGCCATTATATGATTATTTCATTCAAGTGAATGGTGGAAAGTGTTCGTGTTTCTCTCTCAGCCACGTGAGGGCGCAAGACAACTTCAGAAAAAAAAAAAAATACTTAAAGGTTTAAGCTGATTATTTGGACCAAAACACCCTGGAAATCTTCTTGGATTTCATTTTTCTCATGTTAAAAATAATAATAAATAACCTGTAAAGTTTAACTCAATTTTAGGCGGTAAAGCACAGGAATGCATTTTGTTTCTTCTTCAGTAAGCAACCCAGCAATGAAAAGCGACCCAGTTTTGGCTACAATACACTGAAAGTACATGTGCTGTTTAACTAGACACTTGCATTTTTATACTGATAGAAAAAGGAACTGTAAATAAGGAATGACTAATAATTAAAACATTATATGGAAGATAAACTTTTGTTGAACATATACAGAAAACCAAGTAATAGCTTGCTTAATTTGAGACATATTTTCATATTTTCTTACAAATTTTACATCAAACTTACGTTTCATCGCCACAAGCATATGTATGTGTAATTAACAGGCGAGTGAATCTAATCTAATTCTTATGGCCTGTTTCAGGCTACTTAATGTTGTTCAGTGAGAGTGCAGAGCTGATAGTGGGGATGAATAATTAACTACAGCTCCCTGATCGGGTGACAGACTCCACCCTTCAGGTTTAGGTCCAAAGACTACATGCAGATTAAGAGCAAATCATGCAGCGATCACACCAGTTAAACCCCTGAGGACTGCTGGTGTCTTCAATTCAGTCTCCAGCATTAGTTTACAACGATTCAAAGAGCATCCTCAACTTCAGTGGAAGCCTGATCAATGCTCAAAAATGTTCTCGTTTTATTAGTGGCCTTGAAATTGTTGGTAATACATGCCCCGCAGCGCACCTTAATCATGCGTTCATCTGCATCTGCACACATCAATACACACATCAAAACAAATGACAACCACCAGTGTCAGATGTGGCAAGAAATCTGGAAATAAAATAAAAAACATCTTAACTTTCGTTACTTTTTTTTCTTTTGAAAAGATATAATGCATTAAAACATATTATAATAAATAAAAACTTCAAGTAGTGATGAGATTGTTTTTTTTTTTTTTTTTTTAATGTTTCAAACTTTAAAACTCCTGAAATAGCTTGATTTTTAAGTTTGGTTGCTGTTTCATACTTAAGGTCTCCTATTTGTTCCCACTTTAATCATGAAAAGCTGTGTTGGGCTAGTTAACAATTAAACAAATTTGATTGCTAATCATGAAAAATGCTTGGTTTTCCTGAGTTTTGGATAAAAGGTATCTACCAACCAAACAAATGTAAACATGCCAGAAATATAAAATATATATATATATTGAAATTATATTTTAAAAAAAATTGCTCTTTTTATTTGATCCATAAACCACAATTGCACCATCTTCTTGGAAGACAACAGCATTTCTTTACCTAATTATCATTATTTTATTTCGGCCAAAAAGGGCGTTGGTCCAAAAGCAAAGCAGTACAGCACAAAGAGACCACAAGAAATCATTACAAACACTAACGACTGAGAAAGATTCACAATCATTTCATGAGCCAGCTGTCTGTGCGTGCTCTTGAGCGTAGAGAACAACAGTGGACTACACTGCAAACAAGACCAACTGAGAGCAGCAGACATTACCCATGGCAATCAGATGTACATCAAGTCTGTAAGACTGTGCCAAGTATACAGTATAAATTAAGTACCAATATGATCAACATGCTAGAGGAGAACCTGCTGGAAATGTCAATGCTACAACCTCCAGTGAGCTCAGTTTGACACTTGATGGAGCAGCATGCACATGTGAACTATGCCTTATGAAGTGATTCGGCTACTAGATGATGAATTTCGTGGTTGCAGCTGAAGATCTGAGCTAATTACGAGCTCAGGGAAGGTTTGCACTGCTGATCACAGAAACACTGACACTTAGTGCATTACCAGAACGAAATGAGATGAAGTTCTGCGGTATGACAGGAATGTGTTGGAGTATATTGCCTCGTCACTGGGTTAAGCAGCTGAGCTGATCTCTCTCATTATTCTGCTATTTAATGAGTGGCTGAACCCGGCAAGAATGTGTCCG
Organism: Carassius auratus; assembly: GCF_003368295.1. Classification (NCBI taxonomy): domain Eukaryota; kingdom Metazoa; phylum Chordata; class Actinopteri; order Cypriniformes; family Cyprinidae; genus Carassius; species Carassius auratus. Next base: position 2,183,361 of record NC_039298.1, read on the forward strand.
GATCATACTTCAGTCCAAAATTAAACGGAAACAAATTGTATTTTGCAAAATGATGCCTTTGTCGCATTTTGAAATTATCAGAATTTGATTATATAGCAAAAATGTTAAGCATTTATATGTAATATATATATAGCAAAATATGATTCTTATTTTAGTAAAACATGACCAAATCATTGTGGGATTCATCCTTATAATGGTTTTTCAGACTTTGGATTAAGGTTTGTACCCAGATGACAGAGGAAAATGCTTGTATGGAAAACCCATTCGTACAGACATTTATTGGCACAGTTTAATGCAGTGGAACGTTTTTCAATCCCTGAATTTGGGAATGTTAAATGGAAACCGGTCTCGGAGAGCAAACCTGCGGCTTCAGCTCTGCCAAAGCATCCAATACAAAGAAGTGTGTTTGATAGAGAATCCAGTGCAGCTGGTTCACACCATACTGGAAATCAGGGCCTGTGTTTTTAAGGTACCAACACATAGATTTCAGACCATTTCTAAATGATTTATCAGTACTAAAGGCGGGAATATATGAAGGCCTTCTACACAAATTGGCAATGTGATTCAACTACAGGACACAAACTGATTCTCGTATTTCAAGGACTGTGGATTAGTTCAGTCTGGAATAAACACAGTGTTGCTCCCCAGATTGACCTGGTGACCTAATTACTACACATCCAAGCGCTCTGATCCAAACAAGATTAAGACAATTTAGTGCTGTTTAAGAGGACACAAGAGAGGAAATAAGCATGATCATCGAAACAAAGGAATGAATGAGTGACCGGGTCTCCGTTTGAGGGTAAATATAGTGGTACAAGAGCAAGTGTGTGCTTTTCTGTTGATTGTTTTTGGCATGTGGCATGGCATTGAGACACTGAAGGCAGGCCTCGCCGGCGGAGCAGAGGAGGACAGGCAGGCCTTCCTTTGGGAACGTGGACATGGAGCAGGGAAGGGAAGAGGATGATGGTTGCTACCGGGTTTGGCTCCTCATGCAATCTTCAGAAACTGTTCCACTGTGTCTGCCTCCACCGCCTCAGAAAACATCTCGTAGTTCTGAAAGAAAGGAAAACACACACAGTGTGAGTTTCAGATCATCTATGCAGACCTAAAAACTAAATTCATCTGTTAAAAAAAGGTTAAAAAAATATATATATATGTAGGTTTACTATTGAATAACCCAGTAAATAAACAATTAAAGTTAATGATTTATCAAGAATGTTGGTAACCAAACAGTATTTCTCTCCATACTTTGGAAATCAATTGGAACCAGAACTGTCTGGTTACCTACAGTCTTCAAAATATCTTCATTAAAGTGCCACAGAAGAAAAAGAAACTCATACAGGTTTGGAACGACACAAGGGTGAGCAAATGATTATAGAAGGTCCATTTTTGGCCGAACTTTCCCGTTAACAAAAGCACGAAATTCAAAACGCTCATGAAGTTCCAAACCTATCGCTGAGTCCCAATTCGCCTACTTATACTACGACCTAAAAGTATGTACTTTTTTTGTGAGGAAAAAGTACATACTTTTGAGTGTGTAGCAAAAGAGTATGCACGCTCTGGGACATACTTCAATGACGTCATGCAACGTGAACGACAACGTGGTTGCCTAGTTACGCACACCACAACTGTTAACGTTTCATTCATTCTTTGTCCAATAAAATTTTATTTACTATTCCCATCTTTTTTTTCACAATACATTTTACAATGTGTTCTACGAAGTTGAGGAGTGAAGAAGCAGGGCGTCGTCGTCGTAGAACCAAACGCAGGTCGTTTGTGAGGCGGCTGGTTCTGACTTTATGTGCAATGTGAGTAACGAAATATAACTATATAATATAATATAAATATAAAATATAACTTTAATTAGGGTTAAACATTTGAATTCTTACACTTAAAAGCTGAGGGCTCATCTCCGTTGATGCATCCGGCTGCCATGTTTACATCACCGCAAAGCCATCGCAAAGCTCCTCCCTCCCGCACGCAATGGGTTGTGGGTAATATTAGCACTTAGAGTGTGCATTGATCTGCACTTCGAATTCTAACCGGAAATAGTAGACCATCCGGGTATCTTTGGAACACTCTTTTCAACATACTAAGATTTGGGATGTACTAATTCTAGTTTTGCATACTATTTAGGACAGATAGTATGCGAATTGGGACTCAGCATATATGAATTATTCTTCCGTGGAACAAAAAATAAAAATTGCAATCGTTATTCCAAGTCAATGGGAAAATAACTATTCGGACATCAACATTCTTCAAATTATCTTCTTTTGTGCTCAGCATAATGGTGAAGAAACAATACACAGAACATGAGTACTTAAGTCTGTCTGAATACTCGATTCTGATTGGCTGACAGGTGTTGATTAAACTCGTTTAACTGCACAGGTAGTTCCAGGTCAGTTTAATCACGTTCTATATTAATGCACTTCCTATAAACACTGGTAACCATCGTAACTGATAAAAATAACCACCATTTTTATCGTTCCGGTCAAACATGGCAGCGCAAATATTATTAACATCTTTAATATGTGAATGCTGGCAAAAGACCATGGCATGAGTGGGATAATCAACGGCTAGCTGTGCATTAAACGATTTAAATGCACAACGTTGATTATCCCTTACTTAACTGGTGACAGAAATTTGACAATGACATTTTTGCATGGACTTCCCCTAACATTAAAGAAAATAAAAAATTTAAAATTCAATATTCTGATATTATTCACTGGAAACGTGATGCTCCATTGTTGTTGCGAAGTTCATTTCATGTTTGTGTTCACCTTATGAAAATAATTCCATTCAATAATGAATTACATTTTAGTCTGTTAGTCCAACAAACCATCATATGTTTCAGAAGTCTACTATGAACTAATTTTGTGGTATTTTCATGTTGTTTGTTTTGGGACAGTTCCCATTTACTTTTATAACATGGGACAAAACTGAAAAGGTTTTTTTTTTTTTTTAAATGCACTTCAGTTCCACAGAAGGAAGGAAGTCATGAGGGAGAATTTTCACTTTTTAGGGATCTATTGCTAAAAGACTGCTGTCAGTCCTTCTTACCCCACAGTACTGGTCCTCGTTGAATATCTGCGGTGGGATTGCTGCGGGGTTGCCAGATTTACTCCTCATCTCTTCCCGAACATCACCGCCCACCGAGATGTCAATCAGCTCATACTTGATGCTCTTACTTTCCAGAATACGTATGACCTCGGCCTGCTGAGACTTGACCTGGGAAACACGGAAAACATAAGTAACTGTGCTCTTCTTTCCTGGCACACGTCTCTTTTGTTAAATAACTGAGCTGAGCTGTTGTCTCATTTGCATTTTTCAACTCAGCTGGAACATTATTCAGATTTCGCTCAAGAGAACTAGAAAGTTGGAAAAAGATACACAAGATACGGTCTAATTAAATGAAGTGTTCTTCAATCAAAAGATTTACAGGCCAAACACAATCAAAACTTGATTGCATCTTTACACTACTTCCTGAAAGTCACGTGATCGTGTGAGAACATTAGGGAGGAAGTTTATTTACTTCTATCCATGCATTAGAGACAGTAGTCAAAACAATCTTTCCATCTTTGTCTTTTTACCAACCAAATCAAACCATGCACTGCACGGAAATTACAGAAAAGTGTACTTTGCTTTCAACAGGCAGTGTTTTCAACTACAACATTTTGAGTTGATGATTAATAATGAAACTCTATATGACAAAACTATGTTCAGGAAGTTGGAAACCACACCCTGAGCAAAGCGCCAGTTAAAAATTAATCAATAACCTACATTAAAATGGTAAAAGATGATAAGGGCTTTATAGTGGATTTCAATGCAAAAATCAAACACATTAAACATGTTCCCATCAATCCTTTGAGCACATATGCACTGCGTGACCCGGATTTTTTTTTTTTTTTTTTTTTTGCTATTTATAAGTAGTAATATGAATGTAAATTTTAACATGCAAGTAAAACTCCATGACTTAGCTGGTCATGTGATCTCAACATGGTGGCACACATCATCTTGAATCATTTATTTTCTTTTCATTACCGTCTAAAACTTTTAAAACAAATCACCAGTGCACACTTTGGATATTGTCTGCTCTTCACATTATTTATATTCCCGCGATTATAGAAGTACAACAAAATCAGTCGTAAATCAAATCGCTTTTTTTTTTCTCCATTCACAACAGATATGCACAAACAGTTTTTATACAATCCATGGCACAAACTCAAAGCTGCAATGCAACTGTCGCGCGCAGCATCGATTCAGTCTCATTTGTCACGGTGACGTGTACAGGATTTAAAGAGGACGCTTTTATTTACGCGCAAAACAGATAGTTTATAAAGGTCACACTCATTCAACAGTAGTGCGAGAATTAAGTGCATTAAACATGACTTCCGCCCTCGATCCAATGCACATCATCCTTTCAGCACAGGTAAACTACAAACCACTGCGCTTTGAAATCGCTTAAAACGGTCGAGTGTCACAATAATGTCTGATGCATGTCTACTCTGTCGCAATCGCGTTTAATGTGGATAGATGTGTGTTGACGGAGCAGTTGGGTGTGTCTGCAAGCATAATCCTCCATTTCAAATGTGTTTAACTCTGCATTCTTCACTTTCTGAGTCCACAGGGCCACAGGTGTATTCTCACCTCTCTCGACGCAGTGACGGTGGTGTAATACAGTTTGATGCCCATCGCGATGGATCGTAATATCCCTTTGTTTCTGGAGGCGATCAGTTATCGTTCTGTTGCTCTACAGTCGCTGTTTCACCACCAACACCTCCCAGCCACTCATTTAAAGAGACAGCGCCTTATTGCTGCATAAGGAAATACCGTAAATGAATAAATGAAGATGAAAACGGCGGCCCTTTCTTACACTCATTAACTTTAACAGTTACTATCTATAACAATAGACGATCGTTTTTTATTTATTTGGCAATTTTTTTTTGTCTTTGTTCACTATGTGGAATGGATGAATAATAATAATAATAATAACAGTAATAATAAAATAAAATGTCCAACATTCTTTTTTTCCGGTTAAGTGCATCATCCGGGTGTTTAAAGTGCACTTTTTTATTTTTGGAATTTTCAGAGTGAACGCAATATTTACACAAAATGTCATAGAATAGTGCATTAGTGCGCGATTTGGAACACACCTTATTGTGTATACAGTACTCTGCTATATTTGAATGTACATAGGCTACAGTTGTATGTAAATACTTTAAAGGGATAGTTAAAAAAAAACGTTGTACCCACAGGTTTGTAACAACTTGAAGGTGAATAAACAATGACAGAATTTACATTTTTGGGTTAACTATCCCTTTAAAAAAATGCATCTGCCGTCATGACATCATCATCTTTTGGGATTAATATCATCATTTTCATCATCTTCTTTTATTTTTAATTTTTGTGGGTCAAATTGAAATAGTCTACCCATTTTTCCCATGATTTCATACATTAAACAACATACTATGAAAGCTATTGAACCACTGCATATTCTCCTTTCCTAACAAAACCTCATTTAGAACAGTCATAATGGGATATTATGTGAATATGCTTTCTTTTTTTATTCCCCTCTACATTCATTGGCAGACGTTCCCCTGAGATGAAGTCTCAGGTTTGGTGTCAGGAGTTACTCAACACAGAGCTAACTGATATTCTTACAATTCTTTCACATATTCAAATAAGGAAACAGGAAAATAAGTGAAAAGACATGCACATGTGTACACGGACTCAAATGCCCATAGTAACAGTTCTGAAAGGGGAAGTTCCTCCCTCAAATAAAGTTTATCAGTGTGTTGGCAGTGGAGAGTTTGCTCTATGCATCAAACAGTTTACAGGAAGCTGTCAATGGTTTCCTGTCGCTCAGTCCACACGGGACGTTCCAGCTCTGCTCAGATCTGCCTGTTTTCTGACCTTTTCATTTCTGTGCTAACAAAATAGTCTCCAAATATAAAACTGACCACTCAAAAAAAAAAAAACACACAAGAGGGCAGTACAGCTTCACTTTGAGTGTTTACTCTAACCACATGACCATCTCCAAACAAGGTGGCCGCTCTTTCACAGAATGTTCTAGTCAGGCCCAGATTGGCAAGATACAGGGATGGAAGCACCTACAAAACAATTAAGTGATAGAAATGTGTCAGGAATATGCAGCATGTAGTATAAAGCACACTACTATTTAATTATAATGTGTATTAACTGTAATTAAGTTGCTGGTAGGTTTTTGCCAGGACATTTTCTAAGTTTACAGAAGCCACAACATGATAGACTAAAATATGTAAAACACCCATAACAATAAAAATTCAATATGGAATATTCCTCCGTCTTTGTTTTTTTGCCATTACCCATAATTTGGATGCATGCAATTATGGCAAGAAAGTAGCAGTTGGTTTTACATATATTTATTTTTGAATCATTGCATTGTAATTCATATACTGATAAATCAGTAAAAGGCATAATACACTGTGGAACATGATTTAGTAATTTAATTAAGGATACTTTTCAGAACAGGCAATTGCTGTATGCCTTTCACATAAACAGTAAGAATAGAGTAACACTAGAAACAAGGATACTTGGAAAAAGACAACGACGGTTACAAACGTTGACCTGGTGAAAGCATAAATGTATTTCTGCATTGCCTTTTCCTCTAACATCCACACAAATGAGCCCGGGTTATACTGTAAGTAGGCACTGCTTTGTTTGGTAAAGTGCAATAACACTAGAAAGAAAATCAGTACACTGGTCATTCAAAACAAATACAACCATCTCAGTAATATAGTACTACTCTTTGTTATCAGTTACACAAGATGTGTGTGATTTGAATTACTGAGGTTCATCTAAAATACTCATTAAGGCACAGCAGTGATCATGACTGCATTGGTAATACTGTCCCTCTTTAGCAGACAGACAGAACAAACATCTCAGAATCATTGATATAGAAATTAAGACTTGATTGTCATTTTTTTACTTCCTCAAAGCTAATCTGATGATTGACAGTATAACAGTGCATTCTTTAGTTTATATAAAAGAGACAGCATTCTTAACACAATCTACAATTTTGAATTTACACACTTCAAGTCAAACAGACATCTAAACACCTAAATATTTCTATCTTTTTCCATATTCTCAATACTGCACGCTGGTTTCTTTAGTGTTTACTTGCTGGCTGGTGTGTAACTGAAGTAAGACACATCGAAGGGATAGTTCTCCCAAAACATCTTGTCATCATTTGCTCTCATGTGCAACATGTATTTTGTGGAAACAAAAGTCAATGGCCAGAACTGTTCGGTTACCAACATTCTTCAAAGTACCTGCTTTTTGTTCTTCTCTAGAAGAAAGAAAGTGAATGATGACAGAATTAGAATTGTTTAGTGTACTATCGCTTTAACAGAAGCTTTTCCATTAAAAACACATACTAAAAATACTAACACAGATGATGATCGGTTTGAGCTTTAAGCATTTGCTCAAAGTTCAGTACTTGAACAACACACACAAATACAGACCCCAAACCTAACACTGTAAAATCTAAGTTTGATGATAGGAATGTTGTTAGAGAACCAACAAGAATATTGATCAGGAAACATCGTTAGCTAAAGCCTATGTGGACTTGAATAAACCTTTTCATCAGCCCATAACTCAAATACTCATTGACAGCATGCTGACCATCCACTATTAAAGAGCAGGACAAACTATTCCTATTCTTTACTTAGTTTTTCCCTGTAATCTTTTTACTTTCGTGAGCATATACAAAGCTATCAGAGCAGAGGTGATTAGTGTTAAAATGAAGAGCACGACGAAGAACAACGCCTCGCCATCAGCATGGAGTTTCACGTAGAGGTCTCTGCGGTTGAAGTAGTCCAGATATGAAGCGTGGATCTGGCAGACTGTACACAGAACCATCAGCACGTGGAACAGCTGATGACCCTGACCTAAGATGTCACAGTGCCCTGGGAACCAGCGCTCGGGAACAGGCTGGGTGAAGAAAAAAGCACTGGAAAGAAAAAACGCCACTTGGCCGAAGTGAAAGAGCAGAGCAGGACTGTTTATGAAGTTGCCCCTCATCCAAGACAGAAACCAGATGATAAAGCGATGAAACACAGGACTGGTGTCCCAAACGTAAGCAGCGGCTGAAGGAACCACCTGGCCGACTTTGCGAACCCAGGGAGGAAGGCTGTAGTTGCGAAATTTCCCGTAACAGCAGCCGAAGCAAGACAGGCAGCACAGGAAGCTAGCAATAGGCATGAAGAAACCTCGTACACATGCGTGCCAGCTTTCCTCAATGGCGTAGTAGTAGTGCACCACTGCACTGCCATACTGATACAGTGCCACTCCCACGTAATCCAGGTAGAAGAAGCCGTAATGACACAGCTCAGATTTGGCCGCCAGCAGGTGGGCCACGGTGCTGAAGGTCAAGTAGCTCGCTGAGGACAACAGCAGGATTAAAAGAGGCCAAGAATGAGGGTCGTTCACGAAATCGATGGTTTCGGTAAACCGCGCAGTTCTCGCGAGGACCACTAGCGTGCCGATCAGGTGCGTCCAAACGTTTACGGTCTCGTTGTGCCGCTGTAAGAGCGAAAGGAAGTAGTAGCGCCAGTTCTGGTGCAGTGGCCGGTAGCCTGAGTGAATGTAGCGTTCACGGAAAAACCAGGGCACCTCCGTGTCTCGCAGGGTGTCGGCGGTGGAGGGCAAGGCCTCGGTGAGCATCTGGGGGACTCGCCCCACCTGCTGCAGGTTAATGAAGAGTCGCCCGATCCGCTCCATGACGATTGTAGCCATGATGATCTCTGGAGCACGGACAGCCACACAGTAGTTCAGGCCAGAGCTGAGCACACACCGGAGTACCTGGGAATATTCAACGGAAAAATACACGTGAAGGCGACATTTTGCCCATTCTCACATATAATAAGTACAACATGTAGCTGACGAATAACACCATGATTCTAGATTCTAAAAAGTATACATATTAGTAATATTTCTGCATTTTTTTAACAGTTCATTTCAAAACTCTTTAAAGAAAAAAAATGTATATTTTTAAAAGTACAAATCATCTTATAAAAAATGTATTTTGATCATTTACAGAAGGATTATAAATTTAATTCAATAAAAACCGTAGATAAATATAACTCTATAAAGATAAAGTTTTATAAATCGTTCTAATTCTAGAGAATAGTGAAGCACACACATAACATAACAACATACATTACTGATGATACAGAGGAACAATATAATATAGCCTAGTTGGAATTACTTTCAGACCTTTATTTTTTTCCAGTGCATGAATGATAAAAACATTGACAGCAAACACGAGCTTTATAGTTATCATTCTTTGTGTGAACAGCTCTTAAGACTGTTTCTGCTTGATGTTTCATGAGCATTACGCAAGCTTTAGACTTTCTTCATATGAGGATGTTTTGATAAAGAAACAGGAATCATCGTCTATGAAATATGTATATTTCAAACTATCATTAAACAGCTTCTTTCATGTTCCATTTAAGAAATAAATACAGGCACTTATTAGCTCTTGCTGCTAAAAAACCTCATAATAGGAGATCCAACTTTGAGTTTGCAATAACTATATGTACCTATATGCTATTTTACTATAAAAAAAAATGAGAGTAAGTAAATGATGACACAATTTTTATTAACTAAACTATTAGATAACGTATTTTCCATTTTCTATACATATAGCAACAGGTGGTCAACAAAGTTGCACTGTCCCTTCTTATCGATGGGATTCACATTCAGTTCTACATGAAACCATGGGTTCTTGTGGTGAGAGACATGCCAGAACGAAATAATCCAGGATGTCATTCACGCGTGAACAAGAGCCTAATTTACAGTCAGAGGCAAACGGCCTTTCTGTGTCCTAACTCACAATCGGATGAAATGCAATGCAACATTACCACAGAAGAAGCACGCGATATGCGCCACACACAGTCCACCATCAAAACGAGCACAGAATGGAAAAACACTACAAGAGACGAGGCTTGTTTACCGTGTTTGGTGTCTCCCGCAATCGGACACCGCGATTAATCTCGGAGTGAAAACTGTCTGGATTTCATCCACCCGCCCGAGCTGTTTTTCTTCCTCATACTGCGTGTTTCTCGGTAGTCACGCCTCTTGTGCAGCGAGACTCGAAGCGGTGAGACACTGAGACTGGGCTTGCTGTCAAAAACAGCTATTTATCATCGCATTTCTGCGGTAATCCAGGTTTACACGGTTGTTTTGATAGCACGGGTAAAGTTTACAGACAATGTGTAAAAAAAAAAAACTAAAGCAGTAAAAAGCTAAAGTAAGAAAGCATAAACACGGCTAAATTTTAGACTGCTATTTATTAGCTATACAACATTTATACTTTTTTGTGCTCTTGTTGTTTTAATGCAGAATTTCACAATAATAGCCTAACACATCTAGTCTAGATTCATGTTGTTTTGTGGCACAGGTGTGTTTTCTCTGGAGCTGATTTCAGCGATACCTGTCAGATAAGGACATTTTATGTGTAGTATTTTAGTCACTTTAAAGAGCCTGTGTATAGAGTGTGTGTTTTGTATTTTCAGTTGCCAATGTTGACTACAATGGCATCAACCCTAAAAGGAAATGTCCTTCAAGACCAAACAAAAATGAATAATCAGTCCACAGAGTCATGGTAAGTCTTCTCGTGCTCACTTCTATCTTGTCGTTTCATACGGTACTCTATACAATCACACTGAACACATTTCTGAAACACTTCCAGCTCTTCACTCAGTGTTGAAGAAACCAAGGAGATCCAAACTTTGAAGGCTTTACTGCAAGAAAGCTTAAGAAAGCGATATGAAGACACTCCAGACGGCATTCCTCTGAAGATGTATGAGTCAAACCGGACACATTTGGATGGCCAGATTGTCCATGAGATGCGTGAGCTGGAAAGACCCTACAATGAAGACGTTAAAGATGAAAATGTCATTAATTATGAAGATCTCCTGAAGCCTCGTTCTTCTACAGACGGTCGTATACGCACCATTATGATGAGAGGAATATCTGGATGTGGCAAGTCAACAGTTGTGACGAAGTTTGTTTTAGACTGGGCACATGGCAGAACACACCAGCACATTGATTTTGTGTTTCCTCTTCACCTGTGTGAGCTGAACATACTACATGACAAAAAACTCAGCCTGATAGAGCTCTTAGATCTGATCTTTCCAAAGTTACCGAAGCCAGAGACCCTCGAACGGTCTCAGATCCTCTTTATATGGGATGGACTTGGTGAATTTAGATTTCTTCTTAATTTTAAGCGCACCAAGGCATGCACTGACCCAGTGTCACCGGTCTCTGTTATCTGCATGCTGGTGAATCTTCTCAAAGGGAACCTTCTCCCCTCTGCCCAGATCCTGGTCACTTCAAGGCTAAAAGATGCAGGTCTAATTCCTCCAGAATATATTCAGAGGGTGGTTGAACTTCATGGGCTTGATGATTTGCAATGGGAAGAACAGATCAGAAGTGAAGTGCGTGACCAAAACGTTGTTGCAAGAGCGACTGTTCACGTGAAATCATCCAGATCCCTGTACATCATGCGCTCATTGCCATTCTTCTGTCAGATGGCTTCCACTGTTTTAGAAGAGATTTTTAGTAACTGTTGCAACATAGATCCTCCTCTCACCCTAACAGAGATGGTCACACATTTCCTCCTGATTCAAATGAAGAGACATGAGGAAAAGTCCTCTAAATCAGGCACTGAGGAGATCCTGAAGTTGGGTAAGCTGGCTTGGCACATGCTGCAAAGGGACACGTTGACATTTATAGAGAAGGACCAGAGAGAAACCAATACTGATCCTCTTCTTCCTGTCAAACTCTCTGAAGATTGGCCCATGTTTTTCAGAAAACAGGACATGATGGGTTTAGGGAAGATGTACCGCTTCACACATCCCAGTGTCCAAGAGTTCCTGGCAGCATTGTATGTTGCTGTGCATTATGAACCCAGCAAGGGAAATGTAATGTCTTTTACACTTGCAGAAAAAGCTAAAAAGTTGCTCAGTCCTACAGACGTACCACCTGATATGCTCAGAAGAGCAGTAGACAGAGCTTTAAGGAGCAAAACTGGCCAACTAGACATCTTTCTCCTCTTTCTCTTGGGCATCTCTGCAGGTCCAAGCCACAGGCTCCTGTCCAGCTTTTTCCAAAATACCTCTCTTCATATAAGAACAGAGGATGTAGTCAAAAATATTTTACAGAAGATCAAGGCAAAGCCATTATTTGAGATCTCGGTTAATCTCTCTCGCTGTTTGGAGGAGCTTGACGTAGCCGTGCCTGTGGTTCAGAATCGAGACCAGGTTGAATTTCAGACATATGGGGACGTCCACGTCACTCCTTCAGAGTGGTCACATATAGCCACTACTCTGCTCACCTCTGAGGATCCCTCACTGACATTTGATGTCAGCGAATACACTAATGCAGATGAAGCCACTATGAGACTACTGCCTGTCATCAAGATCTCCAGAGTCCTCAGGTGAGCACCGCAGCCCATAAACCATTGGGTAAAGGTTCAATTAGTATTTGATTTCCTCAGTTAAGTGTTAAATGCAAAGAAATGAATTGTATGTTTTTGCTTTAACAAAGTAAAATTTACGATTTTCGGCATGTAAAAACTGATGCCTAAACAACATGAAACTTCATTTATTTCAGCATTTTACATCATTTAACCTATTATTATTTTTCTACCTAAGACTGGATGAGGCCACAGATCTGAGCTGGGCATTGATCGCCTCAGCTCTGAGATCGCCAGCCAATCGTATCAGAGAGATCTACATCGAGAAGAACGCCTTCTGTTATATAAACTTGAGCCTATTATCCGATGGTATGAGAAGCCCTAATTGCAAAGTGGAGACACTCTGGTGAGTCCATACAATGGCAAAAACACTTTAGATTAGGAAACGCACACAATTACAATTAACCAAGAGTTTTCCCTCAATACACTCCTGATTTGCTGCTTATTGACAGTAATGTAGTTGTTAGGTTTAGGGGTTTGTTTAAGGGCTCTAGAATCTGGTCAGCAATAATATGTGCTGTTTAAGAACCAATAATGGCCAATATGCTAGTAACATGCATGTTAATGAGCAACTAGTTAACAGTGAATCTAATCTAACATGTATCTGAATGCTCTCTGTTGTGCCCTTTGCAGCAATCCTGAGAATGAATCATTATGATTTATAGTCAGAATGCATTTTGTACTGAGTTGTACTGACTTTAAACGAGTTGGCATTAGTTGCTAAGCTAATCATTGTTTTAATATGTAATTCGAGCTCTAAATAAATAATGTACACTGAAATATGGGGTAAAATTACACATTTTAATTACCTCTGTTGAATACCAACTTTTTATAACAGCCTTAAAATATTGTCTAGGTTGTGTGTTTATCTCTTACTGAAAACAGAAAATCAGATCTTCACTCCAAGGCAGTCTTAAAATCCATATGACATTACATGAAAATAAAAAAAAATTCTGATCATTTCTGTTAAAATCATACCCAGTTGGTACTTGGCATACATTCATCTCCGATTTGAACAATTCTTAAACTCTTAAAAACTTAAATCCGAGAACCTGAATCATCTTTCTTTAAAATATTTTCCTTAGGACACCATATTTTGGTCGTCAAAAGGATGGTGACCAACTGTTCTCAGGGATTTTATTGAACCCAACACATTTGAGAGAGCTGAAGCTGCTGAACTCATTAAGAATGAGTGAAAGGACAGTGGAGAGCGTCTCTCAAATCTTAACAGACCCGGATTGTCGCATGGAAAATCTCACGTTAGTAAAAATGTTACTTTATTGTTATTAGTGGTCATTATTTATTGTAAGAAACCACTTAATCTATTATTACACTTCTGCTTCATTTGTGTTAGAAAAAAAGAATAAAACGCACTACCTTTTTTTATTGATCAGTATTGTGTTTTGTGCTCCCCAGTTTACAAGGAATAGAAACCTTAGAGAGTTGTAAGATCTTGGCCGCAGCTCTCTGTAGCAGTTCTTGTCGTCTGCAAGAGCTGGACTTGATCAGATGCTGTCGGGAATCTGAAGATCAGGCTTTACAGCTTGTGTCGGAGGCATTCAGACATCCGAACTTCAAAATAAGAGTTCTGAGGTAAACAAAGCAGTAACTAGCAACACAGATTGATTCCCTTAAAGCTGAAGTGTGTCATTTCTGCAGGTTGAGGTACTGTGTTTACCGCTGTCCCTGCATAATAATAATAGATAATAATAAAGTAGATAATATCTAAAGAATTGCAGAGTTTAGCTAGTCATGAAATACAAAGAATATTAATATTTTGAGATCACAGATGACCCAGTTTCTTTTACTTTATTATTATTTTGTTTACAAATTCTATCACTAAGAAACTACTGTCACATAAGAATTGAAACACATTTTCCTGCATTTTTTCCTGAAAATATTTACCGGTAGTACACTAATCTACACACCACATCAATTAGATAATATGGTTGCCATAGTTAAAATGGTTATGAACTAATTTTTTTCATTATTTTATAATATTCTCTGAGGTCCACCTATTATGTTAGCAAAGATTTTTACATCAAAAAAGCATCATAATTAGAATTTTTGACCCTCTCTACAAAGAGGATTCATTTAAGAATCAGAAGTAAAGGCCCAAATCTATAACTAATGGATGCTTTCTCACTGCATCGTATGGCTTGGCATGGCACGGCTCGGCTCTGCTTGCGTTTCCACTGCAGTTTAGTAGCGCTTTAGAGTGGGCGGGATTATAGACATGCCGTTAGTTGAAAAAAATATTTTTAATTCCGCGTCGTTGGTTATTAAGTAGAGGAACGTCTGTAAATCCTCAACAGACCACGAAACAGCCAGTATTTTATTGTATAAAAAAGGTTAGCTCTTTTGAAACTGTTGCGTTCATTTAAAAAAAAGTGGCCATTCTCTTCTTTAAATCAGTGATCAGCAGGGTTAACATGTCACATTTTGGTAAGGGTACGGTTCACTTGGAACCCAGGCCGAGGTAGTACAGAAAAACATACCATTTACCAGGTACTGTACCCAGTGGAAAACCCCCCAAAATTGAGCCGTGCCATAACGAGCAGTGGAAAAGTTTCACAAATAAAAATATGTATAACAACATGGGTCATTGGAGTTAAAAATGATAAATACTATTTCAAAGTATATTTCAAACAATCTGGAAAAGACAATGCAATTGTGTTAAAAACCAATTTACTCACACTTAATAAATAACTTAATAAAATGTTTTTTTGAACTAATGAGAAAGTTTTGTGTTCTAAAACTTACAGGATGTTGACCTGTTAAATGTCAAAAGGTCAAGGAAAATGTAATTTCTCAGTTCATGACCCCTTTAATGTTCTGTGTGCTCATTTTTAAACAAGAATTATATGAAATCTACAGAGAAAAGTTTACATGAACTATTGAACTATGAACTATTTTTGCAGGTTGGAAGTCTGTTCTATAAAGCAAGAAACGGCATCAGCATTATTCTCTGCGTTTCAAGAGAACCCTTCACACCTGAGAAAACTTGAACTAAGTCTCTTTTTGTGGTCGAGTCTTGAACTTCAGCAACTTTTCTCTCTGCTGGCGGATCCTTGCTTCAAACTAGAAACATTGCGGATAGTCCACCTACGGTATGATAAGTAATCCAGAACAAAATCTTACAACAAACCAGCCTAAATTCCTTGTCTTCTTTCTCCTGGTGTCTGTCTTTGAATTAGATTTTTTCAGACTTAATCTGTGACATCCAATCTTATTTTCATTTTTGAGGATTGGTTGCTCTTGCTTTAAACACAATCCACCAATAGCAATACTGACCAATATTTATACCTCTTTATTGAACAAAACATTTTTTTTTTAAATAAATCTGTTAGTGGAACAATACTGAACAATATTTAAATCTCTCAATAGAATGAACATGCTTGACATCTGTAATGTGGGGAGGCACGACAACGCAATAGTTGATCCAAGTGAAGACTTTATTCCAAAGAGTGGTCAAACAGGCAGGGTCACACACCAGCAAACAGGTACAATCCAGGGCCAGACAAAATAGTAATCCAATAAAAGGGCTACGGTCAGGGCAGGCATCAACAATCAGAAATCAGAAACAGTCCAGGGTCAAAAACAAGGCAAGACAAAGCAAGGCAACAAGGAACTAGGAGGCCCTTTCTCAAATCTTGCCCTGGAAGTCCAATGCGCTGCAGAGTTTAGCTCCAACCCTGATCAAAGTCACCTGCCTGTAATTTTCTGATGATCCCAAAGACATTGATTGGCATTGATTAGCATGCACAGGTGTGTTTGATTAGGGTTAGAGCTAAACTCTGCAGGAAAGTGGATCTCGAGGTCCAGATTTGAGGATCCCTGAACTAGGAAAAGATGGGACCCTGAGAACGCTACAGGCTAGCCCAGGGGTACCCAACCCTGCTCCTGGCGATTGACTGTCCAGCAAAGTTTAGCTCCAATCCTAATCAAACACACCTGAATCAACTAATTAAGGTCTTCCGGATCACTTAAAAATAAAAAGCAGGTGTGTTTGATTAGGGTTGGAGCTAAACTTTGGCGGACAGGTGATCACCAGGAGCAGGGCTGATCATCCCTGGGGTAGACAATACTGAGCAATCTGTGTGAGAGTGCAACCTTTATACTCCTTCTAATTGGAAACATGTGGAGTCTGATAACAAGTTCCTAGGCAGAGGGTTATGGGAAATGGAGTCTGGGGTTGAGTGGCAAGGGAAAGGGATGAAGTGTCCTCATGGACCTCATGGGCACTTCATCTGGTGATCATACCAACAACACTATGAATACAATAAAACTAGACCTAAATCTGTAGAATAACTTTCATCATCGGTTATATCATTTTGCACTATGCTAAAACTTGCTCTATGGTAAAGCACTAAAGCATTATCGATATAACAGTATAACTTTCTGTAAAGCTGCTTTAAAAACATGAAACTGCTGCTCAGCCACCTGGAATGAGCTGGGCTGAAAATCAATTTAGCCAAGAGCACCCTGTCTTCCATCCAAAAAGTTGTCTTCCTGGGGACAGTTATCATTTTGGCCCAGATGTTGGCCTGGATTGCACCGGAACACTCTCCTCTCTGACACTTCAGTGGCTTTCAGCATCATTAAGATTTGGGACTTATCATCCCCTCTGAGTTTTGCAGAGAATTCTCGGCCTCATGTCACACTCCTCCTCTGTGATTCTGTTGAGCTGATTCATATGTGGCCCCTCCAATTTTGTCTCAAAGCCCATGTACCATTCCACACTTGGCACCTGGGACATTTTCATCTCAAGGTAACCCACTGCTGCATCATTGGGACAGACCTCCAGAAGGATGGTAGTCATGACATAGGCCTCCAACTTGGGTTGAGAAACACTGTATGGTTTTTCTAGCCCTGGAAACCTTCTTGCCAGCCTTAAGAGGACATCATATCTTTGTCCGCTTGGACAACATGACAGTGGTAGCCTTTATAAATCACCAAGGCTGTGTAAGGTCACACTCCCTTTACAGGATGGCGAGACGCATTCTCCCATGGGCACACTGTCCAGGGGTAATGTAGCTCCAGGAGAATGCCTCAAAAGACAACTCTCACTGCTTCTCAAAAGGAGCGAGATGCCCTTCCCGCAAACGGCCTGGCCAGTCAGTCGGCAATAACTAACTTGTTGATAAATTCTTTAGGGAAGCTCGAAGATTGAATCCACCTCATCCTCATACTATGGTGACTTGGGACTTATCCATAGTCTTCAGGGCACTACAAAGGCCTCCCTTTGAGCCACTCCAGTCAGCCGACTTTCAGCCCTTGTCATTTAAGACCACCCTCCTTTCGTCTTTAATGCTGGTCAAGCATGTGGGTAACATACAAGCACTGTCAGAAAGTGATGCATTCCTCGAGCCTAAAGTGTTCTCCACTTCATTAAAAGCACAAGTTATCACCCTTCTAGCTTTTCCCAGAGGATGAGCAGGGTCCCAATTCACTATGCCCAGTTTCTGCTTTTAAAAGTGTATTTAAAGTGCTCTAACCACTTCTGGCCTTCAGAGCAGCTCTTTGTTTGTTTCAGAGAACGGTCTAAACGACTGCCAGTCACAAAGCAGAGACTCTCTGAATAGTTGACACTATAACCCTGGCTTACACTTCAGCAGACGTATGATGTCTTATCAGAGTGAGGGCCCATTCCACCAGAGGAATAGCCTTCTCCTGGGCTTTGTCTAGCTGAGTGCATGCTAGTGATATCTGTGCGGCTGGTGGCTGGTCTACGCGAAGGCCAGCCAGCAAGCTTCGCCAGGTTTTTTTTTTAACTTGGATGTCCCTGCCCTTAAAGGGATAGTTCATCCAAAAATGAAAATTCTGTAATTAATGTCTCACCATAATGTTGTTTTAAACCCATAAGATCTTAGTTAATCTTCAAAACCCAAATTAAGATAATTTTTGATGAGATCAGAGAGCTCTCCTACCCTCCATAGACTGCAACACAACTGTACTGTTCCCAGGTCCAGAAACATAGTAAGGAGATCAGTAAAACAGTCCATGTGACATCAGCAACTCATCTTCAGTTTGGCGAAGCTACAAGAATACTTTTTGTGCTCAAAGAAAACAAAAATAACATAATTTATTCAACAATTCTCCTCCACCGAGTTTTGTCTGCTGCCATTTTGGAGAGTAACCAAGAATGTATTAGACAAAATCAGCATTGTTGAAACTTAGGGGAAAGCATGCATATGCATTGTGAGACGGAAGACAGTAACATGGGAGAATTGTTGAATAAAGTCTTTTTTTTCTCTGCGCACAAAAAGTGTTCTTGTAGATTTGCAAAACTGAAGTTAAGCCTTCTTAGCTCATTTCTAGAGGGCGAGTAATTAATGACAGAATTTTAATTTTGGGGTGAACTTACCCTTTAAAGGGGGTCATCGGATTCAAATTTCACTTTTGTTGTTGTTTGAACATAAGTGTGTGTTGGAAATGTGCAAGTTCCGTGGTTAAAGTAAACCGTATCATGAAATACCTGTTTATAATCATCTCTTCTATGACCCTTCGCTCATTTGCTCTTGGTAGATTGTGTTGGTCATAATGGAAGTGTGTCAGCTGTCCCTTAGTGTGAGTGTCCGAGGAACCACCATGTTATTACATATCATATAAACACTGATGAGATGGGAAGTGAGCTGAGAATGTCTACGGCTGAGAAAGACACCTACCAATGTAATGTCATCACATGTAAATGTAATGTTTTTGGTTTTTGTCTCAGTCAATTACAGGTTGATTCTCTTGAAACTCTGGCTTCAGTTCTTGGATCTTGCAGCCTCAGATCTCTGGATCTCAGCATGTGTGGTCTGACAGATTCTTATGTTGAGCTGCTCTCTGCTGGACTGAGTAACCCTGGCTGTAAACTGGAGATACTCAGGTGTGTCTAAACATGAAAAGATGAAAATAGACTAGAATAATAATTAACTGTTTTCATTTAAACTGTTTTACTTATCTTAAAGCTGCAGTAGGTAACTTTTGACGCTCTAGCGGTTAATAAACAGAACTGCTTGCGTGTTGCAGAAGGACATCGTAGCTGGAGCTACTTCTCTCTGTTTATGTCTATGAAGAATCACAAAGGTACTGGGTTACTCCGCCGCGGTATCCCCGAAGCAATCTTAAATAGTCTGAATATAAACACTTATTATAGGTGCACCCTAGTGATTCAGGACAAGCTAAAAACACGGTTTTTATCCATGGAAAATGGATTCATGGTGTAATCCATTATTATGTACATTTTGTAAATTCTGACCACATAAAAAAGTTACGGACCGCAGCTCTGATTGGTTGTTTCTTACCGGGAGCGGATGACTTTCTGCAAATGGCAATAGGACACTGGGAGGAGCCAGAGGAGCTTGATTTTTTCAAAGATCATCTGTCTCATATTCTACTATCAGGACATAATGACAGGTTTAACAAATATGTAAAAAATATATTTTTACAAAAGTCACCAACTGTAGCTTTAAATATTTCACATATACAAGATTGACAAGATAGATCATGGAACGACACAAGGGAGAGAAAACTCTTGTTTATCAAAGTGGATACAGATATAAGTGAATGCTAGTATTCTCAATATTATTGAAATGTTAATGGCAAATTGACTAATTGACATCTTATAACTAATACGTATTACATATTTAAAACAGATAACATAATTAAAAACACATCAGTTTTGGCTATAAAAGATATTTACTGTGTTAAATGAGAAGGGCATTTAGTAGTAGACATTACAAAAATTTTTTTTTAAAAATATTTGTATTCAAAATTGGGTAAATGATAATAAATTGGTACATTAAAAACAAAGATATAAAAAAAGTATTAAAAAAATCTTACTATCCTCAAACTTCTGAATGGTAGTGTGTTTCAGCACTGTATGATGTAGAAATCAGTATGAGCTCCTTTTCCCTGAAGGATGACACACTGCAGCATCACAGAAGCAGGAGCTGCTTGTTTGGCGAGGGCTCTCTCTTCCAACCCATCACACATGCAGGAAATAGACTTGAGCATCAATCCTGTTAAAGGCCCAGGATTTGACCAGCTCAGATCCGTTTTGGAAGATCCAGCAACACGATTAGAGAAATTAATGTGAGTCTAGCAACTATTTTTTTTTTTTTTTTTACCTGTTCATATTATATAAATGACCTGAACATGAACAGTTGTATTTTATTAACTAAGAGTAACAAATAGTAATAAATAATGTAAGAAATCTATTATTATCTATTATTATTATTTGTATGATCAATTTCTTCAAATTTGACTCTTTAACATTTACCTACAGTGTGGATGGCCTAGAGGAGCAGCGTGACATGGAAACTCTACAGCAATGTTAGTCGGCCATTTTCTTCTTAAAATTGATATTATGAAATCATATGGTGCAATCATAACACTTAAATTTTCAGATACGTGCAAGCTGACTTGGGATCCAAACACCGCTTCTTCAAGTGTGCAGGTGTCAGAGGAAGATGAGGCTCTTGTGAAACGTCGCAGAAACCCAGAACCTGATTCACATCATCCAGAAAGTTTCAAAAATCAAGACCAAATCATGAGTCGGGAAGGTCTGAGCAGCCGTCATTTCTTCCAGCTGGAGTGGTTTGGCAGGTGGGCCACTATTGGAATGGCCTATAATGATATAAGCAGGAAGGGAAGTTCTGCAGCCTGTAGCATAGGACTTAATAATAAATCCTGGGGCATTTTGGTGAGTACCCCCTCTTCTCTCTGTAATGCTCTTCATGGAGGAGTAGAGATGCGTCTTCCTGACTGCTCACCCTGGAGAGTTGGAGTCTATCTGGACTGGGCGGCAGGAACTCTGTCCTTTTACGACACCACAGATGACAAGGCTGAACTCATCCACACTTTCCATGCTAAGTTCACTCAGCCTCTCTTTCTGCTGGTCAGTATTAGTGCTGGGGTGAAGATCTTACTGGATGTGTCTCCTCCTGTCTGTGTCCATGACCACGATCCTTGGGATATGTTCAGGGGCTTCAAGGAATGTAAGGGATGTAACGGATCAAAGGCTTGCTAGATAAACCAATGTGCTCTCTATTTGTGAAATATCTGATGGTAGTGTTTTTATCCATGATCATTTGGATTTCAAGGACATATTAGGAAAGGATTTATCAAATGTACTTTGACAGAGAGAGAGAGAGAGAGAGAGCAGTTGATCCACAAGAGGGAGACATTCTCTCATAAAACCTGATCTTAAAAGAAAATGATCATTCTTCCATCATTTACTCCCCCTCCTGTCATTCCAGAACTGTATGACTGGGTTTCTTCTGTGGAACACAAAAGAAGAAATTTTCCAGAATACCAATCGTTTTGGTTCCCACTGACTTAAACTTTATAGACCAAAAAAACACATTGAACAAAACTGTTTGGCTCCAACATTCTTCAAAATGTTGTCTTTTGTGTTTCACGGAAAAAAGTAAGACATACAGGTTTAAAACGACGTGAGGATGAGTAAATGATGACCGAATTATCATTTTTGGGTGAATTATCCCTTTAAGATCAACAGTATTCAAAATATATTTTGCACATATAGTCAGTTAAACAGGTTTGCAATAACATGAGAAAATTATGACAGACTTTTCATTTTCATTCATCAACTGTTTCTTTCAGTACAGTGAGGTGGTTTTTAAGTGATCTAAAATTAATATTTTAAGTTTTTTACTGGTTAGGTTACATTGATAACTCCAACCGACAACATATTTGCTGAATGAAATCCAATGCTACTTTCTAACACTTTTTTTGTACACACTAAAAAATAATGGTTCTTCAGCGGTTCTTTGTGGTGGATATGGTGCTATATAGCACCAATGAGATGCAAATAACCTGTTAAGCCCCTAATTCTTAGTGATATTAGTTCTCTAATATCCTAAGTGTCTTAGCTTTAGTTGGTGATAGGATTAGAAAAATGACATTAAAATACTGTGATTTTCCTGAACACAAGGCAGGCACATATCCAAAGCCTCCACGCAAGACTTTTTGACCTCACAATTGTTTTTGGTGTGGATGTGAAGTCAGATATATACCGAAATTATGTCACAAACTTCAATAAAAACATATTATTTTTTTAAAATTAAGTTATTTTTAAAATGTGTTTCAATTTCTACTTACAAAATGTGACAATGTGTCAAGAATTTTTTAAGTTCAATAAAAGAAATAATAATACAAATATATATATATATATATATATATATATATATATATATATATATATATATATATATATATATATATATATATATATATATATATATATATAACATTGTAGTATATGGCATGATAATGGCCTACTACCTAAAAAGAAGGTTATATAAAGCACCATTTGACAAATGTGCTATGAAGCTTAAGTGCCATTAATGCCAAAAGAGGTTCCCCTATAACGAGCAAAACAACCACTGTTGAACACCATTTTTGTTGAAGAAATTGTAAACAATTAAGGTGCTTTATGGCACCTCTTATGGTTCTACATAGCACCATTTGACACAGATGCTGTACAGCACCTTTAAAGATAAGTGCTATATGGCACTTAAAGTGGTTCCCCTATGATTACGAGCCAAAGAACCACCTTTAGTGCTATTTAGCACCTTTTAAATGTTTCATTATTGTATAAGTATTATACATGAACTGTATACAGCTGCTGTATAGAGAACTGCTCAACTACAGTGAAGCCTGCTTAATTTAATTTCATGAAGCCTCATTTCACTGAGGATGTGTTGCCTCTTCTTAAAGATGTGTCCTTCCACTTCTCTAGAGATATCAGTCATGCTTACGGTTGTTTCCCACTGAAGGAAGGTAATTATAATAGATCATGGGCTCATTACAGACACCAGTGTGACCTTGTGAAACAGCACAGATCCACTGCCAGCAGGGACACTAAATATGAACCTCAGTTACATGTGCTCAAGATGTCATCTAGGATACTTTGGAGATGAAGCCTGTTATTTTAAGCCATAGAAATATAATGGATGTTCCCCTTGAGATGTCTGTGTGTTGCCCACCTAGGAGGAAATGCTAGACGACACATCACTCAAATCAAAGGCCAGCAGCATCTACAGGGGCTCGTTCTGGCAAACAGGTGATCACATGAAACTGAATGATCATATTTATAACTAAAGTACATGTCATCAACTTCTTTGCCTGAGGGACACATAAACAGGCAGACCCAAGGCATGGCAATGACGTGCAGTGTTTTGTGCACTTCTCAGGGAACCAGGGTTACACTTGTAACCAGAATGTTCCCTTTCGAATGGGAACTTTTGCTGCGTCTCATAAAAAGCCCACTGCACCATGCCGAGGGGACTGACTGCCAGATCAGCTGTGACAAGCTCTCGAATAAGGACTTTTTTAAGGAAAAAGAACCCAATTTAGATTTGAACCAGCAGAATTGTCAGTGACAATATTCCCTTCTACAGCCACTACCCAAGCTTCATGCCCTATGCAAAGATATTCCCGACTTAAAACCTTGCTCCCTTCTTTACCATGCCAGGCAATTCAGTGCCAATTCCAAGGCAGCTTCAATGCTGTCAGTGAGCTTCTTACTTAGGGGACCCCAATATCTGGGGGAGGCAGCTTCAACTTTGTTACTATAAGGGAGCTTCCTACCCATAGGCCCTTCTTTTCCCTTTCTTCCCAATGTCAGCCTGGTTCATCCACAATGTCTCTCTCAATGGCGACCGTCGCTGCCATCAATGTCTGTCTGTTTAGTGGCCCAGAGAGTGAGATCTGTGGTGTGGCGGAGCTCAGCCACAACCACAGGGGACAGACCCAGACCCGGTTTTTTTAGCAGATCAGCCTGGTATGGCTGTAACAGAGCCATCTTGTGTAAGGCGCCACTGGCCTGACAAACTGCTACATATGTCCTGCCATTCAATCAGGATGATATCCGTACGCACATATTCCTTGTACATTCACATCATTTGTGTGAGGAAACAAATGAATGGGGCCGTAATATGGTTCATAATCTCTCCACCCCAGACTCATGGAAACAGGGTTGTTATGTTCAGACAGAAAGACTTGACCAGAGTGCTGTCTGCTGGATCGGAGGATGTCAAAGAAAGAAACAAGGCTAATGACATGTACTCCAGGCGCACTTTTAAACTGACGGTCACACCGGTACTGACACCATGGACTGATGCTGACCAATGACACCTGATTTAAACACATACTTCAGACACCCGTCACACTGATGGTGTTACCCATAGTGTCTTGTCAGGTGTAGTGCAAGTTCCCATTCTAAAGGGAGTTCCCATTCAAATTGTATTTCAATTACCGTTTTTTTTTTATTGTGCTTTACATTTTTTATTTTGTTTTCAGTAATAATAATTAATTTAGAACAGTGGGAATGTCTAAAAAGACTAATATATATGTAGGGATGCACCGAAATGAAATTCTTGGCCGAAGCCGAATAATAATGAAATGCTTGGCCGAAGGCCGAATACCGAACGCGGTGTTTTGCATTTTTTCCATTTATTTTGCCAATCTGTCACCTTTTTCAGTCCTTCTGAGTTTGCAGGTATGGACATGAGATGCAGCACTAAACAGTATCTCACTGTTGGTGCGTGTGCATGGAGCAGACAAGTACCTGCAGAATAGTTGAAAATTTTATTGCAGTTTTCTGACAGTTGCTCATTTCAAAATGAACAATGTCTTCAAGATAATGAAATGGTTGAAACCCAGTGTAGGCCTACTATTTTACTACACTGAAAATAGTTCAGAATTTTCACAAAATACATATAAAATATAGGTAGTAACACTTTACAATGTTTGTTAACATTATTGCATTAACTAACAATGAGCAATACATTTGTTATGGTATTTATTAATCTTCGTTAATGTAAGATAATAAAAAATATTTAGTTCATGTTAGTATAAGTGCATTAACAATTTTAACAAATAGGCCTACCACTTTTGATACTTTTTAATTCAGAAATTACAAATGTGATACTTAATTTTAATGCTGTATTAGTAAATGTTAACATTAAGATTAATAAATGCTTTTAATAAGGGTTTTTCATTGTTAGTTAATGTTAAAAATAGAAACTACTTATAAAGTGTTACCATAATCCAAAATATAAATTAAAATCTTAAATTAATTTCCCATACAAGGAGCCTACCTGCGTGCCATCTGCGCCAGGTCAGGAAAGAGGCCTTGATTTGTCTTCCAAAATTCGAGAGGGTTATTGCTCCTGGGGATGGGGACTTCTGAGAGATACCCATCTACAGTGTTGAGAAAGTTCACTTTCTACATGAACTAGTTCAAAGTTCAATTCACAAATTTTAAAATGAACTAGTTCAGTTCATAGTTCAAACTACAACATTTTGAACTAAGTTCACTAAGTTCCAAAAATGAACTAGTTCATAGTTCTTTTTTTCCATATGTTGCTGCAAGCTATTATTTTTCACAATTATTGCCACAGCCCATATAGAATCACAGACAGCAATTATTTTATCAGTTTTAACAATGAAGCTATGCTCAGATTTCATCTTCATATAATATCCGATTTTGAATCCTTATCCAACCAGGGTTTACATTAGGATTGAGGGGAGAGCATTCCCCCATTGTTGCTTTAATGCTTTGTCTCCCATTCTCACTGACATTGTCATAAACATCATAAAAAATTATTTTAAATGATCATACACCTTCTTGCTACATGCTGCTGTCGCCTTTTTTTTTTTTTTGATGACGCGTCGCGCATGCGGCGGACGACTGTGCGCCACTGGTGGCTGGTGTTGCCAGATTGGGTGTTTTTTCGCTACATATTAAGACCCGTTTACGGTGTGTTTTAGCCGGGCTTTCGCCAGGAAGGCTCTATAGAAATCTGGCACCCTATTGAACGAAGTTAACCTGAGAGAGCGTGCCGTTCACAGACACCAGAATGAACGAGTTGACAGTAACGTTCATCAGGCAGTAATTACAGCACGTTCAGTTCACGTTCGCCCAAAATATGAACGAGTTCATGAACTATCGTTCAATGAACGCGTTCAGGCACAACACTGCCCATCTAACTGTTGAGCAGTCGAGCTTGTCCTCTGTCTTGCAAATGGGTTATTCTCTTGGAGGATCTCATCGAACATGTCAGACAGCGAGACTGTGCGCGGCTCATCTGTAGTACGAGCCAGTTTACTCTCTGAGCTGTTTTCATCTCCTGCGCTGTGCATCACCTGACAGTCTCCATCACCTAGCGGCTTTCCCAAATCCAGAACAATGTCTGCAAACGGCCGTTTTTGCATCTTTATCTGACACTTTTTAAAGTGTTTCCACACTGCTGACATGTTTGCTGCATAAAGCGCGCGCCTATCACTCTACGCGGGTTATTTGATTGCGTCATTAAAAACGTCATTGTTCGGCAAAATTTATTCGGCCTTTTTACTTATTCGGCCGAACACCGAAAGTGCTTTTTTTGGCTATTTTCGGCCGAATAATTTCGGTTGCCGAACATTCGGTGCATCCCTAGTATATATAATATATAGAAATATATATATATATATATATTACATTAAAGAGAATTTGGGATGAAATGGGCATGAAGACACACTGTAAATAATAGTAGGTCCTTAAATTTCCACATACACTGCATATTTTGACTATTTATTAATTTATATGAATGAAATTTGACCTGAACATTGCCTTTGCAATATTTAACTACTCCAAGATCAAGATAAAAAGGTGGATTTTTCTAGCAAAACTATATTTTGAGACCATTTTAATTGCATGCATACAAATTAACTGGGAAAGGAATAATCTAGATGGAGAAAAGAGATCAAACATCTTGAAAGTGGACTTTGGGATGTTGATGAGTGTTTAAATAGACACTGCATTGTGAATCTTCTGCACTAATTGGGTTGGATACTGTGGGCAGAAATTGAAGTGGTATTTTGCAGGCGAACTCCCCAAGCTCGGCCACGGTGAGCCCACAGTATCTGTGTCACCATGCCTTCGTTTATCAACATCCGCCGGCTTTTGCTGAGTAGTTTGTTTTTGCTGTGTGCCCCATATATCACCTGTCAGGTCTAATGGGGGGCAGTGAGGAGGACATATGGATGCACAGCATTCCCTCGAGCCTCTCCTTTCCTCCTCCAACCAGAGTACAGATGAATCCTCTTACAGTGAAAACCATACAGCACTGAGGGAAAACTTGAGGTTAATTGATCTCCATGTGGGTTACTAACATTGAATTGTATTGTTTAAATATTCACAGTTAAACACATCCAAAGAAACAGAATGAAGCAAGTTCTTAATTGTACAGATAAGATGGCTATTTATTAGCAACAACAAAAAAACATGTGGGGGATAAAACATTACCGGCATGGGAACAGGGAAGGTACACAATGACAAACAAAAGACAATAAACTGGCACAGGACTGCAAATACAAGGAGAATAAATAGGAAGCAAAAAAGGCAGGTACCAAGGGAGGACAGGTGGGGCCAATGAACCAATAATCAAATTACAAAAAGGGTGGGGTCAAGACAATAGACATGAGAGCACATGGCACACAGAAACAAACAAAACAAAAGCCATGTGTCCGACGCAAAACCAAAACACAAGCACATGGCCAGCAAGACAATCACAAGCCATGTGCTTGAACAAAACAAGATAGGAACATGCAGCTAATGAGAACACTCACAAGCCGTAACAAGAAAGCACTCAGCCAGTGAAAAACACAAGCTACGTGCTACACAGCACAAGACAAAATATTATATGAAAGCCATTAAAGTCTGCATTAACCGGAAGTTGCAAACGACTTTTCTCCAGTGTTGTGACGTATTTCTGAGAGAAACAGAATACTAAATGAGGAAAAATAGTGGGCGTGGCTTTATTTTCCAACTAACACCTTCATTTTCTGTTTCATTCAGAAATGGAGGCTCATCAGTGACCTATTCTGTTATCCCTCCTTCCTCGAAATGTAAAAATTCGAGCCATCTGGACCATAACAAGGGAATTTTAGGAAATGGAAAAAATGTTTTGTGAGTCCCACAACCAAAAATGCACCTCCTCACCATCTCTCCTTTCACACTCTGTCAATGCTCGCAAACACACAGGCAGCCCGTCTACTGTCAGTTAGAGGAGCGAGGGTACGGATGCTCAGCAGACACCCAAACCGTCAAACCTACGTCACCAGGGAAGGTCCTCCAATGCAGAGGGGAGGGGCATTTTCAGATTTTAATGAAAGATTACAAAGCCAAATTTTTTTTTGTGTGGATTGATTTGCATGAATTCATTTGTTCACCACAAAACTATATATTTAGGCAAACAAAGTAAATATGGTCAACTTTGATTTCAGTTGGACTTTAAAAACATGAACATGGAGTGGGGAAGAGGTTAGGATTATGCAATCAGGTAGCAACTTCAAAGAAGGGGGTAATAATTTGGCAGGGGGTCAATATTCAGCACAACATAAAGCCAGATCAGCTGGCTAGCCAGGTAAATTTCAGTTTAGTTTGCACCAATCCTGGGTTTTAGTTAGCATGAAAGTGGCTTGGCTTTAAGCTGCGTTCATTGCAGACGGCGAGTGGTGGTCAGGTTTGTTTGGTGTCTTGCACTCGTTGGTGGAGTTTTGCCTCAGGGCAGTCAGGACTGTTGCCACAAGTTAGAGCTCTGATTGGATGTTCAATTAAGTGAAAGAGTCAGTGCCCGAGAATTAAAGCGAAAGTGATGAAAACAAGCAAATGACGGCGGTACAGACAGAAGGCTGTTTAAATGTTACGTGGTCTTTCCCAATCATTCAAATACGCAAATGTTTCATAACAACATGAGACACATAAATGATTAAAGTTATCAACATTACTGATATTCAAAATGGTAACCAAGAGCAGCTTTACATTTCGTATATCTGTGTTTGTCTCGTATATCTTTGTTTCGGTTTCTCCTTTTGAATGATGAATATATACTTTTGATAGCTGCTGATACGGACAGTTAATTCCTCTCATGCATGCATAGAAAGCACATGTTAGTTTGCCGGCTTTCATCGCCGCTAGTTCTTTGAAGTCAGCTTGGTGTGTCCTGGACTTAAACTGAAATTGGTCTAATCAGATGTGAGCAAAGTTTTTATTTGAAATTAATGTTAATATATACAGATCATATGTTACATAAATAAGCTGTAGAATCAATAGATAATACTTCAAATAGGACTACATGATTTTACAAGTCTCTATCACCACTCAACTGAGACTGCTCTGCTCTCGGTTACTGAAGCCCTACGACTAGCAAGAGCAGCTTCAAAATCCTCGGTACTCATCTTACTGGACCTGTCTGCTGCTTTTGACACTGTTAATCACCAGATTCTCCTGTCCACCCTCAGAAAGATGGGGATCTCTGGAACTGCTCTCCTGTGGGTTAAGTCCTACCTCTCTGACAAATCCTTCAGTGTGTCTTGGAGGGGTGATGTTTCAAAGTCACAGCACCTTGCTACTGGGGTTCCTCAAGGCTCAGTACTTGGACCACTTCTCTTCTCCATCTACATGACATCTTTAGGATCTGTCATTCAGAAGCATGGCTTTTCTTATCACTGCTATGCTGATGACACCCAACTCTACTTCTCATTCCAGCCTGATGACCCGACGGTAGCTGCTCGCATTTCAGCCTGTCTGAGTAACATTTCTAGCTGGATGAATGACCATCACCTTCAGCTTAACCTTACAAAGACAGAACTCCTGGTGATTCCAGCTAACCCATTGATTCATCACAACTTCTCTATACAGCTGGGCTCGTCAACCATAACTCCTTCGAGGACAGCCAGAAACCTAGGAGTTGTGATGGATCATCAATTAAGCTTCACTGACCACATTGCTACAACGACCCGGTCCTGCAGATTTGCCTTATACAACATTAGGAAGATTAGACCCTTCCTGTCAGAGCAAGCAACCCAACTTCTTGTCCAAGCTCTTGTTCTCTCCAGACTGGACTATTGTAATGCTCTCCTGGCGGGCCTTCCTGCATGTACTGTCAAGCCTCTGCAAATGATCCAGAATGCAGCAGCGTGGGTTGTCTTCAATGAGCCAAAAAAAGCTCATGTTACTCCTCTCCTCATCAGGTTACACTGGCTACCAGTAGCCGCTCGCATCAAATTTAAGGTACTGATCTTGCCTACAAGACGACCACCGGCACAGCACCAACATACCTAAACTTACTGGTTAAATCCTTTGTGCCCTCCAGAAGTTTGCGCTCTGCAAGTGAACGAAGCCTTGTGGTGCCATCCCAAAGAAATTCAAAATCACTCTCACGGACCTTTTTCCTGGACTGAGCCCAGCTGGTGGAATGACCTCCCAATCTCAATTCGTACAGCTGAGACTTTACTCATTTTCAAGAAACATCTAAAGACTCATCTTTTTCGCCTGCACTTAACCTACTAACACCAGTACTTTTCCTTTTCTTGTCTTTTCATTTAATAAAAAAAAAAAAAATACCTGGCTATGCGTTCTATACTAGACTAACTGAGACTTGTCATGGCACTTGTATACTGTTGTTGTTCTCTTGTTGACCTGACTGCTTCTATTGTTCCCATTTGTAAGTCGCTTTGGAAAAAAGCGTCTGCTAAATGATTAAATGTAAATGTATCACTCACTTTATATAAGGAGTTTCACTTGTGACTGCTCTGATAAAGCAAACATTTTTATTTTATTTTCCCTTTCATGAAAAATGCATTTAAATTCATATTCTTCAATCTCTTGACCTTTCCCAAAAACCTTTAACTAAGGCTCATGATTGGCTGTTCACCAGTGATGTCACACATTCATGTGCACATGCTCCACAAACTTTGATGTAAGCCTGAGTTGACAAAGAAAGTTAATGATCAGCATCAAAGTCGGACTGGAGTTTGGTTTAGTCAACTCAAATTCTGAATTTGTTCATCTACCATCATGGTACAGGCGCCAGGGCTCTGTCACAAATAAACTAGAGCGATGTGACAGAACCCTAACACCGTTAAATTGTGTTGAGGGCCGTTAAAATTGCTATTCACATAATATCTCAACCTCTGACAGAAATCTTTTGGGATTTTATATTCATTAAAGGAATAGTTCTCACCAAAATGTGCTGATCAAACCTTTTTTGACCCCAGTACATACAAGATATAGTTGAGTTTGTTTGTAAAAATGTGCATTTCATCTTTTTCTCAGCAACAGATCCTCAGCAGTGAATGGGTCCAAAGAGCTGATAAAAACATCCCAATAATCCACAAGTAATCCACACCACTCCAGCCCATCACTTAACATTTTATGTGAAAAATAAAATGAAAAAGCTCTGTGTTTGTAAGAAACAAATCAATCATTAAGTTATTTTAACTCCAACCTCCATCCATTGGTGAGCAAGTGATGGAATGCTGCATTTCTCTAAATTTGTTCCCATGAAAAAAAAAAAATCTATATATTCTACATCTTGCATTCGGCAAATTTTCATTTTTTGGGTGGACCATTCCTTTAAAGTAAATGCATTCATGCATTAGTTTATTATCTTTTCTGCATAAACTATTTTAATAATAATAATAATAATTATGATTATTAAAGCAGTATTTATCGTGATTGCATAAGTAGTAGTAATCAATATTTTGTTAAAATGTTTGTTTTTGATTTATTCATTTACAGGAACCTTGTTCTAAATTGTAGCTCATAATGTGGCAACAGTACACATTTTAAATTTATCTTCTTTTGATAGTCATTGATGGTCATTATTTTAATTTATATTCCCTGTGTATTTAAATAAACAAGCACGCGTGTTTATGTTACCTGTTTCGCAGAACGACTCGTACAAACTAAGAATGAAACATTAACATGCTAAATGACTTTTATATCCATACATCTGTATATTCGTGTCAAACATGTCGTCTCACAAAGCTTATTATTGTCATTTTACAGCGTGATATTTACCATCGTTGAAGTGTGAGGTCTGCAGTGCCCGAAGGTATCCCGGGAACGCGCCGCTCGCGTCGCCCGCGCGCTGCACATCCAGGAAGCGGAACGAATGAAGTTCATTTCTCACAGCTGGTGATGGCGGATGCTGTCGAAATAGAGACCATGAAGAATTATAACATAGCGTTTGAGAGGATAGACCCGAGCATTAGCCGCTACCCCTACTGTATTGTATGGACGCCAATCCCCGTGCTATCGTGAGTGATTCTCGCCTCCGCCGAGGCTTTGGCTTCATGTTGATGTTTTGAAATCGATTCAGTCCCGTAAGAAAGAGGTCTGTGTTTATGATGGATGCATTACACCACACATTACACCAGCTAGCGTCGCGTCGCGTCGCGTCATCGAGCGATTGCGGTTGCAGCGACCAGGTATGTCGCGTCGCCTTGCGTTGCGTTAACAGCGCAGTAAAAAGGTCCATTAAAGATTAAATGATTTCCTGATAAGAAAAACCTGGTCGCTGTGTTAAAACGGTAGTTCCCAGAAGGAAATAAAATTCTGATATCATTTACTCGTTTCCATGTTGTTACAAACCTGTATGACGTCATTCATTGGAACACAAATTCAAATATTAGAACACCGAAGACACGCTCTTAGAATTATTAAAGGCTTTGTAATATTAAATTAAAATAAAGTGGGAGAAAACGGGTCAAACAGGGGTGTAATACAATTAACTCGGTTTCAATGTGATTATCATTGATAATAATAATAAAAAAAAAACCTGCTGTAACAAATCGTGACACCAAATATTTGAATGTACAAGGATTGCATTGTCATGGATAACCTGAAAATATGAGCAAATTTTTACTTAACATTTCTAAGCATGTAAAAGTCATGAAAATTAATAAAATCCTAAACATTTCTGTAGTCATTTCATGATATATTAGCTAAAAACTGCTCTTTGTGCATGTACATTTTATCCGTCCCTATCCTTAACCCTGATCCAGTAAACATGAGAAGAAATCTTTTAAGACACCAAGAATTATGAAGATGACAATAACGATAACTATTGTTAACTGAAAGAGATTCCAGCAACACTGTTCCTCTGTGTCATTACATTGTTATTATAGATGTGGTTAAAGTGATTACAATGTTTTCTCTTCTCTTTAGTGTGGAATTACAGTGGTGCTTTTATTTAAATAGATGTAGATGTATGGTGCTGAATGATAACCCTATTAATACTGTGGTATTTACGCCTGGGTATTTTAAAGAATACCATAGTAATACTTTGAAAATTGTAGTACCATGGTACCTTTTAATATTCTACTTTTAAGTTAAACCATTGTGACTGGACAACATTTTGTAATGCATATCAGTAATTCTATAATTTATGACCATTATTTGCAAACAGGATCCCTTTGATTGAATCTTTGATGCATTTGTCCTGGGATGGAGCTAGAGTTCACTAACATCACCCATATGATCTGGTCTCAGGATCCAAACTCTTTCTGATAATCACATATGCTGGGATGAATCTGATTATAGCTGATCTTAGACCAGTCTCCTGGTGTCTTCCACTGCAGATTGTCTCAGTGTGAGAGTTCCTCGCCCCATGTTGTCTTCTTCTCCTGTATTTGGGTCATTGGCTCGCTCTGTTGGACACTTGGTGATAAATATGCACACAGGAGCATATCTGGGGTGCCGGCGTATGCCCTACTCCACTTCACACACTCCACTGGGGCTGTTTTATCCAGGAGATTCATACTGTTATTCATACTGCGCCCCTGAGAGCTCAGCTGCTAATCATTTTTTAATCATTTTGGCAGGAATTTTGGTCTAATCCGCTTCCTTATCTGGTTGTCCTTTGGAATGCCGATTTCAAAGCCAAAATAACATGAATATGAATCAGCACGGGAAGCTGGATTTTGGCCAGGTGTATGATATTGAAAAGGGCATTCTCCAGCATCAGGCCTTGTGTATTTCCCTGCTTGTGAACAATTTAAAATTATAGTTTTTTTGGGGTTTATTTATTTATTTTTAGCAATTTCCTCTGGCCTTTTTAATGCTGATGCAGTAAGTGAGGGATAATGTTCTGTCTGTTATCATAAAGTGTAAGGTTTTATTTTACGTTATGCTTGGCTGTGCTCAAAAAAAAATATCTGGGCTTAAATTGAAGATTTATGTATTTGAATGGCGTATAAAATTCCCATTCATTTGGATTACACAAGTTTCCACATGAATAAAAGAATAGACCTAATGTTTTTATTTGTCAATCAGGTAAGATTTCTGTAATAGTGCTAATAAACTGAATGTGTTATCCATACAAAATAACCATGCTTATGCTAATAGCTATTAATTGTTTATTTCTTTCAGATGGCTGTTTCCATTCATTGGCCACATGGGCATCTGCACCTCCTCTGGAGTGATCCGGGATTTTGCAGGTCCATACTTTGTCTCAGTAAGTACATGCATTATTGTAACCAAGCAAAATGGGAATGTTTGGGAATGTTTCCAAACCGTGCAGGTTTAAATCTGTCATTGGATGGTTTGGATCTCTTTCAACCTGGCAACAATGAGCTTGTTAGAAGCCCATGGAGGCTTGTTACTGTGAGACTCCTGAGTTGTGTTATAAATGACCTGTGTTATGTAGACTGGGCTGGACATTCCTCCTGTCTGACCTCAATGTCAAACCTTTAATACTGGTTTCACTTAAGAACGTTCCTCTAGATCTAAAAGGTCTCTATAACTTGGTGCGAACTTCTGTTCATTAGCAATGGATCTTTTTTACTAGAAATCACTGGAAAGTTCTTCCTTGGTGACCCTGTACGAGCACATCCTGTTATTTCCAAAAGAAAATCTATACCTGTGCAAAAAAGCAGAGGAGGACGGGTGGTGAAAGCTACACCTCATTCAGCTCTCTGGACAAGTAATTGTGTTCTCAGCCGCTTCCAGTGTTCTGGAGATCTTCTTGTTAAAAATGCATGACAGTATCCACGAGTTCACAGTCCGGGCAACTCTAGCTCATAATGCACCAGGTATTAAATGGAGGATCCAACTGCTTGTTCATAAGAATCCTGTACAAATTCAGACAAGCTGTTTAAACAAAAGCAAAGTTATCATGGTACAAAAGCTCCACAGCAGTTCTCTTCAGGTTCAGACATTATCCTTTAAACAGATCTCTGTCAGACAGGAGCAGAAGTGAAATGTGTTGGGTAGAGCGGGGCCGGTAACGTGAGAGGATGGGGTTATGGGGTCAGCACACTCTCAAGTGCACCACAATCTGCTTCTGACAGCGACTGCAACACGTCTCACATGTGCACTGAGCAGAGCGCTCTGGGTTGAGGTCAGTTCAGTTTAAGGGTTTTGGGAAATCCTTGATAATAGACTTGTATCTGCAGTGGATTATTATTTACATTTGCACTTGCAAAGTGTTTGTGTTTTGGTTGTTGCCAAGGTGTTACCATAGACAATAAAAGAAATGGACACAGCGACCCCATTGGATTCAACAGAGACAGGTGAATTCAATCATGATATGTAAAAATTGATAGCCTGAATGCACTGTAAGTCGCTTTGGATAAAAGCGTCTGCTAAATGCATAAATGTAATTTAATTTAATTTAATTAGAAGCACGCACTTCCTGGGGGTCGAGCATACTGCGCAGACTCAAACTGAGCTTGATCACGTAGATGTCACGTGAGCACGCTGTGCCAAGAGAAATCGGAATCACCCACCGAATCTTGCAGACGTTGTTGAATAAGTTTGTCCCATTGCTTTTATGGACTCTCTATGGGCTTCTCCCTTGACTTCATGCCTTCACGTCCCCCTGATTGCCTCATAGACAGTAAAAGATTGCCTGCGAGCTTCTCCTCCTGTCCATATGGTCATTTCTCTACTGTGCGACAGAGAGTCGCAGATTTTGATGCAATCGTTAGCCTATATTTACAAAAACTGCTTCTATGAGGCCACAACGTAAGATAGAAGGTAATGGGCCCTTTTATACATTTTCGTGTTTCTTTAGAAATAATAAATGGACAATTGGAGTCTTTAAACGCCTCAGATGTAAAGTTATTCCCTGTCAAAGTGACGCCAAAATGAATGGAAGTCAATGGAATGCTAACAGCAGGAGGGGGTCCGCTAGCCAATGACAGCGCCCAGGGGTGCTTGAATAAAATATGAAACCCTGCCCCCCTGGGTGTTACTAGCGATTTCTTACTGATCCATGTGAACTAAACAAAAAAATCATTGTCATTCCAAACCTACGGAGCCCTAAAAGGGACGTGGTGGTGGTAAAAATATGGGGCGAGAGGAATTTTTTTTTTTTTTTCAAATCTCAAATATTCTTGAGTCCAAGTTCAGAATAAACCTCTATGAACCGCACCAATGTGAATGTACAGAGGTGTATGAAGCACTGTAAAGGAGCCTCAACAGAAAGTGTTTGTCGGAAATCAACTTTCACAAGAGAATGCAAATATCTTTGCGAACAAAACAATCTTTGAGGGAAACAAAAAAAAAAATCCTCCCACCCCATATGTTTTCCACCACCATGTCCCTTTTGGGGCACTGTACAAATCTGCATGAGAGTAGATATGTTGAGAAATGTCTCTGTTTTTTGGGGGGAGGGGTTGGGCGTCCATACAAGTGGAAATCGCTGGTCACCTTTTGGTAACCAGCATTCTTCAAAACATCAACGATTGCATTATAAAAGATTTAAAAAAGAAACATATACATGGCTCAATCATTCACAATAAGATCTATAATATGTATTTAGAAAGTAGATTTTAAATGAGCTGTCCTCAGAAAAATGTTGTGGAAGTCGATGGCTATCAGCAAATGTTTGGTTACCAGCATTCTTCAGAATGTCGTCTTTTGAGATCTACAGACGAAAGAAAGTCAGGCTGAGTAAATTATGAAAGAATTGTTATTTTTGGGTGAACTTCCCCTTTAAGTAGTTGTTTTCCAGTTTATTTAATATACTTAATACAATATACATATTCTTGAGAAGCAACACTGCATAAGACTGCATTCACTTAATGCTCTGGCATTAGAATTTATGAACTTGTTTTGAACTAATTTTAAGTGTAAACAAGTAAAAAAAAGCAAGGTATCTGTTTAAAATATGTCCAATGAATACTGCTAAAAAATATTTTGCTAGCAATATTTCTGAGAGGATTGAGAGGACTGAACCTGAGGCGCTTGTATGTGCTCTTGTGCTGCTGTCAGGCAATTAGTGCTGTCATCATGATGTCATCATGAGTGCTACAGTCATTAGTCACATGACCTGGCAGCAGAACTGAGCCACCATGAGCTAAGATGGACTAAATCTTTGCACATACTTGAGATGAGTGACAGCTCATGGATAGCTGCAGGTAACATAGACCACCCAGAGTTATTGGCTCCCACAGAGAGAGAGGTGTGCGTTCACAATGATATCTGACATCGTACACATACAGAGTTTACGTGTCTGTTTCTCTGTTCTTGCAGGAGGACAACATGGCGTTTGGAAGACCGACGAAGTGAGTCAGTGCTGTGGTTTTTTGTTGATCTGGATGATAAAAACTGAGCGATGCCACAGTGTTTACTTTAATTAATGATTTATAACTGTCTCTATATTAAGCTGGGGTACTATAAAGTATGCACTTGTCAAAGAAATTACAGATGTCATGTCACCTTTAACGTGTAAAACCTGACATGTGGAGAAAAAAAAAACACACATATATATATATATATATATATATATATATATATATATATATATATATATATATATATATATATATATATATATATATATATATATACAAACCCGATTCCAAAAAAGTTGGGACACTGTAAAAACTGTGAATAAAAACAGAATGCAATGATGAATTTTATTCAGAATACAACATAGATGACATATCAAATTTTTAAACTGAGAAAATGTATAATTTTAAGGGAAAAATAAGTTAATTTTACATTTCATTGCATCAACACATCTCAAAAAAGTTTGGACAAGTCCATGTTTACCACTGTGTGACATCCCCTCTTGTTTTTATATCAGTCTGCAAACGTCTGGGGACTGAGGAGACAAGTTTAGGAATAGCAATGTTGTCCCATTCTTGTCTAAAGCCGGCTTCTAGTTGCTCAACTGTCTTAGGTCTTCTTCCTCTTCCTCTTTATGATGCGCAAATGTTTTCTCTGGGTGAAAGATCTGGACTGCAGGCTGGCCATTTCAGTATCTGGATCCTTCTTCTACGCAGCCATGATGTTATAACTGATGCAGTATGTGGTCTGGCATTGTCATGTTGGAAAA
This sequence comes from Carassius auratus, assembly GCF_003368295.1. Taxonomy (NCBI): domain Eukaryota; kingdom Metazoa; phylum Chordata; class Actinopteri; order Cypriniformes; family Cyprinidae; genus Carassius; species Carassius auratus. Next base: position 2,222,010 of record NC_039298.1, read on the forward strand.
TGCAAGGTTTTCCCTGAAAGAGACGAGGTCTGGATGGGAGCATATGTTGTTCAAGAACTTGGATATACTTTTCAGCATTGATGGTGTCTTTCCAGATGTGTAAGCTGCCCATGCCACACACACTCATGCGACCCCATACCATCAGAGATGCAGGCTTCTGAACTGAGTGCTGATAACAACTTGTGTTTTCCTTGTCCTCTTTAGTCCGGATAACATGGCAGCCCAGTTTTCCAAAAAGAACTTCATATTGTGATTCCTCTGACCACAGAACAGTTTTCCAGTTTGCCACAGTCCATTTTAAATGAGCCTTGGGCCTGAGAAAACACCTGCGCTTCTGGATCATGTTTAGATATGGCTTCTTTTTTTGACCAACGGCGAATGCTACGGTGGATTGTGTTCACCAACAATGTTTTCTGGAAGTATTCCTGAGCCCATGTTGTGATTTCCATTACTGTATCATTCCTGTATGTGACGCAGTGCCGTCTAAAGTCCCGAAGATCACGGGAATCCAGTATGATTTTTTGGAATCGGGTTTGTATATTCACGTCAGGTTTTAAAGGTGACATTTGTAATGTCAAGTTTGCATACGTGTTTTATGTTTCGTATCATATTTGATAAATCAGGCTTTTATGGCTCATATAGTGTGATATAGTGAGAATGTGGAGCTCATACACGAAGTGGAAAAAAACACCTTGATTTTATTCAGAAGCCCAAACTGAGAAAAAAGACATGATTTGGTGCAGTTGTTGATGTTTATATGGCCAGAAATTATGAAATTCTGATTCTGTTTGTAATGTAAATCAATGAGATCTCTTAAACAATATTACAAACATAAAATGCATATAGTAAATATCAGTTGTCACTCTATATCTCCCAATAATATGTGTTAGTAAGATGAGACGTAAATGCTTAGTTTTATGATTAAAGCTCTGTAGTTCGTATTTTGGGGGCAATATAAATAATGCAATGCAATACAATGATGATTGAGAGAAATATAAATAAATGTTCTTCTGGGCCTGATCATATTTCAAATAAAAGACTGTGTTATATTTAATACTCAATTTTGTTTTATTATTCATGAATGGATAATCATTTTAACCTTAGTTGCTATGTTCCAGATATCTTGAAATATTACTAACAATATAAAAGTTATTCTTACGTCAACTTTATAAAAGTAAAGATTTCACTGAAAAAGTACATGTGAACCATGACTTGAAAGTGGTTATATTAAAATGTCTCAATCTAAAATTCCTAAAACTATCAATCAGATCACAATAGGCATGTAGTAGATTGTGTTAAATGGGTTTTTCAGATCAGGTCTTACTTGTGTTAATCATTTTTATGCTTTAGAATTTGCATATCAAATATTATACAGCAGACTTTATAGGGTTAATGTCCTCCAACAGTGGTTATAAAAGAAATCACTTGGCCTGTTGAACTGCGTTGTGTGCTATTCATGATGCACGTCCTTCACACTCATTGCATATGTGCTTGCAGTGATATGTATCTGCTTTATTCCCAGGTACTGGATGTTAGACGTCAGTAAAGTGTATGCCAGTGGATCTAATGCGTGGGACACTGCAGTTCACAACGCATCAGAAGAGTACAAACAGAGAATGGTAACACGTGTTTCTTCCCTATTTAGAAAATCAAAACTGTAAATCTTTTTTCTCTTTATAATATAAAAATATATATATATTTCTATAAGCATGCATACAGGTGAACTGAATATATTAAAGACATGTCACTCATGTTGTTTTGAATGGGGAGAAAATGCAACACTATATGGCTGCTCTACCGAAGGAAACCCCGCCTTCTAAATAAAAGAGCCAATCAGTAATCAGTCAACCCGTCACTGATTAGAAGCGTCCCAGTTGCTATAAAACAATCAGCGTTCAGAGACATACGCTTAGGGGGCGATCCGGTTTTGTGGCTTCGACACGGAACATGGCGGAAACCTCAGCAGGTGGACGGAAAGGATCGGCGGCAAGGCACAACTGCTCCGCGAATGGAACAGAGAGGTTTGAGTGGGGGGATAGTGAAGGAAGTATGGATGTAGGAAGCGAAGAGGAAAATGGTGGATATTTAGGGAACCGGTGGAATGAAGTTAGAAATAGTAGAGGAGAAAAACGGAAGAAAAGGAGTGATGTTGAAGAATCTGACGAAAGGAGTAGGGATAGCATTAAGTGCATTGTGAGATTTGGGGAACAGTTAGGGGTAAGCAAAATTAATCCGCTAAAACTGACAAAGATCATAAATAGGGACATCGGAAATGTTGAGTTTGCTAAAGTACTTTCTGATGGAAATTTGCTAGTTGGATGTAATAATGAAGAACAGGCAAACAAAGCTCTCAAAGTAAAAGAAGTAGGAGGGATTAAAGTTGTCAGCACAAACAAAGTTGGAACTATAAGTAAAGCTAGTGGTCAAAAAGGGATTATTTTCGGTGTTCCTCTTAACATAAGTATGGAAGAATTTAAAGGTAATGTAAAAGGAGGAAAAGTAGTGAATGCGCATAGGCTAAAGTCAGTTGTTGAAGGGGTTAGGAAAGACACTGAAACAGTAGTGATAGAATTCCAAGGGGAGGGAATTCCAAAAAGAGTTATGTTGGGGGTAATGAGTTATATAGTAAGAGAGTTTATACCGGGGCCAGTGAGATGTTTTAATTGCCAAAGATTTGGACATGTTGCTACAAGATGTAGAGAAAAGTGTAGATGTGCACGATGTGGAGGAAATCATGAATATGGCAAGTGTGAGGAGGGAGTAAAACCAAAGTGTTGTAATTGTGGTGAGGGTCACAGTGCTGCCTTTAGAGGATGTGAAGTGTTAAAGAGGGAGATGGTGATTCAGAAAAGGAGAGTGGAGGAGAAGATAACTTATGCAGAGGCAGCAAAACTGGTTAGAGACCAAAATACAAAGCAAAGTGATCAGCCAGGGGATGCAGTTAGAAGAAATAAAGATGTTTCAGAAGATTATATGATTATTGAAAAGAAAAAATTTGTGACATTTATTGCTGGAGTTATTAATGGTACAGCAGGGATTGAATCAAAAACTCAAAAAATACAGGTAGTTGTAATAGCTGCAATACGTCATCTTGGATTGGTGGGCTTGACCTGGGAAGAAGTTAGGGATGAACTTCAGATAAGGTCAAGTCAGGATACAAATGGGTAATACATATCTATGAGGGTTTGTCAGTGGAATGCTAGATCCTTGATGGCAAATGGTCAGGAGTTCAAGCAGTTTATTGAGGAATTGTATATAAAACCGGATGTAATTTGTGTTCAGGAAACTTGGTTGAAATGCCGTTTGGAATATGTTTTACAGGGATATAATGTAGTACGTCAAGATAGGGAAGAAGGGAATGGTGGAGGGTGTGCAACATTTATTAAACAAGGAATACAACATAGGGTGCTGGGAAAAGGGAGAGACCAAGAATATATTTCTGTGGGGGTATGGGGGAGAGGACAGGAAATAGTTATTATAAACTATTATAATCCATGTAAAAATCTGGTTTTAGATAAATTGAAGGAAGTGCATGGACAAGATAGTGGTAGAGTAATATGGTGTGGGGATTTAAATGCACACAATACATTATGGGGAGGGAAACTTATAAACGCTAATGGACAAGTGGTGGAGGAATTAATAGAGGAAAGAGAGCTGGTTTGTTTAAATGATGGCAGGGGTACAAGGATAGATCCTCGTACGGGGATGGAGGCTGTGTTGGATTTGACATTGGTTTCTAATAATTTAGCTAGTAAGTGTAATTGGGAGGTTTGGGAGGAATCTAGCATTGGGAGTGATCATTATCCAATATTTACAACTTTGGATATAGAGATGGAGAGAACATCAGCGCAAGGAAGAGGAAGATGGGTATTTGAAAAAGCAAACTGGGCTAAATTTGAAGAAATTTGTGAGGAAAGATTAGAAGTAATTGAATCAAAGCAAGAAATTAACAACTTAAATAATAACATTTGTACCATACTGCTTGAAGCAGCGTCGGAAACAATCCCAAAAAGTAAAGGAAAAATGACAAGGAAAGCGGTTCCATGGTGGACAGATGAGTGTGGTAAAGCCGTTAGAGCTAGAAATAAGGCTTTTAAACTTCTTAAGAGAATGCATAATTATAATCATTTAATATTATACAAGAAAGCTCAAGCAGTGGTAAGAAGAACTATAAGGCAAGCTAAAAGAAATAGCTGGCAAAGCTTTTGTAGTGAGATTGGGAGAACTACACCAGTGGGTGACGTGTGGAGTATGATAAAAAGAATGGGAGGCAATAAAAGAGAGTGTGGATATCCAGTATTAGAAGCAGAAAGGGAAATTGCAGTAACAGACAAAGACAAAGCAGAAATGTTGGTAAAAACATTTGTACAGATCCATGGGTCAGGGAATCTGAGTGAGGAAGGAAGGAGGAGGAGGGAAATAAAAAAGAGACAACATCTAGAAGAACTAGAAAGAAATGGGGCAACAGAAGTTCAGTCAGTTAACCTCCTGTTTACCCTAGATGAACTGAAAAGAGCCATTAGTAATTTAAATAATACACGGTCGTCTCCAGGAAAAGATCAGATCACAAATATAATGTTGAAACATCTTAAATATGGAGCAATGAAAAAAATTTTAGACTTGTATAATAGAGTATGGGAGGAAGGAAGGTTACCAAATGCTTGGAAAGAAGCTATAATAATTCCAATAAGAAAGCATGGCAAAGATCCTTCTAAACCAGCTAATTATAGGCCAATAGCTCTTACTTCGAATATATGTAAATTAATGGAAAGGATGGTTACAGACCGTTTGACATATTTATTGGAAAAGAGAGGAATATTAACTAAGTATCAAAGTGGTTTTAGAAAAGGAAGAGGAACAATGGACCCTGTTGTATGTTTGGAAAATGAAATTAGAAAAGCTCAGGTAAATAAGGAATCAATAATTGCAGTATTTTTCGATGTTGAGAAAGCATATGATATGATGTGGAGGGAGGGACTTTTGATAAAATTGAAAATGATGAATATAGGTGGAAGAATTTACAGTTGGATTAAAGATTTTATTGGTGCACAGAAGTATACAGGTAAGAATTGGCAATGAATTTTCAAACAGATGTGAGATAGAAAATGGAACTCCACAAGGGAGTGTTATAAGTCCATTAATTTTTTCCATAATGATTAATGATGTTTTTAATCAAGTACAGCTAGATGTAGGTCGATCTCTTTTTGCTGATGATGGAGCTCTATGGAAAAGGGGAAGAAATATTTTGTATATTAATGGAAGGATGCAAGAAGTAATTAGAAAGGTAGAAGAATGGGCATATGATTGGGGATTTAAATTTTCAGTAGAAAAGACTAAGACTATAATTTTCTCTAGGAAAAGAAATATACCAGAGATAAATTTGAAGATGTACGGGAGGTCCTTAGAGAGAGTTAATGTTTTTAAATTTTTAGGTATTTATTTTGATACAAAACTTACATGGGTGGAGCATATAAACAAAGTTATTGAAAAATGTCAGAAGGTATTAAACATCATGAGATGTGTAAGTGGAGTGGCATGGGGGGCAAGTTTTTCATCAATAAAAACTATTTATGTGGCAATGATCAGATCTGTGTTTGATTATGGCAGTGTGGTATATTGTTCAGCTTCAAAAACCCTGTTGGAAAAATTGGATAAAATACAAGCACAAGCTATGAGACAGTGTTGTGGAGCGGTAAAAACAACACCCATTCCTTCTTTACAAGTCCTGGTAGGAGAGATTCCTCTGGAAATGAGAAGGAAACAATTAATGATCAATTACTGGGCTAACCTCAAAGGTCATAAAGAAGATCATCCTACAAAAATGGTTTTAATGAATTGTTGGGAACAAAATAAATTGTGTAGAAAAAGTTTTGGATGGAGTAGTAAAGTGTATGTAGAAGAAATGGAGGTAAATCGGTTTAAGATGAGCCCAACAGTGGTGATTCCTGAAAATGAACCATGGAGTTATACAACTCCCCATATAGATTTACATCTGTTGGAAATTAAAAAAGCAGAAAGAGAAGTAGACATGTCTTCAGCATTCTCTGTACACTTTAGAACACAATATCCTCAATACCTGCAAATATTTACAGATGGCTCAAAAGATCCAGATCGTGAGACAACTGGAGCTGCCTTTTTAGTTCCAGAATGGACAATGAGTTGTATAAAGCGAACATCCAATCATTTGGCAGTATATACTGTTGAAATGATAGCAATACTTTTGTCCTTGCAGTGGGTAGAAGATTATAAACCTGAAAAGGTTTTAATTTGTTCTGATTCACTCTCAGTTTTAAAGAGTCTAAGGTCTTTTAAATCCAGTCATCAAGATATTCTTTTTAGTATTTTACAGATATATTCTAGATTGGTTCAGAATGATATTTTAGTTAGTTTTATTTGGGTTCCATCACACATAGGTATAAAGGGAAATGAGGACGTAGATAAGTTAGCAAAACAAGCCTTGCAGAGAGAAGAAATAGAATTACAAGTTCCTCTAAGCAAGTCTGAAATTAAGGTTTTAATCTGGAAAAAGGTTATTGCAGAATGGCAAATAAAGTGGGACAACAACGAAAAGGGTAGATTTCTCTACAATTTAATTAACAAAGTAAGTAAAAAAATAAGACATATTGGTAAAACAAGGAAAGAAGAGGTTGTATATAATAGAATATTGCTGGGACATTCCAATCTCAATAGTACACTCAGAATATTAGGGAAGCATCCAAATGGACTATGTGATGAATGCAAAGTAGAAGAAACAGTAACTCATGCAATTCTTGAATGTAAGAAATATGAGGAAGAAAGAAGTAGTATGATAGTTGAAATCAAGAAGAATGGAATTCAGGTGGTACATTTTAAATCTTTAATAAAATGGGCAAGTAAAATAAATAGCAAAGCTTTCTTTGAATTTCTTAAAAGGACAGGATTAATGAATAGAATGTAACGCTCTGTTCCACACTCCGGAGCAGAAGGTGGCGGTAATGCACCTAATTACGCTGGTTGCCAGCCGCCGTTAAAAACCAAGAAGAAGAAGAAGAAGAAGAAGAAGACATACGCTTAGGACTAAACTGATCTAGCCTGAAAAATATGCATTTTTTTTTTGCTATCACATTTATGAGTCAGTTGTTGTCATATTTCATTGGTGAGAGGGGCCGGATTCACAAAAATCTTAATAAGAAATAAATTTAAAAAATTTCTTAAAGGAACACTCCACCGTTTTTTGAAATAGGGCTTATTCACATTATTTCCTACATTTAGATAGGTGGGCAAATGCATTTTTGTGTCAGTGCATGCATTGTTTTAGTTTGACTGGGTCAGCGTTAGCTTAGCTTAGCACAATGAATGGAATCCTTTGTTGCCAGCTAGCATGGCCTGAGTAAAAGTGATCAAAAAAATAAAAAAACCCACCTAATTACTTCTTGTGAACTGGGTATTCACAACGAGTACAAATAGCGATCCAGATTAACACTAGGCGATTTCCTAGGCAGATATTGGCTTGGGACTATATTATGGGGAAGCACAGGCGAAGCACTGCTGCTTAGGCGAAGCACTGCTACTTCGGCGCAGAGATATCACGCAACACATGAAATCCCACGACTTCCGTCAACATACCGGCGTGAATAGTAGCTGCCTGGCTATTTTCCTTACAGTACACGAATGGCGATGAACATGGCTGATTTTGAGAGAGACGAAGAGGGTGACTTCTCAGACAGCCAAGAACCAGAACCATACCTATTTGAACCAGAGTTTACAGAAGACGAGCTGCGTGCTTTGGAAATAGAACGACAGTAGGAGACTGCGGTCAAGCCAGCCGCACTTCAGAAAAACACCGTCAAGCCAGCCGCACTTCAGAAAAACACCGTCAAGCCAGCCGCGAGTGAAATTTATATTCGCGTGTATTAGTTGCGATCGCTCAACAGCCTGAGGACGTGAGGATGAGAGCCAACATGAACTGGTGGTGTGAATGTGGGGGAATATGCCAATCTATGCCGACGGAAATAGAGTGTCTTTGCTGTAGAGAGTGGGACATGTTTTTGCCATTGATGACCAGGCTCAACACGTCAGATCAAGATGAGCGTGCCCGAAGTTGTGTCACATCTACAGAGGATTTCACGGCGCTGATCCATTCTGCAGTACTCGATTTTTTTTTCCGGTGTGACAAAGTGAACTGGAAAAAACGCCCCACGCCGAATGGACCAAATGGACAGCTGTCCACAGAGTAAGTGATTATTTTAATCATGACGCATGTATAGATCGACCCATATTATACCTGTATTCACATAGAGTTGATGTTTTCATGTGTTGCGTGATATCTCTGCGCCGAAGTAGCAGTGCTTTCTTCTGTGCTTCCCCATAATATAGTCCCAAGTCAATATCTGCCAAGGAAATCGCCTAGTGTTAATCTGGATCGCTATTTGTACTCGTTGTGAATACGCAGGCCACAAGAAGTAATTAGGTGGGTTTTTTTTATTTTTTTGATCACTTTTACTCCGGCCATGCTAGCTGGCAACAAAGGATTCCATTCATTGTGCTAAGCTAAGCTAACGCCGACTAAAACAATGCATGCACTGACACAAAAATGCATTTGCCCACCTATCTAAATGTAGGAAATAATGTGAATAAGCCCTATTTCAAAAAACGGTGGAGTGTTCCTTTAAGATGAATTCCACGAAGTTCGTAAGAATGTGCAATTCTTGAAAAAATCGTAATAAGTTCTGAAGTATATTCTTAATAAAATCTTTTTTTTATCCTTAAAGGTGCCATATGCAAAAATTGAGGTAAAAATATCCATAACATGACCTACACGCATCAAAAGAATGAGAAGAAATAAGGGCGATGATGTCATTTAAAAAGTGTCAAGTTATAGTGCTGCAGAGATATCAACCTTAATTAGCATTAGCATTACTAGCCCCGGCCCGACAGGTGTCGTAAAACCAGTTTCGGCCGTGGGAGGCGGTATGCGGGCAACATAACCACCAGCCAACCTGCAATACACGAATAACTCGCACGTCTTGTGGGCGTGTCTGAACCTGATGTCAATCATGTGGAAAGTACAGCCCACTACTTCATTTCAGTTCAGGGAAGAGAGCGTCACCCGCTACAGGGAAACAACCGCGCTCGGAAACACAAATCAAATCCGATAAGAAAAGGAGCCGAACCAGAGTAAACATCGGCACTGCTTTTAATCGCTGGAGACAACTGATGGACCTGAAAGAAATGAGGTTTGAGTCCGAACTTGCAACATTTCTTTTGGATTGGTAAGTTAGATGCTGTTAGTATTTCGCTAGAAGTTTGTTTTATATGTTTGTGTATTTGTTTTCGGGAAGTTATAGCATAGAAATGTATCGAAGGCTGTTCGATAAACTTGCTAATGTTAACAATGGCTAACCGTAGCTGCGTTTGATAATTAGCTAGCTATAACTTACCCGTTGTTTTATTTCATAAGTAACCTGCTCTGTCTAGTCTGTTGGTCTCCGTGTCCTCTTTGCTTCGTGGTTTTTCTGTGCGTGAGAAAATTGATGTGTGGTGTGAAAGCATGTAAAAAGAGTCAATTGCGTGTGTCTCACGGTGGATGCTTGAAGCATACTGCCCCCATCTGGTATGGAATGTGGAGTATGACTTGATTTTTTTTGCCAGACATGACAGATGGCACCTTTAAGAAGAAAATAACAGCCGTTATCTGAATGAATACACGACACACTGATAAACTCACACGATTGTCTTTTTACACTTCCGGTAGATTATCCTAATAATCATAATAAGCACGCACCATAGACTGTATATTTTCGTTGTGACTTTGACTGGAGCTCAGCTTCACATTTTTAATATGGCCTGTTTCTGAAAAGTAACTTAGCCTGTCTCAAGCTGCAGCGATATGATTCATTCATTTTTGTGAGGTGTTTTTACGTTCTCATCTGAGTGAACGCTTCCGGTATTTAAGTCTGCGCTTCTACAGCAAATGCATCCTGCGCATATATATGCGCTGAATACTGCCAAAGATGAAAGTGAAAGTGAAAGTGACGTGACATTGAGCCAAGTATGGTGACCCATACTCAGAATTTGTGCTCTGCATTTAACCCATCCGAAGTGCACACACACAGAGCAGTGAACACACACACAGAGCACTGTACATGCACACCACCCACAATTCCGTCCGGCCCGAGACTAGAACCCACAACCCTTCGATTGGGAGTCCGACTCTCTAACCATTAGGCCACGACTTCCCCTTTTCCCCCAAAGATTATGTATTTATAAGCTAAAATTAACGGCGTTCAATTAAAGCTCCCTATCTGACTCGTTTTAGAGTTGCTAATGAGTTTTGAAGTGAGCAAAAAGCAGCGTCACACACAGGCTAATCATGAATGATCGTGTTTACATTGACAGTCATCTTCAGAAAACTCATGCACATCCCTACTACTATGTATTATACATAGCTGTTGTTGTAATGCTTAAATATAACAATTACTTTGAAATAACCCCATAAATTCATTAATTATTATTGTTTGGGATTTAAGACAAGTTTGGGGCTGTCCCTAAATTTCAGAAGTTATTTACGATGATTTTTAAGAAGATTCTTTTCAAGAATTTGAATTCTTTGGTTTTGTCTTAAGAACAATCTTATGAAAACAGATACGGATATTCTTAAGATTAATTTTTTCTAAAGTAAAAAAATAAGAAGAAAACGGCAGTTAAGAAGAAATTTCTTCTTAAGAATGTTTTGTGAATCCAGCCCCAGTTTTGGAGAGATCTGATGTTTCCCCATTCAAAGAGACAGGAGCTGCACCTGCATCCTCGAGAGGCGTTTCAAAGATGGCCGCCGAGTGACATGACTTGTTTTAAAGAGACTTTGGTATATTCTGACAAATGATCTCCGTTTTCTCTTCAGCACAACCTTTGCTGTGACAACTGTCACTCGCATGTGGCCATGGCCCTGAACCTGATGTGCTATGATAACAGCACCTCGTGGAACATGGTGAACCTCTGCCTGCTGGCACTCATTCATGGCAAACACGTCAGGTGAGACCAAACGCTCCTACATGTGTTCGTCTACATGTCATGTATGCATCTTTGAGAATCTGATTTCTTGTATTGATTTGATTTGACTGTGTGATTGGTAATTTTCTAATAATCATGTGTATTCATACACTGACAATTCATACTGTACATTCCTAAACTTACATTACAAAAATTCTTATTTGCATATTAGCAGTGTCAGTGGCACTGATTGGACGAACGCAGCATGCAAGCCTATTTACATAAAGGCTTATACATGCACATCAACATATAATGTATTACAGACTGTACTATCGAGTTTTTACTAAATAGTCTTTTTGAAATAAAAGGGCAGAATAAAACACTCTAATTGATGCATTTTCACCTCAAACACTGAAACGTCACATTTCTGTTACTGTCAAAAGCAGGTGAAAATAAGGCACTTGACTGGGTGTCTGTTGCTAAACATTTAATCATAGCATTCAACGCTTTTTATGATTTCATATGAATTTGTACGATACGCAAGCATGTGGGTCCGTCCCTAAACATAACCAACACTGGACTGTCAGCAGATCGTATGAAAACCTATGAATGAGACATACATTCATCCCAATTAGCAAGTTTTGTCTGATGAAATCTGAGCAGTGCAGCACATCCTGGATGTAACTTCAAAACTCTGTGATGAAAAGCCACATTTGGAAAAATGTGTTTTTTTTTTAACTATAGCACTTAATAGTATTATCTTGTGTATTCTGAAAAAATAATAATAATGTCTGTGTTTGCAGTCATTTTATATCCTAAATTAGATTTGAAGTCCTCTCCACTGCAGGATTGCATAATTATAGGACCGATAAATTGGACCCAGTGCTGTGTTTTGGGTGTCAGCTAATAATGCTCCTACATGACACCTGAAGTAATAAGGGATTGCTCCAGACACAACCTTTTTTTCAGAGACCTGGTTACTGTCTGAGAGCACAATGCATGTGCATTGGCCCCAGGAGGCTTGAGAAGGACTCGCACAGGGATGGGCTGTCATGGTGTCTCTCAGTGGCACCCAGGTATAATTGAAAGCATTGCATTATGTGCGTTTCTCCTGGCCCAATATGTTCAGGATGCATCCATCACTGTTTAATGTGAGATTTCTACTGTCAGTCAGTCACTAAATAAGGAACTGCAGGTATGAAGTGATGATGCAGCTCTTTTGTCCTCCAGCTTGTTGAAGCAGATTGTTGGGGTTGCATCAGAATGTAGAGTAATTGGACGTCACACAGAGATAGAATTTTGACTATCAGCATTAAATCTGGTCCACAACACATTCTTATCTGATATTGTAAAGTAAAAAAAAAACAGGCTATGTTCTGTTGAGGGAAAATGTGATTTCACAATAATAATTTGTCTTCTGTGATTAATGGTCTTTGCATAGGTAAGCACCACCTTTGTGAAAAGAAGTTTGCTTAACTGTTTTAAATGTGCACTTATCTTAAAACTATTTTAGCTATAGCTAAAAATCAGAGGTGGGTAGTAACGAGTTACATTTACTTCGTTACATTTGAGTAAATTTTTTGGGTAACTAATACTTTTTGGAGTATATTTAAAGATGGGTAATTTTTTGGTAATTTTTTTTTACTTTTACTTCGTTACTGTGTGTGACGCTCCTCTCGTTACTTTATCTTAATGCAAATGTTATAAATGCTTCAGTTTATTCCAAACGCGCCATCTACTTTTCTCTTGGCACCATCTCTTGGAGTGATGCCCATTCGCGAATGATTTATTCTTTTGAGTCAATTCTGTTCAAAGGCTTGATCAAACCTTTGCAAACGAGTGAATTGGTTCATGAATCAGTTTGAATGAGTCGTTCAGTTCCCTGCCGCACGCGCTGAGCGTCTGAAGTGGTTCACTCAGAGCTGTAACGTAATCAGCAGTGTTGAAAACGTGGACATGGATCTGCACTGAATTGAAAGCAAATCTGCAATATGCTAACGATGAAGATCTTTATTAGATGAACCGGTGCTGTCTACTGTTCAACAGGTATTAACTGGGCTACATTCAATTACAGTATACACGATATCACTGTGATATTAGTTTGTTGTACGTGTGTGGCTTATAACAGAAGGGAACCAAGCTGAATGCAGCTTCCAAAAGACAAAAAATAGCCGATTAATATTTTATTCATATTAATACGATCACACCGGCATGAGAACATTCAGCGAGTCATATCATCAGCTGCTAAATTCAGATCTGTGATCGCTTGCTGGCGCTGAGCCAGAGATAGATGCGTTTTTACAGCGCTGCGCATTATAACCAATCACACACGGTTCTGTTGAGCTTATGAATGCAATGGCCAATCAGGTGAGTCATAATATATATGTACATTTTTTGGGGTGGATATGAAGTGAAAACTCTGAGTATGTTAATCCATTTCAGAATGGGAGGTTTGTCAAACCAGAGAAAGCAGGGTAACTCATGCCTGTTTCTGAAAAAGAGGTAACTTACCCAGTAACATACTCAGACAAGTGCATTTTACATAACACGTAAAATTGTCTGCCGTAAGATAAGGAAAATGATCTTAATTCAAACAGAAACAAGCATATTTTGAATTTCTTACCCTACTGGCAGATAATTAGCAAAATAAGAAAAATGCATCTTGATTTAAGAATATTTTGATATTTTGACTGGAAACAAAAAAAAATTCTAAGAAAAGCATTTTTTTTTTTTTTTTTTGCAGTGAACGTTCTTTGAACATATTTTCATCATGCAGACATGCTCAAAGTGACAAAAATGGTATCTCCTTTAATACGGGATCCCCTAGACAAGGAGGCTGAATAAATTTGTAGAGTTATTTATTTATTTTTTTGCCATGGAATTTTTTGCCGTGGGATAGGCTACCATCAAAATGAATATCAATTCAATTATTAAACCTTTTTATCTCTGATTATAATAACAGTCTTGTTGGAAACTGAAATATTATTCAGTTACTATTATTACAAAAATCATATACGTTGCACAAACAAGCACATCAATCAAATTAATACAAATAAACACATTATCTGGATAGACATGAGTATACACAAATAATTAAAAGACAAGTATGAACTGTAAGAAAATGGGACTTAGCTAGTTGAATATAGCATGATAATACTCGCCCTCAAAGGGCCTGTTTACACCTGGTCACTTCATGCTTTTTCTCTGATAGGATAGCAATCGAATCCTGAAAAGACAATGTGTAAATGCCCTCCGAAACACTTTCAAAATGGATTTAAATCAGATTGATCAAACCACTTTAGAAGGTGGTCTGGGGCGCATTCCACACAAAACTGGACAAGCTAGTGTAAATACATCCGGCTGTTAAAAGCATAAATGTCAGTTTTACTCCTCCTAAAAATGTTAAAGGGTTAATATGATGCCATTTCAATTTTTGCTTTTTCTTTTGAGTGTTACAAAGAGATACCCAAAGAGAATGTCATATTCTTAGTTTTTTTCACGGTCATCAAGAAAATAGGAGACGGACCACACCAGTGCTGGCTTCGACTCCAGTGGGTTATTACAGTTTAAAATTTGTCAGAGCTAAGCATCTTTATATTTACAATTAAATCTCCATATTATGCATCAGCTACTTTGTTTCCCTTATTTTTTGTAAAACATGTATATAGTGCAAAGACACGCTTTGCCTTATAAAAACTTTAGTATGACTGAGTTTTAAAGCATGACAAGTACAAAACAAAACCAATAGACAGAACAACCTTGGATGGGATCAAAAGATTAAAAAAGGTTTAAATTATTTTTTAAAAATTGGCATAAAAAAAAAAAAAAAAATTGCTTAGAAATTTCCTCCACATATCTCACTCAGCTCTTTCATTAAGGGTTTCCCATTGATCAGCAATTGCGCCTGCAGCTGTGTCTCATTTTGGGACTGTTTTGTGCAGTTGGGGCAGTGTTCGTGTTGTGGTATTGGCGATTCGGCGATTCCATGCAGAATATTTTGAATACCAAAAGCAAACCTGTGAAATCCAAGTGGAAAGGCTCGACAGCAGTATTTATTTTATTGTTTTATAATGGTTTTGTTTTCTTTAGGAATCCTGTAAGCACTTTTTAATTGTTTTTAAGTTGTAATTTTTTGTTCAGATCAAAATGTTATGATATTGTATGTCACAATTGTAAACTGAAACTGAACTTTTAAAGCAGGTTCTAATAATATGTATGGTCTTTTTTTTATAAAATACATTTTATATGTATTATACATTTAACTAAAGGATACTGCAAGCACTTTAATTCCCAACACCCCTACTACCCTACTTTACTCATACTGCATATAAATTGTTCAGTAACCTTGACGGTTAAATGGAGATCCCACTGTGGTCTGGTTAAATCATCATTTACTTATTCCTAACGTTTGCATATGGTGGTGTGTTCTTACAACACAGATCTACCAAATTTGGCTATAAGTTTGATTACATCATAATATAATATAATACAATTGCAGTTAATAGTGGTCATCGTCTGTTTGATTAAGTCTTTGATTTTTCTGTACACTTCTGCCATATGTACAGAAATTGACAGCCACCACTGATAAGCTACTACTAAATATTGTATAAAATTAGTTCCCTTTCAGTCTGTCACGTTCGACGTTACGAATGGGATCTCGCCCGAGAGCCCAATCACCTTCGAGTGGTACAAAACGAGCCAATGGTACACAAAGTACCTTGGTCTGCGGAATTTGCATCGCGAGCTCCGCCCCGCAAAGCGGGTATATAAGGAGCAACGCGAGCAACTCGCATTCAAGCTTTCGCTTTGGAGCCGAGCACATCGCTTGCTGCAATCACTGGAGTGTTTACAAGCAAGAGCTGGTGTTGGTGTGACGGGGCGATTCAGCGGTTCGTCTGGGTTTCCTGCGACAGCTCCCGCGTTCCCCTGAGCGCTTCAACACCCCTAAAAGTGCAATTTCTCTCACAAAAGAGATACGGGCCGATTTGCATCTTTTTAAAGATGTAATTTCGCCCGTGTGTTTCTGGGTGCGGTCGATATATCGCTTCTCGTGGCGGTCACGATCGCTGTGTAACGTGTTTGGGCTTCCAGCACGCTGAGACTGCGTTCGTGGATGACTCATGTTCTCATTGCGGGGACATGACCATCTCGGCGTTGAGATCAAGACTCGATTACCTTAAAAGGTATAGAGTCCCCTCTGCCACACCCCGTTCTAACTTTTCTTCTCGTAAGAGGGCTACTTCGGCTGATGGCCAGGGTGGTCTGAGGGTTACCGTGTGGGCTTCCCCGACGAGCGAACCTCCTCGGGCCACACCCCCCCCACATACGCCACAGCCGGTTGAGTTCCCGGATGAGTTTGCTGGACCCTCTCAGGCTCCTGACATCTCATTCGGGGCTCGTGAAGAGGACCGTATGTCGATAGCCGCATCACAAGGCGGGCTTGAGTCCTCGGGAGATGAGGGTTCGGCTGCGTTGCCTCCCTCGGGAGTGCCAGCGTTGTCCGAGTCCGATAAGCGCATTTTCGAATGCATTCGTCCGATGGATTGGTTTGCAGCGATCGACCTGAAGGACGCATACTTTCATGTCTCCATTCTTCTTCGACACAGACCGTTTCTTCGGTTTGCTTTCGAGGGGCAGGCATATCAGTACAAGGTTCTCCCATTCGGGTTGGCCCTGTCTCCCCGCGTCTTTACTAAGGTCGTGGAGAGAGCCCTGGCTCCTCTCAGGGAACAAGGTGTCTGTATCCTCAACTACCTCGACGACGAGAGCGGTTGTGCAAGCACAGGGATCTGGTGCTCAGACACCTCGCCCGACTGGGTCTTCAGATCAACTGGGAAAAGTGCAAGCTCTCCCCTGTGCAGAGGATCTCTTTTCTCGGTATGGAAATAGACTCGGTCGCCATGTTCGGGCAGCTTACGAACGAGCGCGCGCAGTCACTGCTGAATTGCCTGAGACAATTCAAGGGCAAGAGAGCGGTTCCACTGAAACTGTTTCAGAGGCTCCTGGGGCATATGGCGTCCGCGACGGCAGTCATACCGCTCGGGCTACTCCATATGAGACGTTTCAGCACTGGCTTTACGACCGAGTCCCGAGATGGGTATGGCAACAGGGCACGCTCCGAGTGACCATCACTCTGGCCTGCCGCCGATACTTCACCCCGTGCTTGGACCCCTCGTTTCTACGGGCCGGCGTGCCCCTAGAACCGGTGTCCAGACATGTTGTTGTATCAACAGATGCCTCTGCCACGGGCTGGGGTGCCATGTGCAACGGGCATGCTGCGTCAGGCTCCTGGACAGGACCCCGACTTCAGTGGCATGTCAATTGCCTCGAGTTGCTAGCAGTACGTCTTGCTCTGCACCGCTTCAGGGCCCTGCTGAAGGACAAGCACGTTCTGGTCCGTACGGACAACACTGCGACCGTAGCGTACATCAACCGTCAGGGTGGTCTACACTCCCGCCGCATGTCGCAACTCGCTCGCCATCTCCTCCTGTGGAGTCAAAAGCATCTGAGGTCGCTTCGTGCCATTCACATTCCGGGCAGGCTCAATCGTGCAGCCGACGAGCTCTCACGGCAGCAGTCTCGCCCCGGGGAATGGAGACTCCACCCCCAGTCGGTTCAGCTGATTTGGGAACACTTCGGAGACGCTCAGGTAGACCTTTTTGCCTCTCCAGAAAATTCCCACTGCCAGTTGTTTTACTCCCTGACCGAGGGCACCCTCGGCACGGACGCCCTGGCACACAGCTGGCCGCTGGGCCTGCGCAAGTATGCGTTTCACCCAGTGAGACTTCTTGCACAGACGTTGTGCAAGATCAGGGAGGAGGAGGAGAAGGTCCTCATGGTTGCGCCTTTTTGGCCCGGCCGGACCTGGTTCCCCGAACTTGTACTCCTCGCGACAGCCCCTCCCTGGCCAATTACTCTGAGGAAGGACCTTCTTTCTCAGAGACGGGGCACCCTCTGGCACCCACGCCCCGATCTGTGGAACCTACATGTGTGGGTTCTGGACGGGTCACTGAAGGTTTAGGTACCTTGTCACCACAGGTGGTAGCTACCATCACTTCAACTAGAGCCATGTCCACCAGACATGCCTATGCTTTGAAGTGGATCTCTTCGTCACTTGGTGTTCTTCACGGCATGAGGACCCCTGGAAATGCCTGATTGGGTCAGTGCTTTCCTTTCTTCAGGAGGGGTTGGAACGAAGGCTGTCTCCTTCCACCCTCAAGGTCTATGTGGCTGCCATTTCAGCTCACCATGACCCTGTTGAAGGTAAGTCTCTTGGGAGGCACGATCTGATCATCAGGTTCCTGAGAGGAGCAAGGAGGCTCAATCCGCCTCACCCCCTCAGCAAGTCCCCTCTTGGGACTTCGCAGTGGTTCTATCAGCACTGCAGAGAGCTCCCTTCGAACCCTTGCTCTCAGTAAAGCTAAAGTTTTTATCTTTGAAAACTGCGCTCCTGACGGCTTTGGCTTTGGTGAAGAGGGTCGGGGACCTGCAGGCATTTTCAGTTGACGAAGCGTGCCTGGAATTCGGGCCGGCTAACTCACATTATCTTGAGACCCTGGCCTGGGTATGTGCCCAAAGTTCCCACCACTCCTTTTAGGGATCAGGTGGTGAGCTTGCAAGCGCTGCCCCTGGAGGAGGCAGACCCTACCCTGGCGCTGCTCTGTCCAGTACGTGTGCTCCGCACCTACGTGGACAGAACTCTGTGCCTTAGGACCTCAGACCAGCTCTTTGTCTGTTACGGAGGCCAGCAGAAGGGAAAGGCTGTCTCCAAGCAGAGGTTATCCCACTGGATAGTGGATGCTATTGTCCTGGCTTATCAGGCTCGAGACCTACCATGCCCCCTAGGGGTGAGAGCTCACTCAACTAGGAGCGTAGCTTCCTCCTGGGCGCTGGTGCATGGCGCCTCGGTAGCAGACATCTGTAGAGCTGCGGGCTGGGCAACACCTAACACATTCACAAGATTTTATAATCTCCGTGTAGAGCCCGTGTCCTCCTGAGTACTCGCCCCTTTGGGCCAGTAAGGACCTGCTCGGTGTCAATCCGCTTGCTGCGCCATTCCACTCCGCGGACTGGATGCGTGCCCTATTCCCCTCAGGTGAGTTCCTCAGTCAGAACCCTGGGTTCCTCCAGCACTGTTGAGGTCAGCCATGTGTGGGACTAGGTGCCTCCATGTGTCGTGATTCCCCTTCTGGGTAATCCCACGTGTGTATGTCCACAGTAAGTCTCTCCGCAGCATGTGTCTTTCCCTTGGCAAGCCCTTTGCCAGCTCTGTCGTTGAAACTTCCACCCTGCGGGCTGGGTACCTCAGAGTTCTTATGTATCACCACCTTGGTAGATACCTGCCTTCTGTAAGTCCTCCCGTGGGCAGGCAGCCTGCTAGCATATGTCCAGCTGGAATATGCTACCCAGTGTATTCTGTGTGAGCTATAGGCCCTCACTCGTGCTGGCCTCACGACAGGGTGCTATCACTCACAAGGGTCGCTGGAAGACAGCCATGTGGCATTTTGTAAGGGACCCCATTCGTAACGTCGAACGTGACCGACTGAAAGGGAACGTCTTGGTTACGTATGTAACCCTCGTTCCCTGAAGGAGGGAACGGAGACGTTACGTCCCCTTGCCACATCGCTGTTCCGCTGAACGGCCGGGTCTCTGGCTCGGCTCCTCAGCGAAGACTTGAATGCGAGTTGCTCGCGTTGCTCCTTATATACCCGCTCTGCGGGGCGGAGCTCGCGATGCAAATTCCACAGACCAAGGTACTTTGTGTACCATTGGCTCGTTTTGTACCACTCGAAGGTCATTGGGCTCTTGGGCGAGATCCCATTCATAACGTCTCCGTTCCCTCCTTCAAGGAACGGGGGTATACACATAACCAAGACGTTTTCCGTAAAAATTGATTTGCAATGATTTTTGTTTTAAAAAGCGCTATGCAAATAAACTTCAAATGAGTTCTTAATGACAGCTTTCCTAAAAATATATCCCATTCCTAAAATAAGAAATATTCCAATATATCGCCTTGCTGACAGTATCGCAACATATTGTATTCTAGTGATGTGTCGTTCTTGAACGATTTGTCCATTTTGAACAAATCTTTAATGTGACTCGGGAAGAACGGGGAGTGATTCATTCAGTCGTGCACGCGCAATATTCTATAGGTTCTGTTTCGCTAGTAGTAATTCATCTGTGTCAGTCAATCCGGTCTTGAGCTGGAAAGAGAATTGATTAGTTCATAGTTCGGGTCTATCAGGTTTTTGACTCGTTCCTTAATCATGTGACATACCCTAACCCATACGTTAAACCAATGCAGTATTGAGCCGGAAAGAGAATTGATTAGTTCATCTTTTGGGTCTTCGGGTTGTTTGTTCTTTTGTCACATGACGGGACAACATTGGCTAGAGTAATTCTTTAATTTACAACTTTCCTTACAAATAGGTGCATAGTACTTATTTATAATTACTGGTTATGCTTTAAATTTTGTCCATATGATGGTGAAATCACTTTGATAGATTTTTTTTTACAGTGGATTCTAATCTTCAAAAATGACCTTGTATGGTTTATGTCGGCGTTCACCGTTTAGATTAGACTACAGAAATGTAGTGTTACTTGTTTAGGATTCTAAATGTTATTTGCTTTTGTCATTATGTCCTTTTTGAGCATTCTTCTTGTACATATTAGTCCAAAATGTCAAGTTTACCTAGGAAAAGCAATTATACCAGAAAACTTCATTAGATTAAAAATGAACAAACTATACATTGAATTGTAGGCTTGGATTATATAGCCCAATTTATTTACTGATAGACAGTCAAAAAGACAAATTAATTAATATTTTATAACTGGGCTTTATAAAATACCACAGATCATGAAGAAACTATAACAAAAAAAAACACAGTAACAGAAATAGCGTATGGGCCGTCACATTAAGGAATGACTTGAACCCGAAGACTTTTCAAACAAGTGAGCTATAATCACAGACTGGAGACCCAGGTAAAAGAAACAAAAAACAAAATTGGTCTCTTCTGTATCTTATCTTAGTTTTGTATTGTTTGTGTGATCAACTAGACATGTTGGGGAAGTAACGCGTGACTTATTACATTTTGCTAAAATGAACAGAATTACTATCGATTTGTTCATTTTGCTTAAGACGCAAAAAGTCGGAGTCAGTAAAATGATCCGAACTTCATCACTATTGTATTGCCAGATTCTTGGCAACACACAGCTCTACTCATTTTGGTTACTCCATGTCATCAAATTGGTCACATCGTCATTACTCTTTTGGTATGGTCTGTTGCATTCAAACTGCACCAGAGTTTGTTTGGAAGTGGACGGATACCCATCTTTTTAGTGATCTCTATCCACTTGTTTGGTGGGAGTACCAGAGTTTGGATGGCAGCATTAACACTCAAACGTACCATACTAACAGAAATCACACTAGGGTTTTTAATCTAACTAAACAAGTGTGAGTGCACCCTTTATTGAATTGGATTAAAAAAAAAAAAAAAAAAGGCACCAGACACCACCTCTTCAGATAATTTTTATTTATTTGAGGCTGCTGGGGATACAGACCAGAAAGCTTTCCAAACCGTTTAAGCAAACAGGGAAAACCTGCCATATGAATAAAGCACTGAATTGAAGAGATCTCCAAGTATTATGCAAAATGCCCAGGACCATTTCAATTACCACGTCTCCCACATCCCCGTCCACATCCCTGACCGCTTCACTGTCCACGACCGCCACCCTGTCCACGACGCTGTCCACTTCCCTGTCCCTGACCGCTACCCTGACCACTTCCCTGTCCGCGACCCTGACCACGACCCTGTCCGCGACCCCGTCCACGACCCTGACCGCTTCCCTGTCCACGACCCTGACCGCTACCCCGTCCCTGACCTTGACCACTACCCTGACCACTTCCCTGACCGCTACCCTGTCCCTGACCTTGACCGCTTCCCTGTCCACGACCCTGACCGCTTCCCTGTCCACTTCCCTGACCGCTACCCTGTCCCTGACCTTGACCGCTACCCTGACCGCTTCCCTGTCCACGACCCTGACCACTTCCCTGACCACTTCCCTGTCCCTGACCACTTCCCTGTCCACGACCTTGACCGCTACCCTGACCACTTCCCTGACCTTGACCGCTACCCTGACCGCTTCCCTGTCCACGACCCTGACCGATACCCTGACCGCTTCCCTGTCCACGGCCCTGACCACTTCCCTGTCCCTGACCGCTACCCTGACCCTGACCGCTACCCTGACCCTGACCGCTACCCTGACCCCTTCCCTGTCCCTGACCACTTCCCTGTCCACGACCTTGACCACTACCCTGACCGCTACCCTGACCACTTCCCTGACCTTGACCGCTACCCTGTCCACGACCCTGTCCACTTCCCTGACCGCTACCCTGTCCCTGACCTTGACCGCTACCCTGACCGTTTCCCTGTCCACGACCCTGACCGCTACCCTGACCGCTACCCTGTCCGCTACCCTGTCCCTGACCTTGACCGCTTCCCTGTCCACTACCCTGACCGCTTCCCTGACCGCTACCCTGTCCACTTCCCTGACCACGACCTTGACCGCTACCCTGACCACTTCCCTGTCCTTGACCATAACCGCTTCCTTGACCACTACCCTGACCATATCCGCTTCCCTGACCACTACCTTGACCGCTACCCTGACCACTTCCCTGTCCCTGACCATAACCGCTTCCCTGACCACTACCCTGACCTTGACCATATCCGCTTCCCTGACCATAACCACTTCCCTGACCTTGACCATATCCGCTTCCCTGACCACTACCCTGACCATAGCCACTTCCTTGACCATAGCCGCTACCCTGACCACTACCATAACCACTTCCCTGACCATAACCACTTCCTTGACCATAACCGCTACCCTGACCACTACCATAACCACTTCCCTGACCATAACCGCTACCCTGACCACTACCATAACCACTTCCCTGACCATAACCACTTCCTTGACCATAACCGCTACCCTGACCACTACCATAACCACTTCCCTGACCATAACCACTTCCCTGACCACTACCATAACCACTTCCCTGACCACTACCATAACCACTTCCCTGACCATAACCATATCCGCTTCCCTGACCATAACCGCTCCCCTGACCACTTCCCTGACCACTTTGCGGACTGCTTTCCTGATCACTTTCCTGAACACTTGGTTCACTACATGCATGGCCACAGGTGGTTGGACAACATTTCTGTGTGGCAGGACACTGGCCATCATGGAAACAGATGTCAGCACATTCTGGAACGCTCTGCGGTTTGGGACACTGACCCGGCTTCACTGCATGGACACAGATAGCAACCGTTAGTCTGTGTATACAGACTGTATGCCACTTCAATATACAGCAAAAAAACAATACATTTTACCTAAAGCGTAAATTCAAATTACTCTTTGTAAAGCCATCCTGCATTTAAAACCATCCAAAGGGATTTAAAGGTGGGGTATGCATTTTCAAAAATGCTTTAGAAAGCCAAGTTGGGAAGAGTACCAAAAATGTTTTGCCAATCAGCAGTAAGGGGCATGTCTACTCATGAATGGGGAGGGGCGATCACTCATTGCATACAACGGACATTAGATGAGTGACAGATGTTGGATTAAAAACGAATAAGCCAGAGGAAAACATATGGGGAACAAAAGGATGCTTAAGGTAAGGCAAGTATGACCTTTGAAAATATTGGATCAGTTTTCCAGGGCCGGAGAGAACAAATAGCTATGCACCTGTGGGCAGAGCTATTAAAATGGAGGCGAGACCCTTTTGGGGAAGGGGCATGTGTTTTTTTTTTCCGCATTGGCTAACAGAAATCACTTATTATGGAACTCAAACCTACTTTTGATAAAGGCAAAATCATCCCAAAACAATGACCAATACCTGTATAAGGAGCTGTACAGTAATGTCCACTTCCACAGCACTTCTCATCGTTGGGACAGTCAGAGTCACTGTTACAGGACCCATTAAACAAGCTTCCAGATGTTTGAGGTGGACACTCTCCTGGCTTTGCTGTCATACAGACATGTCAAAGAGCATCACCGAGGGCACTTCCATTCACTTAGTGACATCACAAAAAAATCTTACTTTTCCAGGTAAAGTTCTACAATCAGCCCCCCCCCCCCCCAATCCCAACCAAGGAAATGTGAAAAATTAAACCAGTAACTGTTTTGGTAAGCCTTTTCTAGCAAGTATCGGAGAAAATAAGAGCATCTGATTTTGTGCTCTTAGTGATGTGGCAAACCAAAGCAGGGGCCAGATTCACAAATCTTAAACATAATTTATGATAAATTCCAAGAGGGTCGTAAGAAGATTCTTAAGTGCAACGGAGTTCTCATGTTCTGAACACCTGAATTCTTAAAAAAAAAAAAAGTATGAGTGAACGTGACACTGATAAACATCTTTTTGCACTTCCTGCAGATTACCGCTATAAAGCAGAAGCACACAATTTGTCCGAGTCGGACTAGTACTCAGCTTGCATTTTAATGCAGCGTTCTTGAACTGCTACTAATCCGGTCCATTCATGCGCTGAATGCGGCCAAAGATTGCTGCGTTTATAAAATTAAGCATTAAATTAAAGCTCCTACTTGACTTATTTTTATAGTTGCCATGGAGTTTTGAAGTCAGCGAAAAGGAGCGTCACACAGGCTTATCGTTACCAATCATGGTTTACATTAACGGTAACCATGAGCTCTTCAGACAACTCATGCACATCCCGATTCAGGGTTAACTTGCATAGCTAGTGTTGAAATGAATAAATAAAATTGAAATAACCCAATAAATTCATTGAAGTCTTACTGTTTGGGATTTAAGACAATTCTGGAACGGTCTTAATTTTGTGATTGAGAACTTGTATTCAAGTGCTGGCTCGTGTTTGTTTAAATAGGAATACTTAAGTTTAATTGGTCTCTGCTTAAAGCTTACATTTAATTCAATGCGTCACAGGGGTTTATTTTGTGGACCTTAGCAGTCAAAAGCAACATCATGCATGTCCTCCAGAGCAGTCTCGATCAGGAAAATAACCTCGTTGGGTCAGCATGACCATTAGAAGCACTAGACAGTAACCAGCCACTAGTGCAATTTGTCAAATCAGGGACTACACAAGGAGTCTTCAACCTTAATACAAAACTTACATTGAACTGTCAAATCAAAAGGGCTTCAAAACCTAATATTCATCCCTAAACCATTAGCTTCAGAAGACCTTACTCCCTTATTTTTTGCATTTCTTTAACAAGTTAACAGATTTTCTCACCTGCAGTTTGTCCTTGAGTACCATCTGTTGTGCTCAAGTATCCAGAAAGACAACATAAAACCACAATCAATGAGCAGTACAATCGAGCCGTCATCGTCCCAACCTGCAATCTCATAATGAGCCCTACTATAAAATGCACTGAATTGAAGAGTGGACAACAATGCACACAAATAATAATGTGGCTGCAATAGAAATCGCTGTAAAAATGGGGTTTTTAAAGAGCCAAGGAGATCAGGTCAACTCCAACCCTGATCAAACTCACCTGATCTGAAGATCTTGATTAGCTTGTTCAGATGTGTTTGATTGAGGTTGGACAATATGAAGGCTGCAGTGCTTTCACGCCATGTCATAATAATTAAGGTAGTCTAATTACAAGAGTATTGTGTGTTTCTATGGTTCCAACGCTAAAATGCCGGTGCTTCCTTCACTCGCTCGCTGACTGAATACCTCTTTCTGGTGAATTCTCTCGTCAGAAACAACAAAGTGCAGATGTTTGTATGAACCGGTAAATAAGATATTGATTTCACAGTGTTAACAGTTTCAGTGATTTTAATGGGAGTTTTTGAGAGTGATTGAACTCTAGACTGTCAGTGAAAATGATTTTTGATTATGTAAATGTAATTTGCTCTTTATGAACAATGAAAATTAGTAGCAGTTTTTATATCACATTGACTTTGAATATAAAGTCAGTCGTATTAAAAATATGTTATGGCATGACACCTATATCTGTTACTTAGATAAACAGACAGATGTTCTGTATCTTACCGGTCATGTGACAAGTTTTCGCTCTTCCCTGTGTCACAGGTTATTTAGACATATATAATACATAGTTTAAAATATAATTTATTTTGTGATGCAAATCCGAATTTTCATCAGCTGTTACTCCAGTTTCCAGAGTTATGATACTTATAATATAATTCTAATGTACTGATTTATTACCAGTGCTGGAAACCGTTTTGCTGCTTAATATTTTTTTGGAACCTGTGACATTTTGTTTAGGATTATGATAAAAAGAACATCATTGATAGTAAATCAACATATTGGAATGATTTCTGGAGGATTATGTGACACACACACACACACATACATAACATACATTTTATCTATATATCTAAATAAAAATAGGCTCCGTATATATGACCCAAAGTAACTAGTAACCAACTACTTGAGTAGATTTTTTATCCGATACTTTTTTACTCTTACTCAAGTAACTATTCAAGACTAGTACTTTTACTTTTACTTGAGTAAATATTTCTATAAGTACTTTTACTTTTACTTGAGTACAGTTTTTGGGTACTCTTACCCACCTCTGCTAAAAATACACTGTTTGGGATTTTTTATGCCAAAATTCTTTAGGATATTATGTAAAGATCGTGTGCCATTAAGATATTTTGTAAATGTCCTACCATAAATATATCAGAAATGTATTATCATTAGTGATATGCATTGCTAAGGACTTCATTTGGACAACTTTAAAGCCAATCATTAAAGAATATTTTGGCTTGCCATAAATGATTGTCTGTACATTCAGAAGAACACTTTAACCATATTTCAAAGACAATAGAAGTAATTATAAAATTACATATAAAGATATACCTAAGACCTACTTAAGTAGGCCAAAAAAATAAAACACTCTAAAGCTCAACTGATTTCATTTAATATCAATTTGAAACTATTTTGCATTTTTATTTAAAACTTTACACATTTAGTTTTTTTTTAAGTGAACTGTATACATAATATGAACTCTTTTTAAGTATGCTAAAGTGTACTTCTTTTTCACAAGGGTATTACTGTTGCTCCTGCATTGGTCTACTGATTTGAACAAACTTCAGACATATAGCAAAAAAAAATCCCATTGACTAACACTGAAGGAGGGAACTATATCTGAAGACTAGGATATCATAGAGATTTTGGGGTGGACTTTTTTTTTTTTTTACTTGGAGCCAGAAAGCAACCACCTACAACACCTTTAAAATCACATAGCAACTACATAGCACACCAACGGCACAAAAACCATTCCACACACAGCGTAGAAACCACCCAAAAAACCCAGAAAACCACCACTCCCGCAGGAGAATCTAGATTCATGTTCACTGAAAGGATCATGTTCATCTGATGCTACATGCACTTTTACAGGGTGTTTGAACTGAAATGTGTGTTGGCAGTGGGTGTACACAACCACCCTATAATGATAAAAATCCACCCAGGGTTTTTTTTTTCATCCACTAAAATCTTTACCCCTTTCTCAAATCGAGCTGATCTCAGATGCCTGTCTTCGTGACATCACACAGACAGGCCCCTCCCACGATTGTTTGATTGACAGTAGTGTGACAGTAGCGTTCCAGCACCTACAGAAGAAGTGAGTGAAAGGTTTTTAAATGAACCTTTGCAAATCACCTTACCTAAAAATGTGCTAATTAGAAAGTTTCACGATGAACGCAGCTAAAGTAAACAGTCAATGAGAGAGCAGCTCAGAAGAGAGGGGCGGGGCCAGCAGAGCTCATTAACATTTAAAGCAAAATGCTACAGAACGGCTTGCTCTGAAAAGAGCTATTTTTGACAGGGTAAAAAAGTACCATTGAGAAATTTAAACAAACTATGTTACAGATTTCCCAGTGATACCCTTAAGAAACATATCAACTTGTAAAAAATGGGCATCGGATGACCCCCAACTGTATCTCTTCTCATTTCTACAGTTGTGTAGGCTTCCTGAAGACCTGGCTGCCTTTCTGCATCTTGACCAGTGTCCTCCTGGCTGTGACTCTGTCTCTAAACCTGCGATGACCCAGCGGGGTCACATAGAGGCGAACAGTGCCCATAGGAGACCCATCGCTCCAGCTCCAGCGGGACTCCAGTGAAGGTCAACTTGACGTCCAGTTCTTCAAAGTGCAGAGGACCTCAACATCAAAAATGAAATGCTAGACCTCTTCGTCGTAGGGTAGAGACAGCAAATACACCATGGCTTGAACGTCTTGTGGTGATGTACGAAACGCTATTTCGTACGAAACGTCTTATATTTTAAATATAACTTGAATATGAATTTCTCATGATGCTAGGTTCTTTCTGAGAAGATAGTTTATTGCAGAAGCAATGCATTCTATATTAAGAGATTCTGGAAGATGGATAAAAAACGTATTTAAATTAATACTTTTCATATTTAGTTTCTTTTAAGAGTACCCTTTTAGTCATTTTATTGGCAAGGCTAACCATCAATATAAATGGCTTTTTATATTGTAGCTTGGCATGCTTTAAAGTCTAATTGTTTTTATACAAAAATCAAATTAACATATAGCATTCAAAAATTGCTAGTTAATTAATAAGCACATCTTGTTTGCATTATGTATTTGAAAGCATTATTTGCATTGCCTGGCCAGCTATATTGCATAAGTTATAGTATTAATGAATTTTCTTTTTTATGGCACAAACCATTATGAAATCCCATTCAAAAGTGACAGGATTTGATTTTATCCATTGGGAATTGATTGAGTCTGGAAAAAAGCATGCATTCCATAGCAGAACAGGCCAGACATGAATGAAGTTTAAGTGGCTTTGGTTAATTTGAGGAACGTTTATGAAGACAGACATTTAGTTACAAATGTTAACATGCACTAACAAATCCTGCACAGTAAGACCAGGAATGAAGGAGAGTAAATGAGTTGATAATGTTGCCTTTGATAAATCTTTGTTTTCCTGAGAATCACTTGAGTCACTTTTCAGGGGTTTCAGGTGTTCTCTTTGAAGGTTTTACTCTTTCAATGCTTCCAATGTCTGTTTTCATAAGAAATATCAAAGGTATTTTGTTATATTGACTGTTGACTTAGTATAATGGCACAGTATGCACAGTCTAACAATCATATGACATATAAAAATAAAAACATGATCTATGTTCCATGTGAGGTCCAGGAGCTGTATAATGCTTATTAAACAAATTAAGCCAGAATACTGAAATCTGTCAAGCACAAGTCCAGGTTATTATTTCAACCCAAAATCAAAAAGATTTTTTAAGAAAATGAAGCCTGTTTTATATTATATTTTACGTGTGAAATAGTTTTTATGGCAATTATGCACATTTCCTACTGTAAGAAAAATATTTATTAATGAATTGTATTAATATTATTATATTTTATTTACTAATTGAAAAAAAAATACTTAAAATTTACAGTAAAAAATGGCAGCTGTGGTTGCCAGAATTTTACCGTAACAAATAAAGTAGTAACAGTTAACACAACAATAAACATTCATGTAACATTTTTTTTTTTTCTCCACCTGAACGTTTTTGTCTTTCTAGAAGAAAACTCTCTGGATTTTAATTATTGAGAAGACAAAATTTAAATCTTTGAAATATTCATTTAACAAGTTAGGTGTAACATACAACCCTTATATACAAAACTGATAAGAAAAAACTAAGACACGTAGTTATTTCAACAAAGAAGCATCAGATTTGAAATGTAACGCAGGGAATTCTGGGAATGTTAACTTACGGTTGTTCACTGTAAATTATATGGTCTTTTTCACTTCCAAAAACGGTATACTACCGTAAAATTACATGTAATGTCCAATACAGTTTTTCATCGTATATAGTAGGGTAAATTAACGTTAACCATTTAGCAGGTTTTTACTGTAGCAGTACAGTAACTTTTACCGTTAAAGTCATTTTTTACAGTGTACATCACAGCAGTATTTGTAGCACTACTTTTATTTTATTTTATTTCTTCCAACAACAGTAAAAACTATGTTAAAGTAAGAAAATTTTGGAGAAAAATGTTTAAACTGTCACGGAAATCTTAACAGACTTTGATTTCTTGATGCAAACTATATTTTTATTTCCTTCTGAAATGAGGTGTAAATATGGTCTGTATTTTGAATTGATTAATCGGTGTATAATTAGGAAGAAAATTTAATCAAATTAAATTAAATTTGAGATCATAATTTGCTCTTAAAAAAATATTACAGTATTTTTATTGTAATAAAAGTGAAACCTGTATTAAGCAAATTAAAGTCAAAATTAATGTTTTCATTACATACAAATTTGTATTATCTTAATAACAGGCTTTATTTTCTTTATGCAAAATCAATTTTTGTTTGCCTCTGATTTCACTTGGATCTGATTGGTGAATAATCAGGAAGAAAAGCAATCCCAAAGTCAAACTGGGTGAAATCAAACCTTCATTACTGTAATCCAGAGCACAGAAATCCTTTCCGTACATCTGTTTTCATTTCTGAGCGTTTAGTTTCAAACACTGATCGAATCCTGCCGTAATCCTGGACACCAAACCTGTCTCCATGGTGCCTGTGTGCAGTGTTGAGTACTCGAGACTCGGACTCGGTCTTGGACTCGGTCTCGAGACCGTATTTTAATGGTCTCGGTCTTGTCATGGACTCGTGTGCATTTTGACTCGGTATTGACTCGGACTCGAACATATTAGGAATCGGACTTATGCCCGAGTCCACTCGAGTCCCAATCAAAATATTTCATGATTATTACTGTATGTTAATGTTTCTTTAAATTGATGTATGATTGATACATCCAATGACTGGTGATTTTCTTGTGACATGAGACGTTAGGCCAGCGACACACTGGATGCATGGCGCAAGCGTCTCAACTGCGTGGCGTGTCTGTTTTTAATTCGGCTCCCATGTTAACAGGTTAGAGCTTGCAGACTGCCTGCGTGAGACGCGCATCCCAGGCGCAGCTCGAGCCGCGCGGAAAATGCGTGCATGCTAGAAATAGAACCGACGCCTATTTTTCACGCGAACACGCGCGTGTTGGAAGCGTTTCCAGGCAAAATAAACTAGGAAAATATGTTTATATGTCACT
Organism: Carassius auratus; assembly: GCF_003368295.1. Taxonomy (NCBI): domain Eukaryota; kingdom Metazoa; phylum Chordata; class Actinopteri; order Cypriniformes; family Cyprinidae; genus Carassius; species Carassius auratus. The sequence goes on from NC_039298.1 coordinate 2,253,057, forward strand.
TGTGTCATTATGTACACAAATACATATTAATTCATGACATTTTGATATTTGAAAGTCTATAGGTTGGCATAAATTCAGATATAAATGTAATTTAAAAAAATAAATAAATAATTATCGATTTTCAAATATTGCACCTGTCAAACATACTCTATTTTGCAAGAGCCTGGTTTTTCGGCGGCCTCTCTCTATGTCACCTATAGCAGAAGCAGCGCGCTAGCGCTGCGTCAGACACGCTTCTGGTGTGTAAAGACACAGAAAACGCGAAGCAGCCACCACGCTTCTAGCACGCAGCAGAGACGCCACGCAGCCAGTGTGTCACCGGCCTAAGTTACCCTCCTGCCATCCGCCTGTAGTGATCCTGCTTTCCAGAAAGCCACATTGCTACATTATTTCTCTCAACTGTGTTATTTTTACAAAGTAGGACAAAATGGTGACAGAAAAAAACAAATATTGTTTAATTAAATTATATAATGAATACAGACACAGACTGACTGTCTCAACACTAAACATCTCCCCCCCAAAAAATGTCTGACAGAAGGCATTGAACTTATATGGCATTTCAACCAGCTTTCTTCCCCTGGCACATACACACTTTTGGATGAAATTTTCCTGGACAGTCAGTCGGCTCTTGTGTGTATGCCCTCCGTAACTAAAAAAACTTCGACTAGTGTGTATTTTACCCTGCATTAAAACCCACCATCCAGTGAAATTAGCATTAGATTATCCGTTGCTGTTACAGAAAGTGATGAAATGGTAACTTTTGTCAGTCACCGCTTCCTCTGCACCAATAGAGAGAGTTTTTAGTCTTTGTGGATTGATCATGAGACCACATCGTGCTTGGTTGGGTAGCAGGATGGTCTCCTCACTTAATTTTTTGAAAAGTAATTATGCCCATCTTTAATCTTCACAACATCTAAAGTGCACATAATCCAAGACATTTTCAGGATATTAGCAGTCATTAGTTAAGCTTCAGGGTTAAAAGTTATGTGAAAGCTGTTACAGTTGAACATGTACAGGTATAGTGGTACAGTAATGTTACTTGTACTAGAAGTGTTATGTGGAATTACAATATAGAGTCGTACAGTAATGTTATGTGTACTAGAAAGGTTATATGGATGTGTATAGTGGTACAACGATGTTATGTGAAAATGGGCACTTAATATTGACAAGTAACAATTCATAATTCTAGTAAAATTACCTTTACACCACATACTATGTGGCCCTTTTACCCTTTATTGTTTCCATCATACATTTTACATACTCTTGAAGATTTCTTTAGGTCTTGTCTCAGACCCAATCTCTCTGGTCTCGGTCTTGACTCGGACTCGACCCTTTCTGAACTCGGTCTTGACTCGGACTCGACCCTTTCTGAACTCGGTCTTGACTCGGACTCGACCCTTTCTGAACTCGGTCTTGACTCGGACTCGACCATCTCTGGACTCGATCTGGACTCGGACTCGAATGAGCCGGTCTCGACTACAACACTGCCTGTGTGATCAAATCCCCTCTTTGTTTCATGTCAAAGAGAAAAAATCACTCAACCCCCCTCTTACCTATTGCCCTCTTCTCACATTTTTCTTTTCTCTTCTCACACTCCCTCTGTCTTTGGAAGTATTGCCAAGAGCAGCAGGTAGCCGAGCCGAGTGTGTTTCGTGTCGTGTGAGTGTGTGTGTGTGTGTGTGTGTGTGGCCCCTGCTGGTCCTGGTTAGAGCTGATCACATTAGAGTCTGTGTGAAGTGTGACGTTCATACTGACGGCTTTCCTGTCTTCAGAGATGTGAACCAGTGGATCAGAAGCACATTCGACTCTTTAGGTCCTCACAGCAGCCCAGCGGTTCCCATTTCCTGTCTGTAATCTCTAAATGCTCATGGCATTCCTCAGCTTTATACTCTTATCAAAACATTCATCCATTCAAACACTTTCCAAAAACATGGAAAATGGGAAACAAAACAGGGCCTGAAAATATTTGATCCCCTGCTGATTTTGTAAGTTTGCTCTCTTAGAAAGAAATGAAGCAACTGTAATTTTTATGGTAGGTTTATTTTAACGTATAAAGACGAAATATCAACCAGAAAAAAAATAGATTTGCATTTCAGTGAGTTGAAATTGAGTTACCCTATTCATGGAAAGTGCCAGTTAATGTTTTCATTTATTTCTGGCATTTACACATTTCTGTTTCAGCCTGTTAGCTGATTCCAAACTTGCATGTGCGTAAAAATGAGTGCAATCGTTTTGCTCTCACGCACTGCTAAGCTTGTCATTGTGTCAACTTTGCACAACTACAAACAAACTTTTAATATTTATAAAGTGTCACTTCATACCTTTTGCAGCTGTATTAGTGTGTTTGAATCAGTGTGTGTGTGTTTGCTTATTTGCATGTTGTGCATGTGTCTGATACAGAGAAAGTCTAAAGTGATTTTGATGGTTGGTATTGAAATAATCGAACGCTAATAACAAAGTGCATATTTTACGATGAAGTTTTTAAATGTCAAAGAATGCTATTTTAAATGCTATATTTTGCCTAGAGAACTGGCCGTGTGTGTGTGTGTGTGTACTGTATGTGTGAGGTAATGCCTGCTTGACTAGATGCATTGTTTACAATGGCTGCTGAGTGTTAGATAAATATGAGTATAACAGAATGTTTTTGGTTTAGATATTTTAGAATAACGCCAATCATTCAGTAGAGCTCATGGAACAACAGGGTGAAAACACCTAAGGCCTTTCTTACTCCAAATGAGTGACCGGGTAGTTTTATATTCACAAGGCAATACGCTTCTGTGCTAATCTGTAATACAGTAATGTGAAGATAGATGACTGTGCTTCATCTAATTTATTTTTAGAAATTGGTATTTGGTCTTCCATTGTCTTTTCCTTTCTTTTTTTCTCCCAAGAACCCAATAACGGTCATTTGAAATCGAGTTAATGAGTTTGCACAATATATTTCCTCATACCCTGCGTCCATAGTGAGAAATACTGGCAAAAGCCAATATCCTGTCATCAAAAACCAGTGAAAACATAGAATAATCTTCATAATTAATTAACAGTCCCCAATGTTGCCTAACTATCAAACTCCAAACCAATTCTGCCAACAATATAAGTTATGATGGATAATGTTCATGCATTATTGATATCAATAAAAGATGTTTACTATTACAATACACTATTGGTGTAATTTGTGTGTTTGTGTATTTAATAAAGCAGCTTTTGTCTGTATATATAAAACAGAATGATGACAGACATCACATTAAACAGTTCTTCTCTCAGTCAATGCACTTCATTATCCTTCTGCTGTTTCTATACAACACATTATTACTGAATTCATCAATCATTAATATAGAATCAGCTGGTTAAAAGATCTCATACAATGGCTTCTGAATCAGTAAATATGTAGCATTTGATACGTTTTTGATTATTTCTTTTTTTTTGAGAATTTGTTTTCTAAAATAAGTGGACAAGGCAGTTTGGACTCTAGATGTAAAATACGTGCATGCATTTTTTATAATGTTTTGAATGTTATTTTGTGTGTTTCTTTGAACGGTTGCCCTGGAAATGTTTAATTGCGCTAGAGAACAAGTAAGTGACTCGGCATGCAAAAGCCATGGTGTATTGTCCCTCTTCAGTTCGGCAGACCCCCGCCGCGTTCAAAGCCTCAGGAGTCCTGTGGAGTGAGGGATCAGATCAATGTTCCCAACATACAAAAACACTGATTATCCATACATAAAGAACTAGATTCATCTTCAGAAGACCTCTTAAGAACTCAGAAGCCAATAACACTGATCTGAAGAATATCTTCTATGGCGCAGTGATTTTATCATTAAAGCCCCTATAAGATATGATTTTGCTTCCTCCTCTATTTTAATAACAGTAACAAAGGCTGTAATATATCAATATTTTTAAATAATAAATCAGAATTAATTTGAAGACATCAAAAAAGTTTTTTTTTTTTTCTTTGGTCTTGCAAACGCCAAATTTTTATACCTTTGTTAAGTTTAAATTGCTTTTTTAACTAGCCTTTTTCCTCCCTGCGCATCCAGAGCAGCGATAACCCCCTATAAACAGTACAGAACCAACATAAACGTATTGCGGATATCATTAATGTTCAATAATTGAAGGTACACATTTTAGAAATTGGTCTGATTAAACAGGGAATCAGAAGGTTGAACGCTGACTGGACGAGAGGAGGAGCTGGGGATGGAGGAGGGTAATTAAGCTGCTGCTAAAACTGAAGGACCTTATAAATGGATGTTGTGATAGGCTTCATATCTCTATAGGTAGACATGGATCAGCAGAGAGTCAGCAAAATGCAGCTAAATTTGAAACGTTAACAAAAACTCTCAAAGATGCTAAAAAAATACTAAAAAGCTGCCATCTTTGAAAGTTTAATGAGGCCCCCTATAGTGGGCCCCACCCCTATCTAAGAGCCACTGCTCTAGCTTCATCGATCTCCAAAAAAGAATCATGTCACACAGGGGAAAAAAATACCTAAAAGCAACTGTAGAACAACCGTTTGTGAAAGTGAGTTTAGTAAACCACTAAACTAACTAGACTAGAGATCTTGGATTATGGTAATCTTTTGACGATGAGCTCTAATCACTATCAAGCCAATAAATCGCGGTGATGGGTGTGAGATGTGAGAGATCTGGACTGGTGTGGGTGTGTTTGGTGAATCGGGGGAGAGGTGTGAGCCCGAAGCTCCTCCCTGCTGATTCTGGAGCGCGTGAGTGATTCAGTCGCATTGTTTGAGAGGAGCGGATCAAAAGCCCCACACCGAGAACCTCCTCTTCTCATGGAAATAAAGTGTCTGCCTCTCGTTCACCCCAGTTTCTGGAATGCAAAGAAGTCGAGCACGAGAGAAGTTACTGAGAAAAGTTACGAGTGAGGAGCACGCGGGACCGGGGTACTGGAGAGACCCTGTGGAGGCGCGGACCCCCGGGCGCGCGCACCCGCTGAATGAGGGCGTTTATTTAGAGAGGTCGATGCGGAATTGCTGATAGTTGACCATGCTCGCCTCTGCACTGTGCGCGGTTGTGTTCGGGCTGCTGTGCGCGGGGCTCTCCGCGGGCGCGTCGCCGTGTCCCGCCGGCTGCGAGTGCTCGGAAGCCGCGCTCACGGTCAAATGCGTCTCCAAAGATCTGCGGGACATACCGAGCCGCATCCCGAGCTACACCAGAAACCTCTTCATCACCGGAAACCGCATCAGCCAGATCGGACCCGAGTCTTTCCAGGGACTGGAGAACGTGACCAATTTATCACTGTCTAACAACAGGTAAAGCACTGATGTAGATCTGAAGCCGATTCATCTGACCCTTAAAATACTGACTACAACTGTTTCTAAAGTTACTGTTAATATTTATGCAATCTCCTTCAAACTGTGCAAAATATTTATGCCATTTTGATCACAGTGTCTAAAGTCAATGTAAAACGTATAATATTTAGATAGAAACTTTAGATTTATTTTTATTTTGATTATTATTATTTTTTTTTAAAGGTGAAGCTCTTGAAGATGCTTAAGGTGTTAAATGTGTTTTATTCTCACATCCTTGACCAACAGTATTCTACTTCATTTCTTTATAAACCTAGGTCTCTTGTTATTAAAAACAATGTATGGCTCTTTTAAACATAAAACTGAACCATATAAACATAACCAGAATTGAAAACCGAATTTCCTTTCCTTCTGAATGTAAACCATTTTATTCAAAACGTGTCCTTAACAGCAAGATGTTTTATGTTACATTTCCTTGTTTTACCCCATTCTTGTCACAAAACCGGTCGAAGATGCTGACATGGGATAAAACGACCAAATAAAAATACACCCCTCGATATCTGTTGTAGTTTGGACCGTGCAGCTACACTCATATCACTTAGTTGGCATCTGTGTTTCTATGAAGAACCTTTAACATCATGCAACAACATTATATTGTGTAAAAGGTTGGATTTCACACTAGAAAACGATCACTGAAAGGTTCCTTGGTGAATCAAAAACGATTCTACGATGGCATCGCTTCAAAAACCCACCTTTATTTTTAAGGGTGTAGCGTAAAATGTTCTTTTTCTCCTCTCCAGGATCTCAGAAGTGAAGTCTCACACGTTTTCTAGCCTGCAGAGCCTCAGATCGCTGGACCTCAGCAACAACCAGCTGGCCGTCATCCATCCTGAGGCGTTCACCGTCCAGAGCCGCATGCTGAGGGAGCTCAACCTCAGTCGGACTCTCTACAATCACTCGTCCGTCATCGATTTAGCCACCTCTCTTCGCTGGAGCAGCCTGGAAGACCTGCTGGGACTGGATCTGTCCAGTAACGGCCTTGTCTACTTGCCCCCGGGCATCTTCTGCCATCTTGCCGGCCTGCGGCGCCTTCAGCTTGGCAACAACTCGATAGTGTCCATCCATAACGGGACGTTCACAGGACTGGATCACCTCCAGGAACTCGACCTCACCCACAACGCCCTCAGGACCCTGCGTGAAGAGGCTCTAAAAGAGCTGGAGCAGATGCGTTCGGTGAGGCTCCACCTGGCGGAGAATCCTTACACCTGCACATGCGACATCGAGCCTTTCGCCGCCTGGCTGAACAGCTCACGAGCGCGAGTGGTGGACGTCGAGCGCCTGACTTGCGTGTTCCCAGTCGCCTTGCAGAACACATCACTACTGGCGGTGGGTCAACTGGAGTTGGGTTGCCATAAAGCGGGAGAAAGTGACAATCTCGCACTGCAGACCTCTTACGTGTTCCTGGGTCTCGTGCTGGGATTTGTCGGGCTCATGTTTCTCTTTGTGCTCTACCTGAACCGCAGAGGTATTAAGAAGCGCATCTACGACATGCGCGACGCATGCCGGGAAGTCTGGGAAGGGTACCACTACCGATACGAGATCGACTCCGATCCCAGACTGTCGCAATTCTCCTCAACAGCTGATGTGTGAGCACTTCCCACACTGAGCTTCTTATATAAACTAGTTTTCTATTGCATTTATACGTGGAAAACGTCCATTTGTGGCGCACAGTGTTACATTACAAGTAACGCGAGTTACGTAATCAGATTACTTTTTTCAAGTAACTAGTAAAGTAATCCATTACTTTTAAATTTGCGATGAAATGTCGGAGTTACTTTACCGGTGTGCAGAGGCGCACTTCATTCAGCCTGAGGCTTGTCCATTTCATTTTTGGTGTGAAAGGACCCTTATGGTGGGCAAAAAAAAAACAACAACAAAAAGTTATTGTTATTAAAAAACAAATAAGCAAGCCCAGCCCAGGGGACGAAAAGTAACGCAAAAGTAAAGTAATGCATTGCTTTCCATAAAAAGCAACTAAGTAATGCAGTTAGTTACTTTTCATGGAGCATTGCAATATTGTAATGTATTGCTTTTAAAAGTAACTTTCCCCAACACCATGGTGGTGATCATGTAGACTTATTTAAATCTTGTAGAAAGCATGTACTGCCTGTCTCGTCGAACCCTTTATAACAAGCACACCTCCCCCTCAAGTCTGCACAGAATTGGCCCTGAGATGCATTTGCCTCTCAGTCATCATGGGATGTTTGAGGATTAGCCCAATAAATGGGCAGAAGCCATAAAGTACCTCTGACCACCACCAACAACCCCCCCCCACTAGTCTCCATTGTCCTGTGCTGGAACATTGCCCACCTCTCTGGTGCTCAAGTGCCTTGTTCATTGGATTTAAGAGACTGACCAGCTATTAAAAGGATAACCGTTATATAAATACATGTTTAATATGCAGTTGTGAAGTTTTGAGAACTGTTTTATTGCATGCTCCTGCAGCCTTGTTTTTATGGAAGTGAATGCATTTTTTCGCGTCGGACCCCGCGCAACCAAATTAGCAGCTTTCTGTGGTCCTTTCTGTCCCTCTATCCACAGGGAGTCTGCGAAGAATGTGCCAGATTTTCGCTCCAAAAGCATTCCAGCAGGAGGATAACCTCCTCTGAGCTCTAGAAAAAGGATCTTTTGAAGAAAGAGACCCAGTTTGCAGAAATCTCCAGCTGCTTTTTTTCTTTTTTAGTTTAAAAGAGATGTTTTGCTTAGTTTTTATTCCACTCATTTTTATTGTCAGAATGATGAGAACCAGGCCTCACGAGGGCCGCTGAGCGAGACCCCTCCTCCGTCAAGCCTGTTCGCTCTTTGAAGACTCAGTCTGGCTCAGTTCCTCACATGTTCCCCAGCTTTTTCTGTTTAAGGGACTTCACGGTGATAAGATACAGATGAAGCTGGGGCCGTTGTGCTGAACAGTCCCCTGCTCTGTTTCTGAGTACTGTTTCCACATGTGCAAGACTGAAAAGAAATATGCTTGATGTGTTGTGCCGATGTGCTGGACTTCACTGTCTGGATAATACGGTTTTATGCAACATATGTTTTTTAAAAGATACAGACTATTTAGACATTGAGTGAATCTCACAAAAACGGTCAAGTGTAAATTAATGTGCATTTCACCTTATCAAAAAGGAAAAAAAATAATAATTCTGCATAAACAGCCAAAAAAAAAAATATACTATTTGCATTGTGACATTTTAAGGACAACATATTACAGTAATATATATAACAGTAATTAGACTTGAAATATATATATATATTATAATGACAATATTACAATATTATATTTTTATTACATATAAATTATTTTAATTATCTTGAGTGAAACGGAATATTTCTTTGTGAGATTCACTCATTTGTCAATGTTTTGGAAAACACAGTTGTGGAAAAGCATCGTATCTTTGCTTGTAATGACAGCATCTTTGTGCCTGATGAACTATTCGAAACGATGATATTTGGTACATGAAACTTCGCAGACATTTGGACCGTCTTCCATTGTGTTTTTCTAGCTTTATACTCATGTGTTATTCATTATATTCAAATGAGCCTTTCTCTAAAGAGGTAGGGAAAACCTTTTAAGTGGGATGCCAAAAGCAAAATGTTTACTCATGAATTTATCAGGTATCCAGTGCAAAACAAAACCTTTGTGGATGTGTCATGCATGGCATGGACAAATAAATGGTCTTTCTTCAGGGCAGAGTTTAGTTTGCATGCTGAAAAAAATAAAGGTTTTTCAATTTGAAATTTAAATGAGTCTCTTTTGTTTCTTGCTGGTCAGAAAGATATTTGTGGTTTCTTGTAGGAGGATTCCTTCAGCTAGAACAGAACAGAAGAGCTCACGGATAGTTGTGATGTTATTGTTCCTCATAACAAAAAGCCTTTAGCAAAAGCCTGAAGGGCGTCAGAGGTGTTTCATATGAGCAGGCTTAGTTGCTGCAAATCTCCACATGCAACACATTATTGGAAACACATTAGTTCAGCATATGCATGATAATCGCTGAATGCAGTGCTGCATTGAAAATCATCTCTGGTTCAAAGCAAGGCTCAGTGTCTAATTTAAAATATTTTAATGAAGGTTTTTGATTAAGTCGTCCTTCTACAATGAAGTAATTCAGAATAGTTAGTCGAAACGATTAAGGGCTGTGCAAAATAGCAGCGATTCAGTAAAGTTCAAGTTTATGCAAACACTAAGCATCGACCAATGAGAGTGTAGAAAACGCTCATGTGATCGACTGCCAGTCAAGCAAACACCATGCAGCAATTTAACCTCTATGTGTGAAGGCCTCTATATATATCGAAGCATTTTTATTGCTGCTGCATAATGGCTTCGTGTCTGGTGATGACATGATCTTAGTATTGCAGAATGAGAGCCGAACTGAAGGCTTTACAAAGTACCTCCAACAGCTCCCTGTGCAGAAACCATTGTGGCCTTATTAAAAACCAAGATGCAGTTTAGCCAATTAGTTACGAATTTATGGCCGTCCTAAGGCTCGGATCCACAAAAAAGGATATTTACCTGGCATCATCTGTTCGGACACCGCTGTGCCAGAGAACAGTACTGAAGATTAATGTCATCTTCTCTCGGCCTCATGGAAAGCCTGCAGGAAAGACTAAATGTCACACAGCTCTAAATTTCATCTGGTTTGCCTCCGACTTTCAAGCAAACTAGCCATTTAAGAAGAAGAACAAAGACGTCCAAGTTCATGTGACCGCTGTGCTGTTCACGAGACCCACTTGTTTTATTTTCATAGTTATTTTCAATGGCTCTACACTGGTTTTGCTATGAAACAGAAAAGCGCTCTTGGGATGTTACAGAGAAAAGCTGCTCTTTTGCAATTAGTCATGTCTTTTGTCATTAGTCCTGGCACCACTGAGGGACGTTTAATGGTTTGATACATGAAATGAATCTCACATCTCTGAGGGACTGAACACATTAAAGGCAAACCCACAACAGTCATCAACATGACAACAGCAATCTAGTGACAGCTGACTTTATGGAAAGGCATTTTTCTCCTCGACTCTCTTTCTGTCTTAACCTCAGCTCCTGCCTCCAGCTTGTCCTTTCATTTTCAATTCTTTAGCAAACATCTCGTTGTTCCATGTCTTATATCTTTATTAAGAAACATATGACCTGCTTTTATCACCCTAAGATATATGTTTAGTGGTGCTGGCTAAAATAAGCACCCTTGTTCTACTGCTAAGTGAGGGACTGAAACAAACCCTAAACCTATTAAACATCATGTCATAGCTCATCCTGCTGGGCGATTTTTGCTTAATGGATGGTAAAACAAAGAAACAACTCATAGATTTCTACCGAAGAAGCGTATTGAGTCATATATACAAGCAGAAAAATAAATAAATGAATACATTTCTGTCACAACCGCTCTCTGAGAGTAGCATGGTAATATAGATGACAATGTTAATGTGTTTGTGTTTGGTCTTAGCAGAATAGATCTCCTTATACTTCTTCTGTGGCAGAGCAATACCGGGATTTGACGCTGCCAGTATCCACAGACATGCTGCTGTGAGCGAGCAAGAAATACCTACTATACGTGAAATCCCCCTTTAGCAGATCTATACAGGTGGAGCTGGGGAAGGGGGAGGGTTTCTGAAGTGCGCTGCAACGGCTACAAGCTCTAGGTGAGAATTTGAATGTTGAGCAGCAAGCTCATTGGCTGCTGATTCAAAAAGAAACCAATCAATTAGAACCTACTGGTCTGAGTCATTTAGAGCTTCATGACAGAACTTCGTAGCGTGGACCCTGTTAAGCACCATTTTGCAAAATAAGTACACTTCAGCGTACTTTTAAATAGAGAATTTATTAAGAAAATAGTACTCTTTAAATGAATATACTGATGTAATGTTTCCGGATACTGAAGTGCAAATATAAGTAGGACTTGTGTGCATTTTTAAATGTAATTCCAAAATAACTTCTGCTGTCTTTGAAATATGGTAAAAGTGAACTGCTGAATGTACTGTCAAGCATTTATGATAAATTTAAATATATTTTAATAAATCATTTCCATTGAAACCGGCATGCCATGCATTTAAATGACCAATTTTTAATAATCAGATTATAGTATAGCACATTTGAGATGTAGCCTCTTAATTTTAACTGAATAACACAGTTAAAATGATTGTACTTTAGTGCGCAGGTCAATGCAATTATTTTCTTGAAAAGCTTGACGAAAGATTATTCAAACATAATGATTTAAAAGATACTTTCAAACTTTTTGACATTATAAAGTTCACTTTTTGAAGTGGACACTTTCATTTTCTGCACAGGGAAACACATTTTCTGCACAGGGAAACACATTTTCTGCACAGGGAAACACATTTTCTGCACAGGGAAAACACATTTTCTGCACAGGGAAGCACAGGGAAAACCTTTTCTGCACAGGGAAACACATTTTCTGCACAGGGAAAACACATTTTCTGCACAGGGAAGCACAGGGAAAACCTTTTCTGCACAGGGAAACACATTTTCTGCACAGGGAAAACACATTTTCTGCACAGGGAAGCACAGGGACAACACATTTTCTGCACAGGGAAGCACAGGGACAACACATTTTCTGCACAGGGAAACACATTTTCTGCACAGGGAAACACATTTTCTGCACAGGGAAACACATTTTCTGCACAGGGAAAACATTTTCTGCACAGGGAAACACATTTTCTGCACAGGGAAACCTTTTCTGCACAGGGAAACACATTTTCTGCACAGGGAAAACACATTTTCTGCACAGGGAAGCACAGGGACAACACATTTTCTGCACAGGGAAGCACAGGGAAAACACATTTTCTGCACAGGGAAACACATTTTCTGCACAGGGAAACACATTTTCTGCACAGGGAAAACATTTTCTGCACAGGGAAGCACAGGGAAAACATTTTCTGCACAGGGAAACACATTTTCTGCACAGGGAAAACACATTTTCTGCACAGGGAAGCACAGGGACAACACATTTTCTGCACAGGGAAAACACATTTTCTGCACAGGGAAAACACATTTTCTGCACAGGGAAGCACAGGGACAACACATTTTCTGCACAGGGAAGCACAGGGAAAACACATTTTCTGCACAGGGAAACACATTTTCTGCACAGGGAAACACATTTTCTGCACAGGGAAAACATTTTCTGCACAGGGAAGCACAGGGAAAACATTTTCTGCACAGGGAAACACATTTTCTGCACAGGGAAAACACATTTTCTGCACAGGGAAGCACAGGGACAACACATTTTCTGCACAGGGAAAACACATTTTCTGCACAGGGAAAACACATTTTCTGCACAGGGAAGCACAGGGAAAACACATTTTCTGCACAGGGAAGCACAGGGAAACACATTTTCTGCACAGGGAAAACATTTTCTGCACAGGGAAGCACAGGGAAAACATTTTCTGCACTGGAAAAACATTTTCTGCACAGGGAAGCACAGGGAAAACATTTTCTGCACAGGGAAACATTTTCTGCACGGGGAAAACATTTTCTGTACAGTGAAAAACTTTTTCTGCACAGGGAAACATTTTCTGCACAGGGAGAAAGCATTTTCTGCAGAAGGGAAAACACATTTTCTGCATAGGGAACCATTTTCTGCACAGTGAAAACACATTTTCTGCACAGTGAAACACTTTTTCTGCACAGTGAAACATTTTCTGCACAGGGAAAATACATATTCTGCACAGTGAAAACACATTTTGTGCACAGTGAAAACATTTTCTGCACAGTGAAACACATTTTCTGCACAGTGAAACATTTTTTCTGCACAGTGAAACACATTTTCTGCACAGGGAAACATTTTCTGCACAGGGAAAATACATATTCTGCACAGTGAAAACACATTTTCTGCACAGTGAAAACACATTTTCTGCACAGTGAAACACATTTTCTGCACAGTGAAAACACATTTTCTGCACAGTGAAACACTTTTTCTGCACAGGGAAACCTTTTCTGCACAGGGAAAACATTTTCTGCACAGGGAAACACATTTTCTGCACAGGGAAACATTTTCTGCACAGGGACAACACATTTTTCGCACAGATAAAACACTTTTTCTGCACAGGGAAAACATTTTCTGCACAGGGAAAACACATTTTCTGCACAGGGAAACATTTTCTGCACAGGGAAAACACATTTTCTGTACAGGGAAACATTTTCTGCACAGGGAAAACACATTTTCTGCACAGGGAAACATTTTCTGCACAGGGAAAACACATTTTCTGTACAGGGAAAACACATTTTCTGCACAGGGAAACACATTTTCTTCAGAAAATGTTCAAATCTAAATCATTGTTTCTTCAGTCAGTCATTTCATGCTATGATGTTGTAAAACAAGTGCTTTCATTGTGGTTTCAGCCAGGCTGTATGATGCTCTTTTCTCTTTTTTAGAAAAATATTTATGTACATGCTAAATCAGTTGAACAGTGTGACAAGTGGGGTGGGGCCGAGAGATGTGGGAACGAGCGAGGCCGGTAGAGTGATTGGGAAATCCGCGACACCTGCGCCCCACCACCGGTCTCGAGTCCCACAGAGGATATGGAAGGATATAAAACTGGAGCGACTATAGTGAAGGAGAGAGAGGACCAGGCCTGGGCCATTATTTTATGTTTTGCTTTTTATTTATGCGCACCAGTCGTCCGTGAGGGGCTGGTGCGCTCTTTTGTGTTTATTTGTGATTATTAAAATTTCATTTTGATTGTGTGTCGTTTCCCGCCTCCTTCTTCCCGATGACTACGAAGGTTGAATACATTACAAACAGATAATATATTTTACCTTTTGCCTCACACAGGCAAACAAAGACACACATAAAGCATCTAAATTTCTCCAAAGCACTGTTTAGAAACTCTTACTGTCTATTCAGGTTTATCTATATGTTTAGTCCAGTTGTCCTACAAGCCCAATGACAATAGACAGCTATGAAGATCCTACTTCCAGCGGCGGTGGTCCATTGTCCAACTGTGGGCTGAGCTTTGGCGAACGATTGTATTTTGAGAGCTTTAATAAAAAAGGTTGTTCTAACTGGAGGTACAGCCAATGCTGTGTTGGCTCCATTTATCACTTTATATTAGGGGTAACAATCAACTCACACACACACATGTATATGCACCTGCTTAAACACACACTTCCAGCCAAGCACATACACAATGATGGATGCACTGCTAAATGCTGCATACCAAAATAACTTTTCCTCATGTGGTCTTTTCATGTATAATCATGTTATATGAGCAAATAAAGTTGATGACATTATTGCAGCACTATATATTGTGTAATGTGCTGAAAGGCAGAGGTTTTAATAAAATTCAATAAGTCATGAGATTATTGCTCACTAGCATGAAGTGAGAGCCGTGTCAGAGACAGTTTAACTCCCATTACAGCCTCATGAAGAAATGTTCAGGTCATGATTCACGCCAACATTAAAGGAAAACATATTAATATATGGCATCAGCGAATATGTAATGTGTCATTTTTGTAATTCCCTGTGTTGTCATAGATAATTCTCATTACTCTAATCCTGTAATCTTTGATGGTATTGCAATAAAAATAGTGCAGACTACAATGATTTTTTTTATATATATATATTTTTTTTTTGCAGTCTACCACTATATGGCAGTGCTTTACAATTTTAATAATGTGTCATTGTTTCACATTAAAATAATGAGAATTGATTGAATTTTTGCATTGTATTCCAGAACAGGAAGCTTAGGTGGATTTACATAAACCATTATTATTTATTAGGGCTGTCACAATATCAGATTTTTCACTGGATGATTATCGTGGCCAAAAGAAATCAACATAAAGATATATCACAATATCTATAGAAATATTGAATTAATACTGCTATCACTACAGTACAGACCGAAAATTTGGACACACCTTCTCATTCAAAGAGTTTTCTTTATTTTCATGACTATGAAAATTGTAGATTCACACTGAAGGCATCAAAACTATGAATTACCACATGTGGAATTATATACATAACAAAAAAAGTGTGAAACAACTGAAAATATGTCATATTGTAGGTTCTTCAAAGTAGCCACCTTTTGCTTTGATTACTGCTTTGCACACTCTTGGCATTCTCTTGATGAGCTTCAAGAGGTAGTCACCTGAAATGGTCTTCCAACAGTCTTGAAGGAGTTCCCCGAGAGATGTTTAGCACTTGTTGGCCCTTTTGCCTTCTGTCTGAGGTCCAGCTCACCCCTAAACCATCTCGATTGGGTTCAGGTCCAGTGACTGTGGAGGCCAGGTCATCTGACGCAGCACCCCATCACTCTCCTTCTTGGTCAAATAGCCCTTGATACCTTCAGTGTGACTCTACAATTTACATAGTCATGAAAATATAGAAAACTCTTTGAATGAGAAGGTGTGTCCAAACTTTTGGTCTGTACTGTATGTGAACTGACATGAGTTCTTATCACAGATCGAGGCAGAAATTAAATGGAAATGATATGTTGATTATCATTGCATTATAAATGTACATTATCATTTGAAAAATACCCTAAATGGCTTCAAGAACTTAGAAAAAGCTTATACTTTTGCAATTGTATGTTGATTCTCTTCACATTTCATCTGTGAAAACCTGCAATTTTATCGTTACAGTGATAGCTGAAGGAAATTGCCCAAATAAGGAATTTCCTGGAAAGTCATTTTTTTATTCTAGCTGCAACCTTCAAAGAGACATCTGCTGTGACTAGCTGTAGGCCGAAACCATAGACTGTATAAAACAGTAGCATATGGCATTAGCTCCTTAGCCTGAGCTAATCTGATCAAGTCAAGAGGGCACCCTCTTGCATCAAGTATGAATAAAACAAATTACATGTGAGAGTTTAACACAGTGTAGTCTAATGATTTATGGTCACCATTGATATATTGCAACACTCCTAATTAACACATTAATGATATTTCTTTTTTTTTTATATAGTATGATTATCGTCAATATCCTAAACACTCGTATATTATGGTCTCGTATTTTAGCTGAAAGCAGAAGTCTTAATGATGAATTTGTGTCTTACAAACATGCAGTTTTTTGCTTTACAAGATGTTAAGAAATGGGTTGGAGTGGTGTGGATTACTAGTGGATTATCGTGATGTTTTTATCAGCTGTTTGGACTCTCATTCTGATGGCACCCATTCACTGCAGAGGATACAATGCTACAATTGTCTAAATCTGTTAACATGAAGAAACAAACTCAGTCTGAGGGTGACTACATCTTCAGCTAATTAAAATGTTTGGGGTGAACTATTCCTTTAATAAAGCTTCTTTTAAAAAAAAAAGAAGAAGAAAAAAAGGCCATGAATATGTCACATGATTATGTTTGCTACTTGCTAATCAGTTGCAGGTGGTGTTAGCAGAAGGGTCATTCTTTCAGTAGAGCATTTGATTAAACAAAACTATGTTTAGCACGCTGTGTTGTGCAGGATGAGTCATGAATAGTTCTGGCTTCCCAGAAAGAGAAAACTATACATTAAATGCATATAAAGTGAATTTGGTCAAAATGTATGAGTACACTAGCATATCAATGATCTCAAAGCTAACAGACAACAACTAAGAGTCACAAAACTATGCTACTGGTTTCATGGGGTCTTTAAATGCTTGGCAATAAACGTAAAACACAATGTATTTATTTAACACAATTACCTCTTTTTACATGTCCTTTCATTGGTACATAACACACCTGCGCACACAAATACAATCTATTGTCTAATTTGTGTATTGCTATTTCCTCTTTATCCTATTTTTATTATTTTTTTTACCTGTCTTGTCTTCTGTCACCTAAACATATACCTGCAAATAGAGCTTTTTCTGATTCTGATTTTATGCTAAATATAATTAGTTTTTATCACGATTTATTAATGTAACTGAAAGACAGTAAGTCAATAAATCGTGATTATTGCATGCAAGCATGAATAAGGAATCGTGACAGGTTTGCAAAACCCTCTCCGCCACAAAAAAACCCTCACACAAACAGAGAGGCAGAATGAAGGACTGTGATCTCCGACTGCATCCATGCTGCGTTCCCTTGATTCAGTACAGTCTGCCCAGCTGTGGGTGCTCTTATGTGGCTTTGTTTCTTGTGTTCTGCTGGTGTGTCCGACCAGAAGATCTTGGAACAACTTCTCGTTGTTTAGCTCTAGCCATCGTCTCGGGGAGTAGAATGCCATTGGTGGGGTTATGACAAATTGCGTGGGTAATACAGCACTATATGTGAATAACAGTTGATGATTATACTTTCTTCACCCTGTTAGGATTTGAAGCAGTGTATCTTTGTCTACAGTATCTTTCAACAGTTGAGTCAAAAGCCACATTCAGTTACAATACTGCTACAAAACTGTTAGCACTGATCTTTGCAGAACTATCCTAAGTGTGCATCCCTATACATTTCAAGGAGTTATGATTCGCAAGGCTACGTTTACCAGCTTACCACCATATTTACTTATAGGTGTGGATCTGGAAACATCTGTTCACAGCAGTTAACATCAGCCGCTTAAACACTGTCTGTCTGTGTGGACGAGTAACTGAAGTCATGTGCATGCAACGTGACATCTACTAGCAGGGGCAAAGCTAGCCCTCAAAACCGGATCAAATGAATGGCTGAAGCGTGCAGAATCAATATAACCTAGTTTAATTGGCTCTCAATTGACCACTTAAGAAAATGCAGGAACAATCCTCCAAGACCATGTCATTGAACATCTCCTGGAACAACATTATCCCGCTGTACAGGGAGTGCTAGTCAAACGGATAACAATTGTTATTTAGATTTTGTTTTTGTTGTTGGAAGTGCATGATGAAAGGTGGGCGTGTCTTTCTCTATAGGTAATCTGACCTTTAGTTCCCGCTGAGCATTAAGCCCATCATGACTCAAGTTATTGTTATTACGTACATTTTTCAAGATGACCAGATGCCTGAGCAGGAGGGGGTTGTAAGTGCCAGGCCAGGGATAGCTGTGAGTGATTGGCTGGGATGTGGAGAACGTCCTAGAGGTCAGAGGTCAGATACCTCCAAAGGGAAGACGCCATCTGGACCACTGCTGACTCATGACGAACTCTCATTGTGATCTAATAGTGTTCCTTGCTGTCAATGAGAAACATGACAGCTTGACTAAGATCAATAAATAGTCACATACCAGCACCATCACACACCTATTAGAAAGACAAACGTATGATCAACAGAAGCCAGTGGGCAAAGCTGCTTTTGCTTTCTGTCTAGTAATGATCATTTTCAATTCTACTAGAAGTGTCAGGTACTTTTAAAAGTAATGCATTACAGTATGTGTCACTGCCTAAAGTAACTCGTTGCAGTACTTAGTTATTTTCTATGGAAAGTAATATGTTACATTACTTTTGCATTGGGCTCACCTGGGCTGGGTTTTTGTTAACAAAAAATAAAGTGAGATGAGTAAATTCATGTTCACATTTAGTCTAGAAGTACAGTTAGCATCATGTTTAGCCAGCGCACACAACTCCCCTGCACACACTCCTGATTTCTCTCAATATGGACACGAGAGAGAGAGGCCTCCATCAATAAATGGAAAACAAAGTAACTTGTGTTACTTATTTGAAAAAAAATATCTCTGATATTTTGTTGTAAATGTAAAAAATAAAAGTGGTACTTTACTAATTACTTGAAAAAAAGTAATCTGATTACATAACTAAGGATACTTGTAGTGCATTGATTGCTAAATACTGAGAAGGAAAGCATCATTAATAATATTGTATATAATTAGAGTTAGTGATTTAAACAAACCACTGACTATTAGTATTAAACTTGATTATTACTTGTAAACTAGTATGCAATAGTTGACATGAATCATGTTGCTTGCTGAGGACAGGTGTGTGAAGGTAGCTGCTGTCATCTTGCACTGACAACATCATTTGGAGAGTTTGCAAATAAATAATTTATTTGGAGCCACAGTCTGCGAAGTAATCAATCATTTGAAGACTGAGTTTGCACAGTACTGATTCATTTTGAGCCAGAGTCTGCAAATTAATGATTCATTTGGAGAATGACTCTGCAAAGTAGTGATTCCTTTGGGGATGGCGTTTGAACTACAGTGATTCCTCTGGACCCTGAGTCTGCACAGTAATGATTCATTTGGAGCCTGAGTCTGCATGGAGCCTGAGTCTGCAAAGTAATGATTCATTTGGAGCCTGAGTCTGCAAAGTAATGATTCATTTGGAGCCTGAGTCTGCAAAGTAATGATTCATTTGGAGCCTGAGTCTGCAAAGTAATGATTCATTTGGAGCCTGAGTTTGCACAGTAATGATTCATTTGGAGCCTGAGTCTGCAAAGTAATGATTAATTGGAGCCGAGTGTGCAAAGTAATGATTCATTGGAGCCAGAGTCTGCAAAGCAATGATTCATTTGGAGCCAGAGTCTGCAAAGCAATGATTCATTTGGAGCCTGAGTCTGCACAGTAATGATTCATTTGGAGCCAGAGTCTGCAAAGCAATGATTCATTTGGAGCCTGAGTCTGCAAAGTAATGATTCATTTGGAGCCAGAGTCTGCAAAGCAATGATTCATTTGGAGCCAGAGTCTGCAAAGCAATGATTCATTTGGAGCCCGGAGCCCGGAGCCCGGAGCCCAAGTCTGCAAAGTAATGATTTATTTGGAGCCCGAGTCTGCAAAGCAATGATTCATTTGGAGCCTGAGTCTGCAAAGTAGTGATTCATTTGGAGCCTGAGTCTGCAAAGCAATGATTCATTTGGAGCCTGAGTCTGCAAAGTAATGATTCATTTGGAGCCAGAGCCTGCAAAGCAATTATTCATTTGGAGCCTGAGTCTGCAAAGTAGTGATTCATTTGGAGCCTGAGTCTGCAAAGCAATGATTCATTTGGAGCCTGAGTCTGCAAAGTAATGATTGATTTGGAGCCAGAGTCTGCAAAGCAATGATTCATTTAGAGCCCGGAGCCCGGAGCCCGGAGCCCGGAGCCCAAGTCTGCAAAGTAATGATTTATTGGAGCCTGAGTCTGCAAAGTAATGATTCATTGGAGCCGAGTCTGCAAAGTAATGATTCATTGGAGCCTGAGTCTGCAAAGTAATGATTCATTGGAGCCGAGTCTGCAAAGTAATGATTCATTTGGAGCCCAGAGCCCAAGTCTGCAAAGTAATGATTCATTGGAGCCGAGTCTGCAAAGTAATGATTCATTGGAGCCTGAGTCTGCAAAGTAATGATTTATTGGAGCCTGAGTCTGCAAAGTAATGATTCATTGGAGCCTGAGTCTGCAAAGTAATGATTCATTTGGAGCCCAGAGCCCAAGTCTGCAAAGTAATGATTCATTGGAGCCGAGTCTGCAAAGTAATGATTCATTGGAGCCTGAGTCTGCAAAGTAATGATTCATTGGAGCCTGAGTCTGCAAAGTAATGATTCATTGGAGCCTGAGCCTGCAAAGTAATGATTCATTGGAGCCTGAGTCTGCAAAGTAATGATTCATTTGGAGCCCAGAGCCCAAGTCTGCAAAGTAATGATTCATTGGAGCCGAGTCTGCAAAGTAATGATTCATTGGAGCCTGAGTCTGCAAAGTAATGATTCATTGGAGCCTGAGTCTGCAAAGTAATGATTCATTGGAGCCTGAGCCTGCAAAGTAATGATTCATTTGGAGCCCAGAGCCCAACCTCATTTTTTTACCTCATTTGGAGCCTGTTTCTGCAAAGTAATGATTCATTGGGAATCTTCGCAGTCAAATAAACATCATATAAACAGTCATGTTCTTTCCAAAGCTCTACAAGTTTGCTTTCCAAGCATCCATACTCACTACCTGCGTTCTTCCTTGAAGACAATATATTCTTTATTTGATCGACCTTTCTCCATTTATAGCATCTGCTTTCCAGCATTGAAGAGAACTCAATGAGCAGAAGGGAATCAGACGGTTGCTTTGTTTCTTCTTGATAGTTGACTTAAATGATTTTTACACACAACTTTTCTGTGTTGTCTTTTGCTTGAACATGCTGTGGACGGCAGGCATAGCAGAATCCTCCATTGTCACTGCCAGGGTTGTGTGTGGTAAGTATGTGGGGGTGGACTTATCATAATAGGGGCGAGGTTCTGTTGGGGTATGGTGCTTTCAAATATCAACTTAGTTTGGCAAAAATTGCTTAGCAAAGAAGCCTTTTATGGACTGGACGGGAAGGACTTACCCTCACTAGGATGCAGCATTCTGTTTGAGAACTGCAGTACTTTCTGATCAGTCCAATTTGCAAATTAAGTGTGATTTGTGAACAGATTCAACAGGTTAAATGAAAATAATGATTTCTTCAGTTCGAAAAAAATTAAGAACAATATGTTTTTATGAAATTTAGGGGAGTAAAAAGGAGAAAAGTACAGATACTCTAACATTTAAATGAAAAATACTTTTACGACAAGCAAATATCGATTTATACATGGGCCACTGGTTTCTTTCTTTGAACACATGATAGACATTTATAGCACAATGTCATAATGTCATTGTGATAATCTAATGAGAGTTACTAAAGTGAATTTAAACAAAAAAGTTTATTTTGGAACTGAAATTCTACAGTTCATTTATTCATGTAGTATGTGAAATCCAGATCTGTGTAGTGGTGGTGGTGCAGGGTGTAAGATTGATGGGAAAATACAGGATCTAGTTCGAGTTTTATAATAAGAGTCCTTGAATGTCCGATGATGAATAGATCCACACTACACCTCACAATGGGACGTTCTCTCCTGTATGCCATGCTTGCTGAGGAGAATCTGCTGACGAGGGAGTTTGCCAAGTGTGGCTGGCCATTACTGAAGCGTATTCTTAAAAACTCTCTCAGAAATGCAGACTAAAACAAAGGGTTTTGGACCGATTTTTCCTGCATACATGTTTTCTGATTAATGAGCCTCACTGCAGCTGAAACAAAAACATTTTTATTTATTTTCATTGTTTCCATTCTGAGTCGCTTTACTCGCACCGCTGGGAACATTTCGGATGATGTTAGCTGTTCCCCAACAGAGCTGAACAGGAGTCACTGATTCATCTTAAGGAACCCTTTCAACTTCGCAAGTGCCACATATTAACAGCCACTAAGTTACCGGCATACACTTGAATGTCAACTTTTAATCACATGCAGCTCCGTGTAAAGGTCACACAGTTGCATGACTATCCATAATAGCAGGTGAAGAGCTTGTGAGGGATCCTGTTAATTTATAGGAAAATACTCCATTCCAACATCCCGACTTCACCCCTGGTTGGAGGAATAAATGAGGGACAATGTATAGGATGAAATGACATGCCAAGGTAAAGTAGGCCATTGTGACAGATCTCCCCAGCACTTAAAGTTCCTGGTATCAGGAGACAGACGGATGCTTCTCCTTCCTGCTGACTGCGGGAGAATGACACTAATGATCCCTATCCATCAAATGTGGACGGCTGGGAATGGGAAATTGTCAGAGCGGCGCGTGTGAGGGAAGGCTATGTGTTAGACTGTATTAATGGCTTTCATACCTCCTTAAGGTATGAAACCCCATACTGTGAACACGTGTCTGTCCTTGAGCTTGATGCATTAAGAAGCCTCTTCCTCGAAAGCACTCGATTGGAAACATACCGGATGTGGAGCCTGACCACTGTACATTATACAAAATGAATATATTGCAATTCTCTGAACCTTAACACAAAATGCAAGCAGTTTCCCATATAAATATGATGTCAAATGTATGCATTCTTTACCATGTTCAGCCCAAGCAAACGGTGTGTATTGTATTTCATTGACGTGAGTTCAAAGTGATGAAAATATAATTATGGTCAGATGAGATGTGCAGTAGGTTTGAAGTCAAGAATCAAACAAGTCTAGAAAATAAGGTTAAATTGCATGGCTTCTTTACTTATGGAAAACCTAAAATCAGCAGGTATTTTCTAGGTCTGGAAATGTAAAGAAAAAAAAATCTTGACATGACATGAACATACTATATATTTTTTACAATTATTTTCAATGGAATAACCTATGTAGTCAGTTTAATTAAGTTTATTTAAAATAAATAGCAGGTAATATTTTGGTGGTTTCTATTTATTTGAATATTACCACATAAAGCACATTTTAGGTTTCCTGACAAAACATTTTATAGTTAATTTTTATTCTTTATTATTATTATCATTATTAAATTATTTATAAAGCATGCTCAAAAATAGAGATACAATTAGTGATCATTGTTGACAGCTGCAGCTAGCAGGCATCTTGATTGCTGATTGGCTTAAGGTGATGTGTGAAGTCTATAAAGCTTTCCCACTGAGTTTTAGCCAGAAGATATTAAGTGAGGGCATTAGAAGACAAGCTGTTGATTACTCTGTGTTTTTGGGGTGCTTTATTTAACAATGGATTTCACATACTGCATAAGGTGAGCATAGAACTGACTTTATTTCTTATCAACTGAACATGTGCTTTTCTTTACTAATGTTTGACTTGTTGCTTGCTTCCAGGATTCATTTAGCTTTGTTTCCTGCTTATGTAATCTGTTTGGGGAGTTATGAAGGTAAGTCAAACACACTGATGACATTTTTCTGAAACATTGCCGTCTCATGCTGCTTGTGTTCTTTTTGTTTGTTTGTTTCTAACAGGGAGCATGCCAACCCCTGATTTGCAAAGAGTTTCAGCACGCACTTTCCCCGTGATTGGCCCTGGGGTGAAACAAACGGGAAACCAGAACAATCCTGCTTCCAGTTCTCCTGGCCTGCCCCACCGTCAAGGAAGTTATGACAACAGCTTGTTTGTGGGATCAAATTCAGAAGGTTGTCAGACTTGTGCTAGAAGTGGTAATCAAGACAATCATATGATTGGCTATAAGCCCTCTGCTTCTGATCCTAAATATTACTTGTCAGGTTTCGGTCCACCCTCTGTTAAACATGAGTCTCGCACAGTTGCTGATGCCTTCAAAAATGTGCAGCCTGGTAGCCGCTTCGCTTCTACCTCATCTAGGAGTGGGTTCACCTCGGTGAGAAACCTAAATGTACCTGAACCAAACCCCTTAAAACCATCTAGAGGTGTATCTAGTTACAGGGTGGCTGAAACTCCTGGATCTAACAAGATGTTAGCAGTAAAGCCTCCTACAAACACACATGGCCATATGGAGTTGAACTCTGAGGTTCCTAGAAACCTATTTTCAAGAGGCCCGAACACTGGATCAAACTCCATCTCAGGTCCGGTTTCCCAACATTATAGTTCATCTGTGGGGAGCCAGAGTACTCACAAACTCCAGACAGCTGGGAGCAGTTATGGACCATTGCTGAAGGGAAAACCTGGGTATTCAAATATGAATACAAGAAAAATTTCTCATAATGGGTTTAAGTACACTGAGGCCAAGCCATCGGTTGTTAGCTCAGGGCCAATCTTAGTAGTTCAAGGTGGAGGAAATGCTCAAGGTCTTGGTAGCTATAGTGGGCATCCAGATTCAGTGAAACCACCTGGAGTTCCCAGGCATGTTGACCCCTATCGGGCTAGTCAGACCTTTAGCGACACTAGATTGACTGCCAGCAGTCAGGGCAAATCCTGGAATGAACCTCTTCACTATTCCATGAGTGGAACTCAATACAATCTCAGTCCTGAGCCGAGAAAACCATCCAAAAGTGATTGTAGGGACAATGATGCTAGAGCTTCAACTGCAAGCACTGGTGGGATTCTTCTCGAGGCTTCAGAAAGTGCTCAGAGATACAAGTTACCATCTCAATATGAATACACTCGCCCCAAAGTCCAGCAGAACTACAACATCCGTGGTCAACCTAATCAAATCATTGAACCCATGTACCCCTCTCAAGGTGGGGCTCAACATGATGTGACTAAGTCCTTTTTTGCCAGTTCTGGCGCTATCCTGATGCAGGCGCCTGAAAAAGTTCAAGATGGAGCAGAATCCAGTAGACTCAAAGTCCATACTAGCTCTCCAGAGCGTAAAGTACCATTTGCACCTGGTCAGACTGCTCAATACAAACCTTTTCAAGTGAACCAGGATTCCAGAAATGTCCAGCCAGCCACTAGCACTTATGCCGGCTCTTCCCAAACCGGGTCTCAGGCCTTCTCTTCTGTGAAGAGAACCCCATACATACCAAGTACAGTGCTGTCAAGGACTTCTACAAGTAATCCAGGATTCCGTGCCACTAAACCCACTATTGCTAGATCTGCGATCAATACAGTCCATGTGAGGCTTAATAAACCACGCACGAGCAGCTTTGGCAGTTTTCAGAAGCAATGGGCTTTCGGTGACATTAGCCGTGGTGGTTTACAAAGTTCCTTGCCTCCAAGTTACCGTGGCCAGAGACCAGCTCAAAATGTACAAAAGCATGGTAGTTCTTCAGCCCCTTGTCCCGAAGGAGTCCAAAGCCAACTCGGTGTAAATACAGATGGCACCAGGCTCATTACTGCCATTCCAAGTGATTTTGGCCAAGGTAACATCCGAAGGATTTCTCCTACACTTTCCAGCAGCTACAGACAAGGTTTGCTCCAAAGCGCTCCACCATAATTTTATTGCATAGTCCAAAGATTGATTAAATTCTTGTTCCCTCTACCATAGGGGAGCAAAACCAGTATCAAATGAACCATTTGGGTTCCTCTGCCTCTAAGTGTGAGGTGGCCCAGAAGAGCCCTGCTGGCTTTGGTCAACAGAGCCCAGTCAGATTCCAGGAAGCGAACCTCTCCATCCAGAAGCAGAGCTAAACGTCTGCTATAAAGTGAGTACAATTGCTTCATTTACAGTCTACACGAGAACATCTATATTTGGTTTCTAGCAGGAAATGATCTGCCCTCTGCAAGCAATACTGTAAAGTCCAAATGTTGGATGGTTATTTAAGCATTTACAGCAATCTGTCTTTGCTTCAAGTAGTGGGCGGTCTCGTTTCCGAAGTGTAATATAGGATGTTTATGGCCATGTTTGGAATGGGATTCCAGTTTACTTCATAGTGTGCTAACCACCATTTAAAAGAAAAGTGTATAATGTAGTGAACATTTCAAACCGTTGTATACTGTACTGTCGCATGACTTCATGTAGGAGCTGTCACCGTTAAAACTCACATCACCATCCTAACCCACAGTTCCCAATTTCAGTGCCCACACAAATATCAACGTTTAATGACTATTGAGAGTGAGAGAATGAGAATGTAAAGTGCAGGTTTATTTATTCCCTTCGTTGTTTACATCTAGACAGATGCAAACCATCTGTGTTTACGCTGATGCTTCACCAAGAATGGGATTTTGATCAAGAAATATGTGATTGTCCACATGTTTGGCCGTATTATCCAGCAGCTGCCAGTCTGTCAGACAGACCTGGGGTACCAAACTGACCTAGCTGCAGGTTTCGCTCTACTAAAGTGTTATTTTGCCTCTTTAAATCAGCATTGTGGGATCCAGTGTTTCACATGGCATACTTAAACTTACAGCACTTTGTCAGTAGGTCATTGAGTAGGTACAGAAAACATGCATATACTACATACTGCAGTAATATACATTCTTTTGTTCATGATCTACATCTTAAAAGTGTTTAATGATTGTGTACTTGCATGATTCCAGCATTTCACCATTAATAGTTCCTTTTCAAACTCTTGCAGCCTTTATAAGGGGTGTGTTTGGGAGGCTGTCAGTCATCAGGCTCTGGTCTCTGCAAGGACTATAGGATGCTCTGACTGATCTGCTGCGCTGCTGTTCAGTCCTGGCCATTGATGACTCCACTCTTGATGCAACACCCTTTCAAAGGCTGTACATTTACTGTTAATAAAAATGTCTAACACACAAAGTTTACTTTCCAAATTGTAACTTTTTATACTGTAAATAAAGCTGAATTTTCCTAGACCAACGTACTGCTTGAATGGAAGAAGTGTCTTTGACAGGTATTGCCATTTGAGGATGCTGTTCAATTTTCCTAATACTGTTGACATGGATGTAGTTTGTGTCATGACTTTCTGTAGAAATAGGATGAGTAATGTACAGTTTCAAACATGATCATACGAATGAATCCACCATTCTGAAGCTGCCATGGTAAAAACAAAGTTATATACTATGGACCACGTTGACTGGTGATACAGAAGCATTTGAAGTGAAGCTTACACTTGTGATGCACCTGAGAGAAAACATTTCACAGAAAACAATCTAATTTTCAGCAGCATGCTGGCTTCATAACTCCCATCTGAACGTCAAATCCTTTTTTTTTTTTTCATCAAATGTATCCTAACTAGCTGGCTCAATGAAAATATGGACTTTTTATTTCAAAATGACCAAGTTCGCATCAGCTAACCATTGCTATTTTTTCAAATGGGTTATGATTTTGTACTCCATGATAATATTCGATTATATTTGCTCTAAATGCATAAAGCAAATTGCTTTGTCAGACTGGGGACATTTTACCCCACCAAAAAAAAAAAAAAAAAAAAATTGCAAAACGCCCCCTTGGTCTACAAACATATTTGATTTTTGTAAATCTAACATGAACCACTCTGGAAATTTTTTCATACTTCGTTTATAATTTGTGTCACTAAAACGATGTTAACTATTCTGGACACATTTAACTTTAGTTTCACATAAAGAAATACCTACTGTATAGCCTACTTGGCTTAACTCTGCCCAATCTGAAGAACAATGACTCCATCTGTTGGTTAAAGACCTCACCGCTGCGTTCACTGTGCATCAATTATTTTCAAATGTATATCAACTACTCGTCCAAAAAAAATTAACTGGATCTGTTTCATGTTTAATCCACGTGTAGCCTCGGGTGGTCTGACTGACAGTCAATGAAACTGGCCAGCCTCGCATGGCGCGGATG
Organism: Carassius auratus; assembly: GCF_003368295.1. Classification (NCBI taxonomy): domain Eukaryota; kingdom Metazoa; phylum Chordata; class Actinopteri; order Cypriniformes; family Cyprinidae; genus Carassius; species Carassius auratus. The sequence goes on from NC_039298.1 coordinate 2,281,105, forward strand.
ACGTCACCAGCGTCCATGTCTCGTGCACCTGTTGAATCAGGATCAGGTGTAGTGTCACCTGTACGTGTGTTCACACCAGCGGTCTAACCGTTCCCCTTCACTCTCTACTCTTTGTGAATCAGTCTGAGGGCAGCCGATTGAGCACCTGCGGGATATTTGTGGACTAATAGTGAAATCCAGTTCGTACGAGGTTTGTTTTGCTCTCCGGACTTCCGGAAGAAACCCGTCAGACGGCGACATTTCCCGCATATGCTGTGAGTAAAGTCCAACAATAACAAAGATTATTCTTTCTTATTCTTCTGAATGTTACTCCTTGAGATGGCCTAGATTAAATATTTCCCGCAGAGGTAGTCTAGTGCACTAGTTAGTGTGCTTCCTAAAACCGCTTCCCTGTGATTTGACGCGATTGTGTTTTGCGGCGCTGTGTTTGTTTGGGCTCTTGTACTCCTAAATACAGACATTAAGGTATGTATAAATAATATATCTGTGTGTAGGATTACTTTGTATCATGCCGTTTCTATCGTGTAATCTAAAGCTCTGTTTAAATTGAAAATTATTTATTTTTATTTACTAAAATCTGCTTTTTAAATTTAATTAATTCCAGAATTGCAGAAAACGTTATTTACCTCTATTTCCTCGACTGTGTCCTAAAACTGAGTATGTGTAAATAAATAAATGTGTATGTGTGTGTCTATATATATTGTTAATAGATTATATTGTTATAAATATATAGTGTAAATGTTACACATAATTTATTGTGACACAGATTGTATACTATTAATAATAATGTTTGGAGTTTCCCTTCTGTTGCCCTCTAAACGTCAGCACTAAATATAGAAATGTCTGCCTAAAATAGGTAGTGATCAATATGGTACACTTTAAATACTAATATTACAACATTTATAGTAAGAACCGGTAGCTGTAGTGCCAGGACATGCTTTATACACGTACTTTGATATGTTTACAGTGATGATGTTAGAAGCGTTACAGGATGGCATGATCGGGAATCTGCCGTCTGAGGAAAAAGTATAATTAAATAAATGGATAATTTATGGCTACTAATGATCCCTTTGTTTCACTTTAAGGCTTTAGTTGACGAAATTAACTTTCTTAGTGTTTCTAAGCCTAACTTTCTGCGTGTTAGGACTTCCACTTTCTTATTAACAATAACAAAAGCCAAGCAAGCAAACCCAAAACAGCTCTTAAACTGGCTGGTTTGCATCTCTTGGGGAAATGTGGGACGACTCGCTGCAGTTTTGTTAGCGAGGCTGCTTGAAAGTGTGAGGAAAAACCCTTCCTCTTGTTCCAGTTTCTCCTATTATGTCTCTTTAACAGACCGTGAGGCGTCAGTCCAGCGTCAGGGAACAGTAGAAACAGACACCAGAGGAGGGTCTGGGCCGAGTGTGGTCCCTATGGAGAGCACCCCGTCCTGGACCAGTGGTCCCATCGAGGAAGGGCCATACCGAGAGCGCTCTGTCGACCCCACGGAGACTGAGATCCAGCACTTCGGAGTGAGACACAAAGTCAGCAGGGATGCCAATGGAAATACGACTGGTCCAGAGACTGTAAGCTTTCTCTCAGTCAAAGAGGAGCCCGTCTCGGGGACGTGTGTGTGCGGACCGTGTGCTTCTGTGAGGAGCTGCAGGAGGCTCTTCTGCAGTGTTTTGACTTGTGGACTGTACCGCGTGTGCCGGCGCTTGCCTTGTCTCGTTTCGAGCGAAAGCTCCGCTCCCAAAGCGCCGGTGGAGACCCAGTCAAGTTCTCCACAGACAGAGAACGGCTTCTATTCCGACCTCCGCATTGGTGGCGTCAAAGTGGACACATCCGTCATTGAAGAAGATGAGGAGCATGCATCATTTTCCACTTCCAAATTCGAGATGGACAGTCGGAGTTACTTCGGTAGTTTACCAGGGGATGAGATGCTCAACAGCAGCGGGATGGAAGATGTGGACAAACTCATCACCCGGAAGCTCATGGAGGTCTTCTCCGAGTTCGAGATCAACGAGCTGGCCAAGTGCACCACGGACTCCATGTTCCTGCGGCGTTCCCGGGAGATCAGTCAACTGATCTCGGACATCGTGGAGGAGCACAGCATGGAGGAGCAGGAGGCCGAGTGCCGGCTGGTGCGAGAGATCATTCGCATCAGCACACGCAAGAGTAAGAAGAAGAAGAAGCCGACGGTCAGGCCCCAGGAGCTGCAGCGGGACAGCGGCAATGACACCTGGGACAGCAAGAAGAGCAGCTTCAACTCCACCAGCGATGGAAGTGAGTGCAAACAACCGTTTACTTTCTTTTCCTCACCGTCTGAGTCTCGAAGTTCATGAAACTCTGTTTCTTTCGTCAGCATTTACAGACCTGGATGATGTGCTGTGTGTGTGTCATAGGTCCTATATTTAGAAAGCAGGACTGAGTCAGTAACACTGTTTGTCTAGATTAGTATCTGGAAATGACATATGTTGCATATAATAACATGATTGTATAAATAAACCATTTTATTCTATCTTTAGAGTTGCAGATTTCAATGGAGAGGTCTGACGACATCGAAGCCAGGAAGTTACGCAACAACAGTAGCCAGTGTAAGTAGTCAATAAGATTTTATGAGCTATTTGCATCGATTTTTCACAAAACCTTGAATAATTATTGCAATATGAAAACACATTTAAGATGCATTTCATCCCCAAAACTATTTTCACGACCGTTTAAATTCTCGTGATTTCAAAAGTTAAAATGTTCAAAGGTTTTTCTCTTTAAAGAAACAATGCTACACATTTATAATTTTAAAAAAGGTTGTGTTTTTTTTCTATTCATCAAAGTATCTTGAAAAGAATCGGGCAAATCACCATATCATACTGATTTCTGAAGAATCATGTGACACTGAAGACTGGAGGAATGATGCTGAAAATCCAGCTTTATATCAATGCAATAAATATCAATTAATATTCACATAAAGAACAGATATATAAAAAAAAATCAGATAACTAGTTTTTGATTAGATAAATGCTTAAGGGTCTTCTTTTAAGAACATTTATTAATGTTACAAAGCCCAAACTTTTGAACGGTAGTGTACATTACAAAATACTTTTTTTACTTTACAGTAATGTGAATGAGAACTTATAACAAGGATAATTCTTACAAAATTCATGAAAATAATAATGCAATGCTAAAAATTACAGTGGTTCTAAAGCCCCTTTTTTTACATGCAAAAAATAATTTCTTCTATCTGTTGCATGATTTTTGGGGTGAAATATGACCTGGACTATCGTGAGAACAGTTTGTTTTGCATAAAACAAGTCATGAGTCATGCCCAAACGTCCTCATGCTAATGTAGATCTGTGCGTTCGTGTTAACACACCCCCTGGCTGTAGTTAAGGCTGTTCCAGTGGCTCTGGAGGAAAGCGAGGGGTGTGTGCCGGCGTTCTCTCGTGAGTTTGAGGGGTTTGTGACGTAACCAAGCACATTGTCACAAACACTGCTCTCTCGTCTGGCAGCCATCTGATCACTTACTCTCCTCTGGATTTGAATGTCTCTCTTTTCGTCATCAGCAGTGCTTCACTCCTCTCGCTCTGTTTGCTTGGTGTTGTTTTCATGCTCTGCAGTGTCGGCAAGCAACAGCTGGATTTTTGGCCCTTATGCCATTTATATAAACATTTCCGGAGCATATTTTCTCTACGTGACCTTGCCACAACTTGACTTTCTTTGGAACATACCATTGTTCAGGAATCTAGAACGGAGTTGTGTTCTGTTTCTCATGATTTAACTCCTTTGAGATGAAGTTGCATGTCGATCTTTTCTCTTATCTCACTTTCTCTGCAGCGTTCTCTCCGAGTTTGCAGGAAAGCGGTGTGCGGATCACGTCGGACACTCCTTTTCTCCCCGGCAGCATCCGGACGTGAGAGCGTCCTGTCAGACAAGCATCATCTTCACTTCCACACCTCCATAAATGATGAAGAACAGGTCCTCTGGCTCAGAGCCAGTGCCTGATTTTGAAGTTTCCCCCTAAAAATTGTGATTTCATGGGTAGTTTTTAACATGTCTGAAGCGGTAGGTGTATTTATGCTTTTATTTCATATTTTCTTGTGATCGGATGTGTGAAGTATCTCAACGAAGACACAAGCCAACAAGTGACTCGCTGAGAGTGAAGAATGAGAAACAGCCTGACCTCTTTATTGCCAACAGATGCACATGTACTGTAGGAGCAGTATAGCCATAATAGGCCCGATTCTTTCATAATGATTCAACTTTCCATTCATCACTGCATTTTCAAGAGTTATTTCATCCAAAAATGAAAATTCTGTCGTTTCTGAACTCTCATGACATTCCAAAATCATACAGTTTTCCTTCTTTCATAAAACACAATGGTGAATTTGTGAGGAATATCCTGGACACTCTTCACTACATTGAAACTCTCCCAAAAAGCAGTTATGTTGACTGATGTTTTTCACAATGCAAAATGCAAAACACCATGGTTTTTGAAGACTTGCGATACAGCGAATAGACTACCTTTATTGTGATTTAGTGGCATTCCCAAAGATTGCCCAGAAATTCAGCTTTGTGTTGCACAGAAGAAACTAAGGGTGTGCAAAGTGAGGGTTAATAATTTAATTTTTTTACATTTGAATAGCAAAATATTCCTTTACTGCTAAGATGATGAATGTATTGGTCAAATGTTGGCTCTTCAGTGAAAGTTGGGCTGTGTGAAGTTTGCTGGACCAAATGAATGAGGGAGAGTTTTACACAGACCTGTCTCTGTGCTTAAACATCCATAGAAGCAACACATGCAAAATCTAGGACCGCATCTGATTAATGCTTGATTTTCGATGTATATTTCACTGTTGCAAGTGTAATATGTTGTTTGTAAAAGTGTTCTCTTATGTGAGACTGCTAGGTATGCTTTAATATTAATAATAAAATCTCTGTTGCTTGGTAAACGTGGATTAAGAAAAAGATTTAGTGTTACACGGGGTGCGTGTTTTACTCAGAGACCTGGTAAGAACTCTGTGCATACTGAATTAAAGTATTTTGCATTTGCGTGTGCATTGGGTGAAGGCAGCTGACGTCATTAGAGTAAATGCACTCAATCAGTTGTACTAACATTCACACTTCAATGCATCTAAAGTATGCAAATAAAAACATCTTTATCTGTCATTAATACACCGTGCAGCACAGGTGAAGCAGGAAACAGTGCCAGAACATGAGTATTTAAATGATGATTCATAGGACACAATGTAACGTTCAGTTTGGAAATGCTTGAGTTAAGCTGATGTACAGCATGCTTTATGTTGTATTGTATTACATGTTTTATATTGAAACCTTCCAGGAAACTGTAGCAGAAAGTGATATGTGCTTAAGGAGAAATTTTGACATTTGACACATTTTGATTGGTTAGACTTTCAGCCTCTGCCTCACGGTTAAATGCAGTGAAAGAGTCGTGTTTGCCGCCTGTGATCAAATGGTTTGTGTTCCTGCAGGCATGTAGTGATAGATGGGAAAAAGTAGTTTTTTGAGGGGTTATTTGCACTATTTGCAATAATGGTTTACTGTATGAAGCCTGTTCATATTTAAGCTATGAGTCAGAAGAGTTGTTTTAATACGTCATCCACCTAGTGTTTATGAATTTATTATAAGACACACAGACAGCTGTTGTCTTGTTTGCAAAGGCATTATGATATATGCATCATCTTGATCTTTTTGCCCCATCATGACTGGCTTCATATTACACTTAAAAATAGAGCTTCTTCATTTCCATTGATGGTTCCAAGAAGAACCTTTAAAACCCATGGAACATTTCCTTTGCATTTAGAGTTTTGATCATAGAAGTGTTCTACACAATAACAAGAATGATCCTCTTTAGAAGTCTTCACTGAAATGGCATCGCTGTGAAAAGCCCCTTTATTTTGTGTAGTGCAACTCTTGACTCTTTACCTGCATCCACCGGCCCATAAACCACAGCAGCGTGACCTTACGCAACCCTGCAGGCTGTGGGTTATTGATCCATCTGTTTAGACCACAGTCATGGTTATGTGATTGTTGTTTAGTCTGTTTGAAAGTCAATCATTATAAATCAGTCTGCTTCTGTTTGTTATTTGTTCAGAATCAAATGAGTCTATGTGATCAAGCGTAATGCTCTCTTTGGCTTGGACTTCTTTCCTTACTGTCACTGCTGTATCAGTTTGACAACGATGTTTAATGAAGCCTCCTCGGGGGGTTTGCAGGGGAATACAGGGGAATTTGTGTGTTTGTCTACATCCAGGCTGTCTCTATGAATCATCAGGTGTATGATTCATCTACTCCACATGGTTCAGGTAACATCGAAACTCACGCTTGTCATACCTGAGGGGAAATACTGAGACATGTGATGCTTTCTGTGTGTTTTTGTACACATAGCTGAGGAACACTGTGTACATGAATGATTAAAGAAATGTAAGGAAATTTTTTATTAGTTTAATTAAGATGTGTTTGCAGTACTATAAGCCTGAAGTCATGATTTTATAAGTGTGCTTGTATACTGTGACGACAGCATACAAACACAACAGGTTTGACAAGCTCTTGTGACAGAAGGGGAATAACAACACTGCCTTCATATCATCTGCCTTCAACAGACAAGTCATGATACAACTTTTTGTGGGGGAAATCCCTTTTAAAGGAACAGGTACAAAAATAAATCCTGAAAATGTGCTCATGCTCTAGCCATCTGAGATGTATGAGTTTGTTTTTTCATCAGATTTGGAGAAATGTAGCATTGCATCACTTGTTGATGCTCTGCAGTGAATGGGTGCCGTCAGAATAAGAGTCCAAACAGCTGATAAAAACATCACAATAATCCTCAACACTGCAGTCCATCAGTTACTGTCTTGTGAAGTGAAAAGCTGCATGTTTGTAAGAAACCTCCATCATCAAGACTTCTTGACTTAAACGACCAATAGGTGGAGATAAATAATTATGAGAAAATTATAAGGGATTGATGACAAAATGTGAAATATACAATGCATTTTATGTTTTGTTTTTTCTTTTTAAATAAACAACTATTTTACAACAAAAAGCAATAAGTATTATTATTGTATTATAAAAATATAATAGGTGCACAAAACACCTTTGAAAAAAAAGAACACGAATGTGTTGAACTTTAAGTGTCGTATTTATTCGATGGACTGCTTCAGGGATGATGTGCTTTTGTAGGCCGACCCATAAGTTTGCTCCAAGGTTCCCTCAACAAAATAGCCAATATGATTATTGCAGAATATAACCAACAAAAGTTTATGATTTAGTTCACCAAGATATCATATAAGGCATTGTGGTTGAATGGTTTAATAATTGGATTGAATTTTAATCGAAAACCTACTGCCTTTGTGATGATGGAATCAGAAGTAAAAAAAAATAAATTAAAAAATATTTATTTGATACATGTAGTCATATTTGGATTTGCGTGCGATGCTTTGTTCAGGGACCTCATTGGGGTGAGCTGTAACACCATCAGTTTTTAATTAGATCATGCAGGGATTATCATTCAATTGCTATTTTACATTATCTTCATCCTCTTTTGAGGTGAAAATATATGTCTGTGTGTATAAACGTAAGGGATCTACGTCACAAAAAAAGTAGGAAAATTATTTTATGACTGTATTTTGTTTTACGATCATGTCGATGCATCTTAAAGCCATAGCCCTATGACTGTTTTGATAAACAATTAATTTGAGGGTGCCAAGAAATATGAATTGATGAAGAATAAATAAATCCATCTGCTTATGGTGATAATGTGATAAACCTTCAATAACGTCGTGACGGATTTTGAGGAAAATTTGTCACATCATAAACAGAGAAGTAGTGGTTGTGGATAGTGTTTACATTTTTGTTACAAGCTAAAAGTGTAAAACCCAAACTGGGCATCCATGGATCATTCATAACGGTTAACCTCCTCGAATCCGGGTTGTTAAAAGCAAACAAAAATCTTAATTTACTTTTTGTCCATCCCCTGTGGTTAAATGTGTACAAAGGCTGTTCGAACCGGATTCATCCGCGCAGCAGAACCGAAGCACGACCAAATGTTCATCCGCTGGATTCACGCAGTTTATTTTTTAACCGCTAGAGGTCAGAAAGTTACATAGTGCCGCTTTAAATGACAGAATGCATGTCATGTGAGCTTTCACCTAACTGTTTAAATAAACTAAGCAACATTATATGTGCAGACGGGGGAGATTATCACATGACATTCCCCATTAACATCTACTACTAGACCCGTGAGATTAAACTATAGGATAGGACAGTGTTTGACCCGACCTTTGACACAATGACACATGACACTAAATTACTATGAATGAATGATGAACAACTGTATTTTTTAACAACAACACAACAAATAAATGCTTTAAGAAATGCATAGCACTGTTAGTCTGTTTAGAGTGGATTAATTTATGTTAACAAATGAGACCCTTCTGTAAAGTATTACCCAAGAATTTTGTTAATTTGACCAAATAAATGCAAACGCAAAAGTCACATGCAGGTTGTAAAAACACTCTTTGTACTTAATGTGCATTTGCATAAATTACATACATGTATGACAAACTAAAATGGCTTTGATGTCATATTGAAACTTCTATCGTAATTTGTAATAATGATGAAGATAGACAGACAGATAGGTTTTCTTTGATGTTTGCGGGACGCTGGCAGCAGGGGTGTCTCTCACCTGGAAAGTGAGATGCTCTTGAGCGAGACGCAGGAGGAAGATCCAGCTGTTCTGAACAAGGACGAGCCGGTCGTTCAGCAGCAGATTTGGGAAGGAAGGTAGGCTAAGCCCTTCATGAGAGAATCGTGTTATCAGGACCCCAAAGACTCGGTGGCAGATGGTCTCTGGGTTTCTCAAGCACACTAAACACTTAAAGCGACAGCTGCGTGTGTCTGGATGACTGAAGTGTGCAGAGGGTCATTCATGGCTGCGGATGCTGAGGAGAACTGAGCGAGGATGCTGGTCTCATTCTCCTCTGATGTAAATCTGATGAGCATCTGTTGTCATTGTGACAGACAGCACTCCTGAACGTCCTCCGAGGCACAGCAGCTCCTGTAGTATGTGACTGATCCTCGGCCTTGACCTTTCTGACCCTTACACAGCTGGACCACCTCATTCCTCCACGCCAGGTTCACGAGCTGAGTGATGGTCAGCGTGGGGAGAGCAGGGGTTAATGACATCCACCACACTCATCTGTCTGTAGACTAATAGAGTCATGTTATCTGCTGCTGCTGAATGCAAATTATCATAACTGTTGGATGCACATCTATGCCAGTGAAAAGACATCAGCAATCAGCTGCAGAGAGAAATAAAAAGGTTAACACGAATAACACCTAAACTTATCATTCTTATCGTTTTTGTGGTTATAAAAACAGACTTATAGCCTTTAAAATTACTTCAAATGTATTATATAAAAACAATGAGGCAATAATGATTGGTTGTGTAATGTAATGTAATGTAGGCTAATAAAAAATAAACAATTTATGTACATTACATGTTATTACAAATGCCTGCAAAGGGAGCCAAATGGTTATTAATGCTGTTACACTTACAGCACAAACAAATCCTTGTTGACCAAACATTTGATTCAAATATGAACAAAATCTTTAACTTTTTGCTATATGATGACACAGCCTCTATAATTTCTTCAAAAAAAAAAAAAAAAAAAAAAAAAACGTGGACATCACAACCCTTACAAAAATAAACCAATAAATCATAGTAAAACTACCTAATTTTCTTTTGTATGATTGAATGCTTGAGACTATAAAATCAGTTAGACAACTGTATTAATAAAGTTGTAGCCATAGGTAACTGTCTAAAGCTACAATTGTAATTTGTAAATAAAATTCTTATATTTAATTATTACTTTGTACTATTTAATAAAAAATGTAACTGACGATCTAATAAGGGACAACTATTTACTGTTGAATAACAATTAACGGGTAGAAAACTGAAATATCATGTTCTCAGGGGCTAAACAAAAATTGTTATGTGTTCAGCTGTTTTATTTATTTATTATTTTATCTTGTTGGGCTGCAGTATTTGTTGTGTTATTGTGTGTTTATGGGGCTTGTTTCCGAGAACGTTTCTTAAACGTCATATAATAAAGATGTGTCGTCAGAGATATCTAGAAACTTCTGCGTGCGAGCGCTGAGAACCGCCTCTCCCACTGCGCTTCCCAAAACTGACAGCTGATTGGTTCGCGCGGTTGACCTTCAAATGTCATAGATTTGATTGGTCCTAAAGATTGTGTGGGCGGTCCTTGTATCTAGGAAGTACTAGTGTTGGCAACACACCGGCGGTGGCGTGACTGTTAGCTTCACGCTCCACATTGAAGTTTTAATTATCTGTTATCTGAAGTTAACGGTGGAAATGGGTGATGAAGAGGAGAAATACGACGGGATGTTGCTGGCCATGGCGCAGCAGCATGAAGGAGGAGTGCAGGAGGTAACATGTCAACATTAGCAGCCGAGCTAACTGATGCATGATGACTTACTACAACAGAATAAGAAAACATCAGTGTTTACGTTATTAGTGGAAGAGGACTGGACTGTTTATTACTGTTGACTAGGCAGGCTTTCAGGGTTTTGTTTTAAAAGCTACATGCTTGTTTAAAAAGGTTAATGTAATTTGCAGTTACAGTGAGACACTAGTGTTAGTTGTTGTGATCTAACTTCTTTATTCAGATATTCCTCTCATGTATTCTTCTTTATTCTTCAGCTGGTGAACACGTTCTTCAGTTTTCTGAGGAGGAAGACTGATTTCTTCACCGGAGGAGAGTCTGGAGCCCCAGAGAAGGTCTGGATCTGGACTGAACTCTGTCAGATGTGTCTGTGACCTTTCTGTATATTTCAAACATTTTTGAGAAATATCATGCACTATCGGTGAGATATTGGCAATAAGATGCATTTCTTTGAATAACAATGAAAACTTATACTCAGTTAAGATGCATTGCATTGATCAGAAGTGACAGTAATGACATTTTTATAATGTTAGAAAGTTTCTGTTTCAAATGAATGCATTTCTTTTGAACTTCCTTTTAATCACACAATCCTGAAAAACAGATATGAACCAGCACAACTGTTTTTAACATTGATAATAATCAGAAATGTTTAATGAGCAGCAAATTATAAATTATTCATTTTACAATGTATTGTCCATAGAAAACGAATTGTCTTAAATTGTAATGATCACAGTGTTATTGAAAGATGTCTAGCAGAACATCAGAGCTGCTCTTTAAATTAAAAAAAATAATGGAAAAACTACATAAAAGTCAAAGGAAAATGCACTTTTAACAGTTTTTTCTAGTTTTCTGAAGCCAGGATAAAATTGAAAAACAAACTATTTTAATGTGATTATTTTTCCAAATGAATTTTTGTCATTATTTGTATTCAGATTCTGCATGCGCTGAGCACCGGTCAGTGATTGATCTGCGTTCCTCTCTTTTGTCCTGTAGCTGGTTAAAGAGGCGTTTGCTCATCACAATCAGCTCGCCCTCAAAGCCCAGAAAGAGAGAGAGTCCAGACGAGAGAAGGAGAAGAAGGAGAAGAGCGACAGAGCTGCTAAACTGAAGGAAGAGGAGAAGAAGAGGAAGCCGGACGCAGAAGAGCCCAGAATCAAAGAGCTGACCGACGAGGAGGCCGACAGACTCCAGTCACAGTTAAATCAGGTGAGATTCATGCCATCTTCACACGTTTGGTCAACTATCCCTTTTAAAAACACTGAATCTGATTGATCTGTAATCATTTCTCAGACAAAAGAAGAAAAGAAAAAGGCTGAAGAACCTGAGAAAACAGACGGCGATACATCAGAAAAAGACAAAAAAGGGGTAAGTGGGGTTTATTTAATTATTGTTAAACATACAAGTGAAAAGTGAACTGATGATGTGTTTTTGAGCGGCTCTAGATCAGGGGTTTCAAACTTTTATTGTCAGCCAAACCCCTGTGACCTAAATGATTTTAAGTAAATATTTCAATCAGGTAATGGCACATTTGCATGTTTAACTCTAAAAACATTTAACTTTTAGTAATATTTACATAGCTATTGTTATTAAACTCAACAAATTATAAAAATGAATATTACTGCAATTTACAGTGTAAATATTACTACTTTTATTTTTATACAGGGTTTCCCAAAAAGAGATTTATTTTTTATACATTTAAGATTTTACATTTAGATTACATTTTTTATAAACCTTAAACATTTTTCTTTTTTTGTACTTTTTATTTTTTATTTATTGAATGGTATTAACTCATAAGCATACCGTACCAAATCAAGAACCCCCTGCTATTCCTCACGACCCCCACTTTGGGAAACCCTGCTCTAGATAAATGTCTAATGCTCTCTTGTGTGTGTGTGTGTGTGTGTGTGTCAGTCGGACTCAGAAGGAGAGGAAGATGAAAAGGACAAAGACAAGATAAAGCCCAATGCTGGAAACGGAGCAGATCTTTCAAACTACCGCTGGACTCAGACTCTGTCTGAAGTGGACGTGAGTCTGATCTTTTCTTATTATCCAGAGATCCACATCACATTGGAGTCCATGAATAAAACCAAATAATCCCCACATCAGAGGAAATCAACAGATGCACAAGTATAATGCATGGAGCCCGTGCAGATCAAATACAGATGTTTCACTCTAACTGTAGGTAAAGGTTTTCATGGAGGAAATTAACCAATATCCTTTTTTTTTTCTGTCTTTGAAGCATACGTCCATATAAAACTTTAACTCCTGATAATGAACACTTCCTAAACACATCAGGTTTATCCGAACAGTCTTTTTATTAAATGTTGAAAACATTACAGATTTATGAATGAACGTCATTATCATAAATAACAACAAAGCTGATTGTGGGAACCGAACAAATGAAACTGGATGAACTAGTCACTGTAAAGAGTCATTTGTGTGTGTCACGCCCCTCAAGGACAGGAAGTGAGATCCACCAATCAGAGGCTGTGTTTACACTGCACGTCTCAATGCACAGATCTGGGGCCTGTTCTTCGTACGTCGCTTATTACATCCGAGATCAAATGACACATCTAAGATGAGATCATCGTGCTAATCATGATCCGGCTAATTGGGTTCTTCGAACACACCTGTTGTGTAAGATTAGTATCGCTGAATTGAGTGATCTGAGATAATTGCACGTTCATGTGTTGTCTTAAAAGGGGATATGTATCGATACTCGAAACCATGATTAGCAGTGCAGCGATTGGCTGGTGGCAAGACGCCAATGTAATGACGTCATATAATTTAAAACGACACCTGACGAAAAACACCTGACGAAAAACAAACTTCTGGACTTTTATAAGGAAACAGCCAAGCAAACAAAACTACATAAATGTTATAATAGATACATGGAACAGATAATAGATACAGGTTTTTATTTTATTAGAATTTTTTTCATGATTCCCAATTATTTAGATTCGCAATTTATAATAGTTGTGCAGTCTTTAAATTTTTATTTCAATGTAGAAATTATCTATTCATTTAATTTTATATTTGGACAGATTTGTTACGTGACAGCATTAATGAAACTTTCTTAAGGGTCAATATCATGTTATCTGCATCTCCTGCGCTCCATCAAGCCCCGCCCATAATATCATCATCACTCAAAATAATGCACGACTCTATTATCTGTATAGCATGTGTGTAAGACTCTAATACAATTATTTCGTAATAATTTTATGACAAATACATATTTCAGTGAGTAAAACTGTCTGTGTCTATAGTAGGCTGTTATGGACTACACAGCATTTTTATATTATTTTTTTTTTAAATATTTAATTATTATTATTTTAAATTATTGTCCCTGGATCAGTACGATACTCTTGTAATAAAGTAGCGGTGGTAGCAGACATATTTTGAGTATTAGTTCTGGTTAAAAAGATGCGATCTAATCCTGTTTACATGAAATAAGCTGCTCCCGACCAGGTTTAAGTTTAAGGACCTGTTGCTATGACAGCAGCTCTGGGATGAGCTTCGAAGAACCAAATGATCCAAGATCACGCCAAATCGTCAACAATCAAATCCAGCTAACTGAGTTAGCGACGTACGAAGAACAGGCCCCTGGTCTTTTGACCACATCCGATGTTTTGGGCACATCTGTTTACATTCAGTTTAGACTTGACTGGTATCTGTGTTTACGTAATTCCTGCCTAAAATGATTGTGAGTGATGGCACATGGTAGATCCTGGGGTTTTCAGTGGCCGTGCTGTTACAGGTTTTCTGAGTCACTTTGGTTCATTTCTCAGATCAGAAATGAAATTATCAAAACTGCTTGTTCAACCTCCACATCATCTAGTCATTTATACACATCACAAAACCAGTTTCTCATTCTTTTGAACAAGTTGCGATAGCTTTTGTACATTCATGCGATTGATTCCTCACATTTATCTTCGTTTTCCTACATTATCAGTTGCTCATGTCATGTTGCTCAAAATGTATTATACAGTTTTCTGTGCAATAGTCTTACCCCTCAAAACATCTCGTCTTTAGTTCATCGTATAAGTCATTACGTGCAAAATGGTTAATCTAGTTGTCATAAACTGTCAAGCACACTTTTTATTTTTATTTTTTTACACATTATTATTAGACTTTTTGTCAATTTGGCATGAATTGTGCAAGTGAATCTTGACTAATGAAGAGAATGTAGATTGTAAACCAATGATAAACCATTTCTCTGAAATAGCTCAAAGGTTCATCTCATGTATAGACAGAGGACAACCCAAGAGTTATAAATTCTGACAATGGATTTAATTTCATCTTTGTGCCCATATTAAGCGATTTGACTGTCTTATCCGTAAACTATGACACAAGGACTTGTCATTCTGATGGCACTGACATATTCATTGACACAGATTTTTCTTTTTGAGAGATGAACTAATGATTTTGAGCAAGAGACTGGCTTTTGCAGGTAATCCATGGTGTTTTAATATTTGTACGAGTTGTTTTGAGAAATGAAATGCACTTACTGTTCTGCAAATGTCAAGGATGATTTGAGAAAAACCAAAGCAACTCAGAAAAACTGTAAAATTATTTACATAATTCACGTCGTGTGGCCATTTGGATATCATTTGCCAGCATGGACAACACCTGTCAAGGATGATTCGCAGCTCAAAATCTAACTGAACAGATAAATGATTGAAAATGACGCTAATTTTCATTTGGTATGTTTCTTGTACAGCCTGTTAGAGGTAAAATTCTTTAGTGAAATAAAGTAGTGCTAAGATAATATCTTCGAAAAATCGGATCTCATGTGGATTTTTGTGTTCACAATGTGTGCATCAAATTCTGACCTGTGTCGAGACGTTTTTTTCAGGAGAATATCTTGTTTTTCTGTGGTGCACATGGATATACTCAAAAACAAACATATTTTGCATAAAGAAAACAACGCTGTGTTTTATTCTAACATTATTTCATGGAAACTGCGAGGAAGTTGTGATGAAGATATGTGATGTGTGACCTGCTCTCGCAGCTGGTCGTGCCGCTGGACGTGAGCTTCCGTCTGAAGGGGAAGGACGTGGTGGTGGACATCCAGCGGCGGTCCCTGAAGGTGGGGCTGAAGGGGCATCCACCTGTGATCGACGGACAGCTGAGCCACGAGGTGAAGGTGGAGGAGAGCTCCTGGCTCATAGAGGACGGGAAAGTGATCACCATTCACTTCGAGAAGGTGTGGACGAGATAGATCATGCACAGATGGTGTTTACTTGAGCTTGTGATGTGCTGGGATGACTAATGATGCACTCGTCTGTTCCAGATAAATAAGATGGAGTGGTGGAGCAGGTTAGTGAGCACAGACCCCGAAATCAACACCAAGAAGATCTGCCCAGAGAACTCCAAGGCAAGAGCTCACCGTTTCACATTCACTGCTTCTGGGTTGATCTCAAACTCACTCTGGATGAATCTTTTGTGTATGTGTGTGTGTGGACTAATGTATATTCAATTATTACACTCTTTCGTCTGGTGGCGTGTTTTAAACTGAAGCTGTCGGATCTGGACGGGGAGACACGCAGCATGGTGGAGAAGATGATGTACGATCAGAGGCAGAAGTCCATGGGGCTGCCCACCTCCGAAGAGCAGAAGAAACAGGACATCCTGAAGAAGTAAGAGCACAGTCATGTGGTGCCACCTGAAAAACAGGAAATGATGTCAGAGACAGAACACCCGCAGACCCTCATGACCGTCTCTTCACATATTAGATAGTGTGGTTTGTTTTTAATGACAGGACAAGGTTAGTTGAGCTGGTGAAATGTCATGTGGTATGACAGCCCAAAGACTCAATGATTTTCATTTATAGTATTTGTTTATTAAAAAAGGATTTCACTTTGGGGGAAAACATATTATGCACTAGCAGTAAGATATTGACAGTCAGATATATTGCTTTGAATATAAATTAAAAGTTTTATTATATTTAGGCCACTTTAAGTTAGAGCCATATATAATGATACTAATGGATAATGTTAGCAAAAGAATGCTTTTTTTTACCATTTATTCATCAAAGATTCCTGAAAAAAAAAAGCATTAAAAAAATGCATCAAAGTTCCCAAAAAATATTATATAAATGTTTTTGCATTGATGATAATCAGAAATATTTCTTAAACCACAAATCATCATATCATACTGATTTCTGAAGGATCATATGACACTGAAGACTGGAGGAATGATGCTGGAAATACAGCTGCGCATCACAGGAATAAATAGCATTTCTAAATATTAGAAAACTAGAATTTTAAATTGTAATATTTCTTCACAATATGACTGATTTCTATTCAAATAAATCAATAAATGCAGCGTTGGTGAGCAGCAGAGATGTCTTTCGAACAACACTTCCAGTCCCCTCTGGATTCACTGATGCCCGTGTGTGTGTGTGTGTGTGTGTGTGTGTGTGTGTGTGTGTGTGTGTGTGTGTGTGTGTGTGTGTCTCTCTCTCTCTCTCTGCAGGTTCATGGCTCAGCATCCAGAGATGGACTTCTCCAAAGCCAAGTTCAGCTGAGAGCCTCTGAATCTGTGAACGATCTGTGTCTCATCTTACCCTCCCGCTCGGCTCAGACGTGGTTTCTTTCTGTTAGATGACTGTCTGACTAACAGTTTCACTCTTGTGATGATGGAAGTGTTCTAATGCGCCATGTCTTGCTTTTTTTTTTAAATAAATAATTTCAAACCCTGCCTGTTTGTGTCACTATTTTATTGGCAGTCAAGTCCCACACTGATGTAAGATCGTTATGATTTAAAAGTTATGTAATTGCTTCCTGATAAGTGAATTTTAGATGTGACTGAAAACGTAATTAAATGTTTGTTTTTTTCGTCTCGTTTTCTCGTTATCACGACTAAATTATCTCATTATCTCAACATAACTAAAGTTCTCCAACAGCTGTCCATACAGAGCTGAGGATAACTGGGTTACTGGGTTCATATTGGCCCAGATTGTATGCGTTTAATTGCTGAATGCTTGAATCAATAGGATTATTTATCATTATGCTCCTACTACGGTTCACACTGGTGTATTCACATCTTTCATGGAGAGATTTTGAGTTTGAGCTCCCCCTCTGTGTGTAGAAGCACTTCTGTCCTTATAGTGTGTATGCATATGAAGCGTCCTTCTAAACCACACACACACACACACACTTCAAGTAAGGAAGGTATTGGCAAAATCTCAGCTGTAGTAAATCAGTCTTGTCTCTAGAAACACACAACAATCTTTGCGACATGAAAAAATCATTTACTGGTAAATTACTGTATTTTTTCATAATATATTTGTGTGCTGTATACAGTAAAGAAGGTAGGCCTAATGGCAAAATGTCACCTGATAGTAAATTAGTTATCTTAGCCAGGGGCGCCTTGATTTTTTTGCTTCCTGATAATTATATTCGTCAAATTTCGATTTGTTTTTCTTATTGATACGCTAGTTTACAACACTGTTTAAAATGTGAATATAAAAGAATACGCAAATTCGCTCTTCGCCGGAAGGTGGCGCTTGTGGAACAGCAGAATTATGGCCTATACATGAGTAAACAATACATTATTGCAGGCATATACAGAGGTAAAATGAAAAGAAAATGCTATCAAAACTTCCCGGGTGAAATGTGAGTTCACAGGTATGTTTTAAACACCATAAATTACACACAATATTCTGCATTCGTCATCACTAGATCGAAACAGCACTTGGCAAGTCTGCATACATATATGTGAACTACTGAATATGAGTGAGTTTGTTTACAGAATGCTGTTGTCACTGCTGCAAACTCCCATAGATAAATACAAATAATTATTCACAAAAGATAATTTCCCAGCAGCCATTGGGCCCCGGCAGTGGGCGTGGTCAACCTGTCACTTCAATCGAGAGTGACCAATTGATAAAGGCCTTTTCATCCTGGCGAGTAGAGACCGCACACTGAGACACAGATTTACTGCGAGCAAATTATTCATCAGATCCCATTTGTGTTTGAAGTGCACAAAGAAAAAAATATAAACATTTACACGCACTGTAAATCATTTTGTTATCAATTTCTTTTCTTTTTTTGAGCTTTAAGACTTTTTTTCAGTCTTTATTACAAATAATTCGTTTGATTGAATAAAAACAAAACAAAAAAGAAACTCCATAATCTTCTACCTTCCACCAATCTTTTAATGATAGTAAAAAAAACATAAGTATTTTTTAAAAGCTTTTTTTACGTTAAGCATTTTTTCTGCTGTTTTAAGACTTAAAGAATTTGACTGTTTAAACATTTTAGTGTTTTATTTAATGTATTCTAGATCAAGCAGCACAAGAGGGCAGCGTTGTCCACTGATCCCTGACAGTCCTTCTCCTGGCCGTCAGGTGGCGCCGTCGAGCCATTGGATGTTTTGTAAGTTCAGATAAAATATATACAAATTCAAACCTAAACAGGGACATTGTAGTGTACTTAATGTATGATGTAATGTTCACTTAAAAAAACTTTAAGAAATTTTTAATTAAATTAAATAAAATGTATGCATTTAGCAGACACTTTTATCCAAAGCGACTTACAGTGCATTTAGGCTCTCAGTTTTTACCTATCGTGTGCTCCCAAACTCATGAGTATACTTGCAGTATAAAGCTACTAAACTAGTAGTTTACTGAGACTATACTTCAAAGTGTACAAAGTGTTTAATTAGTAAACTCTCAGTGTACCTATAAGTTCACTTTTAGTATAATTGCAGTACAAACTACAAACATAGAGGTAAACTAGTAGTGTACTCAAAGTTTGCTACTGTTATACTTAAAGTATACTTAAAAGTTACAGTCGTAATAGTAAGTTTGCCTCTTGTAGACAGTACCACAGCTCACTCGTCAAAATGGTAGACAAACATTTGATGATGTTTAACACAACCACAACATTTATTTTTTTATTTTGTTTTATTATTCCAAGAAGACCAACTTAGTACTTAGTGAACTGGTAAGTCAGTTAAAACCCCAAATGTTTCTCTTAATTCAGAAAATAACTGGTAATTATTGCTTTAAATATCTTCACTAACACTGACACGAGCAACATTTGTACCGCCTTTATTAATAAGTTAATATTCTAAATTGTATTGTGATATTGTTCATTTCATGTCTGTTGATAATAAGTCATGTTATGTTAATTAATACAGTTGTTAAAACGTGTAAAAGTGTATGAATGTGATTTTTTAATAATCTCTTGTGTTTACTTGATGTGGCGACTAACGTACTAAAGCTCATGTGAAGAACTAGTTTGTTATTATTAATATTACATTTAAAGTTAATGCATTTTAAATACACTACACTGCAACTTCATTTCTATTGCACAATTTTTTTAAATGCATGAAATACAAGTTTTAATAGAAATTAGATTAAACTGTAAATTGCTTTGGATAAAATCGTCTGCTAAATGCATATATTTTTTAAAAGTATATTTTAGTTCCCTATAAATGCTTGTCAGTGCATTTGGCAGTACAAACATGACAAAAAGAGAGAAAATAAAATATGAAATTATATAATATAAAGATGTACTTAAGTCCTACTTAAAAAGCACTTAATTTATTAAAAAAACATTTAATTTCTAATACATTAACATGCATTTAAGTGTCTGAAAGGGTTAGATTCAGTTTGCATGCAAGTATATTATTCTAAAATATATTATTTCTGTAATAAATACTTTTTTAAAAGTTAACTTGTTTTTAATAAATGGTAAGTCTGCTAATTTGACAAGAAGTGTTTGAGTTTCTGTTGAGATGTTTTTATTGCAAACATGCGCAAATCTGTCTCTATATCAAATTTTGGTAAGGAACCAATTCTCACTATTAAGTTGTTTATTAGCAGGCGTATTATTAGCAAACTGCCTGTTTATTAGTACTTATAAAGCACATAATAATGCCTTATTCTGCATGACCACATTCTAGATCCCTTAACAACTAGCTTACTAACTATTAATACTATTAATAAACAACAAATTATGAGTTTATTGATCCAAAAGTCATAGTTAATAGTGAGAATTGCTCCCCAAACTAAAGTAAAAAAATCTGCGTCTCCATTCTCTCTCTGTTTTAGTCTCACTGCTGTCTTGAGTAACGACTAAACCAGATTTTGAAGAGACCGTGTGTGTTTTCATCAGTTATTCTGAGAGACGTGGTGAAGCACGAAGCATCTGTAATGTTTTATTTGGGACTGTAGCTCTGGGACGGAGAGCTGGAGCTGCTATGTCTCACCCAGGTACGAGAATTTCTTCATTAACGAAGGCACACAGACATCAGAGGGCGAGGTGGGTTTGTGTGGGGGTGAAAGGCAAGAGAGATGACGGGCAAACACAGCTCCAGGACGGGCCGCTCCAGACTTGACCACTTGTTTTTTGGCAGCAGGGACCCATAACTCAACCACAAGCCCTTGCACAATCACAAAGTCATAAATTCCTGCTTTCTCTTCACAGTCGCATCTTTATAGCCTCTCTCCTCTCCTCTCTTTCATAATATTTTAAGAAAAGAATGGATAATAACAGACAATATTTAAATGAAAGAACACTTAAGTGTGCTAAAAGAGAGCAGACTTTCATGCTTTTAAACTATTTTGTAATAATGTAAAATTAGATGTTTTACCTTAATAAAGAACTGTACATTTGTGTGTGTGTGTGTGTGTGTGTGTTTTAAATAAGTACACTTGGTTTTGATATGGTGATGAACTTAAAGCACATACTGATTACAATTTTAACTGTAATGTGTTATTTACTATTGCATTTAAAGTTAATATAGGTAAAATATATTGAATTTCAGCTTCATCATTACAAATGTGTTATTACACATATACATACAAGTTTCAATAGAAATTATGTTAAAGTATATTTGATCTTAAAATAAATGCTTGTCAGACCATTCAGTACGTTTAATGTTTGAATGCAATAGAAGTAATTATGAAATATTTTAACTTAACGTGCAGTTTAATTATTTGAAGTATATCATTTCTTTAAAAGCATGCTTAAATGTATTTCGGCATTGGCGGTGTTACACATTGATTGAAACAACTAGAAAGAGTAGCTACATGAATACAGAGCTCATAATCAGTCTGGGAGAATGACTAATGTGTGATAAACATAACTCTCACCAGCATCGTCTCGGTCATGTGTGATGTTAGCAGTGTTAACAAGCAGACTGAGCTTCATATGAGTGTAGCAGCACACTTCAGAGCTCAGGCCTCTCGTTTGTCCTCACTCCTCTCCTCACACACTCTCCAGAGCGTATTTACAAGACACACTGGCCAGGAAGACAGAGCTAAAGACCCGGTCAAGCTGTAATGAATCAGGATCAACACGTGTGTGTGTGGTTTGCTGCTTAATTTATTTATTTATTTAGGAACCTGTGATATTTTCTTAAGATTCTTTGATAAAAAAGCATTTATTCACAAAAAACTATAAATTATTTATGGTGTACATATGCATGCGCACACGCACACACAGTATTATTATTGTTTTGTACTATAATCCATATTCAAATTAAATGTAACTGACGATCTAATAAGGGCCAACAATTTATTATTGAATACTCAGAATTAACTGAAGAAAAAAACTGAAATATCATGTTCTCCGGGACTAAACTATGTATATATGGTGCTGGTCATATAATAACAATATCATCAAAAAGCTGATTTCACTAATTCCATTCAAAAAGTGAAACTTGTATATTATATTCATTCATTACACACAGACTGATATATTTCAAATGTTTATTTCTTGTAATTTTGATGATTATAACTGACAACTAAGTATAATCCCAAATTCAGTATCTCAGAAAATTTGAATATAATTTAAGAATAATACAAAGAAAGGATTTTTAGAAATCTTGGCCAACTGAAAAGTATGAACATGAAAAGTATGAGCATGTACAGCACTCAATACTTAGTTGGGGCTCTTTTTGCCTGAATTACTGCAGAAATGTGGCGTGGCATGGAGTCGATCAGTCTGTGGCACTGCTCAGGTGTTATGAGAGCCCAGTGCTGTTTCATTTTCCTGTTGGAAAATGAAATCGACATTTCCATAAAGTTGGTCAGCAGCAGGAAGCATGAAGTGCAATAAAACTTCCTGGTATACGGCTGTGTTGACCTTGGACCTCAGAAAACACAGTGGACCAACACCAGCAGATGACATGGCACCACAAACCATCACTGACTGTGGAAACTTTACACTGGACCTCGAGCAACATGGATTGTGTGCCTCTCCTCTCTTCCTCCAGACTCAGGGACTCTGATTTCCAAAGGAAATGCTAAATTTACTTTCATCAGAGAACATAACTTTGGACCACTCAGGAGCAGTCCAGTCCTTTTTGAAGCCAGATGCTTCTGACACTCTCTGTTGTTCAAGAGTGGCTTGACACAAGGAATGCGAAGCTGAAACCCATGTCTTTCATACGTCTGTGTGTAGTGGTTCTTGAAGCACTGACTCCAGCTGCAGTCCAGTCTTTGTGAATCTCCCCCACATTTTTGAATGGGTTTTGTTTCACAATCCTGTCCAGTGTGCGGTTATCCCTATTGCTTGTACAATGTTTTCTACCACATCTTTTCCTTCTCTTCGCCTCTCTATTATTGTGCTTGGACACAGAGCTCTGTGAACAGCCAGCCTCTTTTGTAATGACCTTTTGTGTCTTGCCCTCCTTGTGCAAGGAGTCAATGTCATCTTCTGAACAACTGTCAAGTCAGCAGTCTTCCCCATGATTGTGGAGCCTACAGAACTAGACTGAGAGACCATTTAAAGGCTTTGCAGGTGTTTTGAGTTAATTAGATGATTAAAGTGTGGCACCAGGTGTCTTCAATATTGAACCTTTTCACAATATTCACATTTTCTGAGATACTGAATTTGGGATTTTCCATAGTTGTCAGTTATAATCATCCAAATTAAAATAATAACATTTGAAATATATCAGTCTGTGTGTAATGAATGAACATAATATACAAGTTTCACTTTTTGAATGGAATTAGTGAAATAAATCAACTTTTTGATGATTATTCTAATTATATGACCAGCACCTGTATATATTATAGATAGATACCCTTTTTAACATTATAAATTACTTTACTGCTATTTTTGATCAGTTTGCATCATTGCTGAATAAAAGTATTAATTAAAAAATAAATCTAATGGCCAAAACTTATGAACGATAGTATATTCAAAAGGTTTTGCCGTTGAAGGTCAGTGCACAAATAGGTAACAACTGACACTCTGTTTTGAAAAAATATTTATTTATTTATTTATTTTTGATATTGCACATAAGCACTCATTTCAGCTCATGCATTTCTAAGTGTACATTTTTCTGCCAGCAGCAGCATAAATACATGTTGTTCTTAACCTTGGTTTACTCATTTATTACAAGATTTTGTCTCTCAGCATGTAAAAACCTGTGCATTATGTAGAAGTGCTCATCCAAGCAGTCTGCAAAGAGTTTACAAAGAGCTTTTCAGGACTTCATGCTGTGAGAGCTCAGATCCTCCACACAGGTCAACAGAGATCTGTTCAGAAACACACACACACACACATACACACACAGCTGGCTGTCACATTGCTCCTTCATTATTGTTTGCCTGTGGCCCTGCGACCTCCAGGCTTCATTTACGCTCAGGTGTTGAGTGTTCGATCACGGCCTCAGAGCGCAGATCTCCAGCTTCAGAGACATCAGCAGCTCAATAAATATTATTATTATTATTATTATTCATATTATTATTAGTCCCTGGTTAAAATCTCAGAGACCTCCAACAATATACATAAAAGACATATGACACAAATATATATATGTGTGTGTGTGTGTGTGTGTTAAAAAGATATGAAGCGTGTAACATTAACATCATGTTTGTGAATGTGTCACTTGCTATTTAGAATATTACATAACTTTTTTAAGCTTTGTCAGTTCAGTTTTATCAATGAGTGTCGGGATCAGTTTTTTTTAATTAATTTTCTTTTATTTTTTGACATGGTGTTAACCATGTGTCACACAGATCTGCAGACTGAAGCGCTGTGAGAGTTTACAAGATGCTGTGAATCTCTATCTCTCTAGAGATGAACACACACCTGCTGCTGCTCATCAGATCCAAACTCACACCAACGCAACGGTCATCGATGTACTGAAACTGATTATACACCACTGAAATTCATTCTTCATCGAGATGTCGAACTATAAATACAAAGTGATAGCAACTGCAAACTAAGTGGTTAAACATTGTTCTAAAGAAAGGCTTGTATTTTATCAGATTGATAATGTGCAATACCTAATTTAGACAGAATAAACGCTAAAATGTATTCTGAACAAGCACATTTTAAATCCTGCTATTAATAATGAAATGTTTCATATGAAACAACCATTGAAACATTGCTAATTCAATTTTGTAAACATGCCCCTTCTTAAATTGATTGGTATTCTGATAATTATAATTGTGCTTTTTTTGTTGTTCTTTACAATGTCAAGATTTGTACACAAAGTCATTTGTATTATTTGAAGTCAAATAATAAAGACTACTAAAAAGTGTTTGACGGGAGAAAAAAATAAGATATTAACATGAACAGCATTTTTTTTTAACATAGAAATAGTTTGCAACAGTATTGAAGTTTTTATCGTTAAAAGAAAAAAAAAGTAAACTTTTGAACAATCAAAATGTTTAAAGGTTGAAGGTCAGTGCAAAAACAGGTAAATAATATGATAAGCATTAAAAAAAATAAGACTACTGACAAATATTTGAAAGAAAAACGTTAATTTATTATTAAAATGACATAAATAAAACTCACCAAGAGTGTAACAAATACAAATAGACAGATATGTACAAATGATTTCTCTACAGGACGGATTGCAGACAAACTACAGGGTCACTTCTCAAACCGCTTTCAAACTAAACAGCAAAGAAAGCACTGTTTCTGTTACTGTAATACCATTAAAATGGGCATTCATTTCTTTTTATTTACACACATATACATTTTAATTGGTCAACAGCTCGATTTGGTCTCATTACTCTTTTAGATAATTTTATTAGGAACAATAAACACCATACTCGGTCCCATTTTTATTCCAAACGTCTAAAATTCGAATGACGGTTTTTGCAAATATAGATAGCAAGTGATTGTCTCTCGCCAGGTCTTGACTGCTTTACGTCATTCCATACAGACATGGATCAAGAAAACCAGCCCGTTTCCATTCGAAAGGCATTCTGACGATCGAAACCACGAGAGGCTCTTCTGCGCTCCCTCTGGAAGCAGCGTCAGTAGGATCTTCCCGTCAGATGGAGTCCAGAGAGTCCCAGTCTGATGGCTCTCAGTAGCTCTGTGCCACGGGCGTCCAGGACGCGGTGAGTCTGGTGATGGAGCTCTCGAACTGAGCGTCTCCCACACCCACCTCGCTCAGGCCCGGGTCATACATAGAGGAGGGAGAGGAC
This sequence comes from Carassius auratus, assembly GCF_003368295.1. NCBI lineage: Eukaryota > Metazoa > Chordata > Actinopteri > Cypriniformes > Cyprinidae > Carassius > Carassius auratus. Next base: position 2,306,977 of record NC_039298.1, read on the forward strand.
ACGGGCAGAGAGGAGCTCAGCCCCGAGTACGACACCGAGGAGCCGCGCAGGAACTGAGACGTCAGGCCGCCCGAGATGGACCCCGATGCTGAGCCCGAGGGGGTGAGGGTCGTCCCCGCCACCGACCACAAGCTTGGGTACTGACTGTAACACAGGAACCGCACAGTTAGCCAGCGAATCCACTATAAAACAGATCTGTGTTCAGATGTAGAAGCACTGACCTGGTGTTGGAGGTGGTGTTGGTGCTGTGGGACAGGGAACCCATGCCACTGGAGTTGGGTATCTGCAGCGCCGACCAGCTGTCGTGAGAAGCCAGACTTCCTGAAGAGCTGTCCATGTAGTTATCTACAAGCACAACACAAGAGCCAGATCAATGAGATGCAATAAAACCCATTCTGGTGCAAGCAACTACACTCCTAAAAACCAGGTTCTAAAACAGTGATGTCACAGAAGAAGAACATTCTAAAATTCCAAAGAAGCTTTTGTGGAATGGAAAGATTCCACGGATGTTTGAGGTTCTTCGTGGAACTGTCGATGCTTTATTTTAGGGGTGTATAAAGTGCTCTTACTGCTGGTGGAGGTGCGGTGGGGGTAATGGCTGGGGTACGGAGCAGCTCTGTGGTTCCTCAGGCTGGAGTATCTCTCGCAGTACGAGCCGGAGGAGTGAACCGGGGCCCCGTTGAACTGAGGAGGGCTGCTGCTGGGGCCCATGGAGCCGTTACTGGGCAGGAACCAGCCACCGACTGTTGGAGGAAGACACGTGTTAAACCTGCTATAAGAGACAGTTTGAGGGGTGTTTTAGAAGTTTACTCACGTTGAGAGTATCCAGATTGCTGGTTGTCAGTGCTGTGGTCTGGGACGTCCTTGTGGTCACTTCTGGTGAAATCATGTTCAGTTGTAATAATGTCAATAAACACATAACTGAAAAATGATGTCTAGTAATTGTATTTTTTATTGTACCTTTCTTTGGCATCCAGGAATGCTTTGGCAAATGGGTTGTGCTTGATCTTCAGCGCTGTGATCTGAATTGGAATTAGAGCGCATTAATAAAGAGGAAAATATCCTTCAAGGTTGAGGATGCATCTCGGGCTTTACTCAACAAACTCTCACCTCTTCATTCTGATAAGCTGTGACCGCTATAAACTGAGTGTCAGGAAAAGACTGACTGCTGATCATTTTCTGGACCCCTCCGACCTTCACTATGTGAATCCTGGGCTCGTATTTGTGCAAAGAGTTCAACATAATCTAAAAAAAAAAAAAAGAAATACAATTATTTTCATATTTAATATAATTCAATAAAACAATTCAGCTACTAACAAAAAACTGTATTCTTTTTTAATGATTGATTTCTCCGTTGAGAACTAAGAGTGTCGTTACCTGTCCTCCTCCATTGAGTTTATTGGAGAGTTTGACTTTGCTGAAGGAGATGGGCGCTTTCATCCAGTGCGCGCCGAAGTTGGGTGAGTCTGGGTGGATGTAGACGCAGCTCGGGCTCTGAGGCTCGGGCTTCCCTCCCGGCACCCATTCACCGTTCACATATTTCCACCGATTATTATCGGCCGCCACGAAGTCCAGCAAGACCGAGTACATAGCGTTGGGGTCCAGACCGGTGACACTGGCTCGGAGCACGGGAAACATCCGCCTAGAAGAGGAGACAAAGACCGGTCAAAAACATCTAAACAGAATTCACGTGAAACGCGACCGCTAATGAACTATCGGAATTTCTCTCTTCATTATTTTTTATTTTTATTTTTTATGTTATGTTAGATTTGGAGCATTAACGCAAAAAATAAATAAAAAAATAAAATATTTTCTTTAATTTAAAGGAAGTGTTTTAGTGCATCTATCGTTAAATCTCAACTGACCGTCCAGTTTTAGTGACAATCATTTCATTAGTGAGTTCTTTGAACTTGCTCCATAGCTCCGCGTCTTCCAGGGAGAGTTTAATATCGCGCTCCGACGCGTCGCTCTTCTCGCTGCCGTCCTGAAACTCGCTCTTCACGGCGCTCAGCAGGTGATCCAGGCGCTGGTCGGGACTCGAGGAACACATATTTCCGGTCAGAGACTGAGATAAGTCCGAGTGCACTAGATCCTGTGTGGTCGCGATGCGTTGACAGCGCGTCTCTATCTGCGCTTTCAACGCGCCCGGGGTCTTTTTAAAGGCCCGATACTGAGCTCCCGCTGTCACGGGGCGTGACCCGGAGCGCGAGACCAGGCCCATCGCGCACTAATAGCGCCCGATAATCTGTCGCCACAAACGGAAAGAATTTTTAACTTACACAGAAGTCCATTACAAAGCGTTTGAAAGTTTACAGTCAATGAAAACATTTAAGATACAGCCCTTTGTGTTAAATAAATAAATAATGTTACATCATGAACAAAAGTATAAGCGCAACTGTAACAATTCATTAACTAGGGCTTCTGTCTTTCGTTGAAATATTTCTCACTTTTATTTTATTGGCCAGTTATTATTTTTAATAAAGCCTGTTTCGTTATTATTCGTCTATCAAGATGTCACTTTGGATGTGTGTGGCAGGAGAGTGGCCTAATCCAAACTTGTTTCCCTATTCCTGACCTCGTCTTGGAAACAAAAGAAGGAAGAGACGGTGTCTGCCTTTGAACTCAGTTGTATATTTGCAGTAATGCTAATCTTTTGTTGTCCCAGATACACATGTGTTTAGTGGGACGGCCCATGAGGAGCGTCCTGCGCCAGCTGAAGTGTGCATGGCCTGAAGGTGAGATGTGGGAACCTCCTAAATCCAGCAGGACTCCAGTCCAGACAGAGGACAGATCGGAGATATGTGTGCACTGCTTTACAACCCGAGCACCTCACAACTCAGCGTTTTAAATAATAAACACACACATTTATTTATTTATTTAAATAGGCCTATTGTTGCTTTTTTATATTTAATAAAAAAAATAATAATCATTTTAATTTTATTATTATTATGTTTTTATTCATGCTGATTTGATTTTAAAGTGTTGCATATCACGATCGATAAATGTTAGGTGACCTGACAGCAG